>NC_138145.1:34502147-34814647 GCF_964199315.1 Orbicella franksi | reverse complement strand
CGTAAAAGAGGTGCTGGCCAAATTGACAAAGAAAAACCGTTTATCAACTTTGCATGACATTTTCGACCGGGTGCAGATGTTTTTTGCCGCGGCTGTTTTTTTTTTTTTTAACGACTTAAATGTAAAAGGAAAAAAGTCTCCAGTATGGCTGTAAAATTACAAAACAGCGAAGGAAAATAACTTTCTAATAAAATTCATCTGCCATTGTCGAAACAAGTTAGAGATCACGCTGAGCACGAAATCGAAATATTTGTTCTTTCGGGGAAACAAAATATCCTTTGGCGATTGAGCTGAAGTCTGAAGCATAAAATCGTGCCCTTTGCCAACTCAAGCCGCAACAAAATAAAACATGGCTAGTAATTTAAAATGAATATTTGGTTAAAGCTGCTAGCCAAATATTGAAATAAGACAACTCGATGAAAGGGCGCGCACCGCATTGGTCAAATAACCACGCATGGTTTACCGAGCGGAACACACTCATTTTGAAAGCAGCGGACATGGTTAATAACCAGACAGAGCTGTTTTGTTTGCGTTGTGTTTTGAGTGAGACCCACAAAACCGCAAATCTATCATCGGTGAATGAAGGCAGTCAGCCAGAACATATTTACGCTGTAGCTGCATCAATAATTCATGCAAGATAAAATGAAAATGTTTTCAAAACACAGCTGCTTGAAGATCTTTTGCTATTGATGGCATCGATAATGAAAGCTTCTCGCTTTTGCTAGATCCTCTGGCCACAAGCGCAATCTCGGAGCGAAAACACACAAGCACTTTTAAGAACAACGCTCTTTTTAGTGGTGAAAGCAATCAAAAGAAAATAAAAATAGAACTGTCATTATTGTGTTTCGCTAATATTATTCGAACCGCTCAACCTCAAAAAGAACTAATATCACCCCATGGCCACGCTCACCTAGGTAAATTTATCTACTGCCAAAAATAACGCCGACTTCGACGACAGATTTCTTTTGTCGAAGTACTGGTGTGATGAAAAAAAAATTATGACTTTTGCGCCTTGAAGGCGTCGTTTTGTTTTGTTTCCCAATGGACTGTGAAAATGCTTAGCTACCATAAACACAAGAGAGTAATCGAAGTTCGTCGTACAAACACACGCCTTCTATAGGTTTATTTACTATTGCTTTTCACAACTGAACAAAGAAATTGCAAAATGGAGTTGCGTTAGCGACCCAATACATTCGGCTATGCATGCAAATTGAAGTCCTTTTCATGTCAAGGACTATTAATTTTGTCGCTTTTTCCCACCGGCAATTTACATTTTACGAAAGAGACATTTTAATCGGTGGCCAAATTTTCAATGCTGTCAAACCGGTCACTTCATACATGATTCATTTTTTATTGGTTATGTGCTCTCCGTTATCGTGTAGCAGGCTTGGGGCGGAACTGCGCCAAAACTAAAATCCTCAGTCTTGTTAAAACCACTCAAACCTTGTCTTCTTACTCGTAATCTGGGGGATTAATCGATTAAAGAAAAAAAGTCCCTTGAAATAGATCGATGCTGCGTAAGAATATGCGAAATTGACACAGGAACCATTAACGCGGAGATCTTAAAAGTTGTAGGGAGATCGTTTTCATTTTCAATTTTATTTATTCACGCAAAACAGACAAGCTTTTCAATTGCCTCTGCCAGACCCAAGACACGAGGTCAAAGTGTCCAAAATAAATAACAATTTACGTTTCTTTAAAACTTAAATCAATAAATGGTGTTCTTGTATAATATGAAAGCTGCTGTGTAAATGAAAATCGCACATAGTTGTTCACTGTTTATCAAGATTGGCCAAGAAATCTGGGAAGCGATCTTATTTGAAAAACGATCTTTGGCGTGTAGATTTTCACCTTCAAAAATTGGAGAATTCATTTACGCCAGACCTCACTTAAAGTTTTTTCATAATCCTAGTTTCGAAATCAACAACAAAATACAGTTCGCTTGTACCGGTGTAACAATATTTTGTTAAAATCACTTGCTAGAAATCGCATCTCAAATTCAAATTTCTCAATGCACCGTACAAAGGATTTTTATTCTTAAATGGCATGAATTTTCGCGTTCGTAGAAATCTGAGTAAGACAAAGGATTACTTAATCCGAGTCGCGCAAAATTTTCTTTAGGTTTGAAAAAAGCCAAATATTTTTCTTACTGATAGTTCTATCTATTACTTCAATTGAAACTTACGTGCGAATCGTGCGTTTATCGTATGGATCGACACAAAAAGACTCCAGAGATTTATATTCGTTAGTAACATTTAGAAACAGCGAAAGATCATTTTAGCATTCTCATTTGCAAATAAAAATATAAAAGTTCTAGCTAAAGCCAAGAACGTATTGTGCAACGGGAAAATCACAAGCCTACTCGAAAAGCAAACTTTAGGACAATGCGTTTTCGGCTGGAAATTTTGTAATATCTTGTTTGCTTTCACATATAATTAAATGAATCCTAAATAGGAGCATTGGATATGCGCATAAGCCATGCGTATTTGCAAAGAAAAACAAATTCATCCTCAAAGAGCGGCCTTAAATTAAAGGCAAAGAAAAGGAATTAAGCGCAAATCACTTTGCAAAGAGTTTTTAATGCAAATAGCTCAAGCACCGTGCCACAACTAAATGTTTTAAATATTGTAATCTTATCGGTTAAAATCAAGAACCAAAACCTTTTTTTATGAGTTTTTGCGGTTCTTTCAGTGGTACAAACATAGCCGTCGAGTAATTATTGAGTAAAGATTAACGAATTATAAAAGCACTGGCATATTACATTCATAATGTTGCGGTTTGGCGGGATTCGGTGTTCACGCAAAACCAATATACTGAATGACGCGCAAGCTATCTCTGATAAAGAGAGATTACTGACATGAAAATTAAAAAGCTTCCTTTTGCAACAACATGAAAGGATAAAATCTAAATTAAAGCGGAGACTTCAAACCTTGAAAGTACAAGTTGACTCTGGAGGAGAAGCTAAATTCGAGGCGGGATTAGTGAGACGTGCTAAAACTAAAAACACGGCAACGCAATTGTAGCCCACTTGACTTGGCAAGATTTTTGTGGTTTGCGACTTCTGTTTGTGAGTTCCCCGCAACAAGAATTGCGCTGGAAGTTTTTCATTAGTGCTATCTCAAAATAACCCGATTTACATCTACTTTAGACAAGCCATGGCCTTTGCGACTCGGCAGCGATTTTCATCCGCGTGTTTGGTTTTCTTCATGTAATCCAGGATCATTTCAGCTGCTTCTTTGTGGTCTTGAGGTTAAATTTAAAAATTCCAATGATAAAAGTTACAAATGGTAATAAATGCCAAAATGACCGCAAGTTTCCAGAACAACAAGGATTAATTGGCAAGTAACAATAGTGAAAAAATTATGTTAGAAGAAATTGACAGAAATAGAATAGAAACAGAATTAGGTAAATATATAGAAGAGCGAAGAGGCTCTTAATTTATACTGAGCAGAGATATTTTTGGATAACAACTTGAATATATATATCGGCATGAGAATTTATGATGGGAGAGCCACACCCCTAGACTTAGCAAATTTCGTCATTAGTATCATATTTCAAGACTCTTACAAAAAACTTGACTATATCGTTCATAAATAAACTGCCTGCATCACGTTCTGGGAGCTTTTCTATGTCCGTGTGGTGCAATTTCTGAGCAGATGCGTCCTGGCTTAAATAAACACTTGTTCTCGTTACCGCGAGAAAACTACTGACTCTGGCATGTTTCCGTCCCTAAAGTTCAAGCCGTTAGCAAGGGAAACAGCAATCAAACAGCTAAAGTGATATTCTACATAACATTATGGTTTAGCATAACGAAAGGTTAAGGGAAAATGGAAACAGTTAGATTTCTATTTATGAGTCGTTGTCATCGATATTATGGCTGTTCTGATAATAACTGAATAATTAGTACTGGTAAGGAAAATTAGCGATTTATACATAGCAAACGGCTAGGCAAATAGAAAGTGAAAGGGCAATACAGAAAACAGGTTGTGTTTCACCGGGTTTTTTTTATGTTTTTCAAGTACATGAGTGACTCAAGACTGCTCATGTAACATCGTTAACAAAGTCCACCTTAAAAGGTTTATTTGCGATTAGTAGCTTGTAATTCGTTGCTCCCTACAACCAGATACTTCTTAACTCCTTTAGTTTAAAACAACGTTAATTTAACTTTAATGATTCAAAACGCTCGTTCTATGCTCGAATGCGCAGCGTAAAAAAAAAAAAAACGTAAGGCGCAATCTAACTTGGAATTTTCGAAGCCTCTCTTGAAAGAATTGCATATGAATTTATGGACCGTTGGAGACATAAATCCGAGAGGATATATTTCGAAAGGTTTCAATTTTCACAAGCTGTTTCAAGAACTTTGTCCATCAAAATCTCTAGAAAATAACCGGACATCACCATATCCGGCATTTGCAAAATGGGCATTTGACTCGCTTTTACCAATTCGAGTTGTCATTGCAGGTTGATTTCACAGCCCCGTGAATTTGGTCTATTGCAGTTGAACATTTCGTACAGTCCATGGCCTCGACGGTTCAAAATTGAGACTGGAACGCGAGGACTTAAAAGCACATTTCTGAGAGGATGGGAAAATACTGTGCAGATTTTAAATTTGCTTTTGAGCTCTTTTATCCAGTGGAAGTTATTGTGAACTCAGAAAAGGACAATAGGAGAGCCAGGAGCCGGCTACTGGCTTTGAGTTTAGCTACTGCAGCAGACCGGGGAAGAGCAAAGATAAAGTTTATGCTAAACTCATTAGGCTGATAGCAACTGTAACTAACCGTTATTTTTATAAGAAGCGATCTACACGCCTTTCATATACTTCCCTACTACCCCCCCCCCCCACCTCTTCTCCCTGTGCGCCCACAAACACCAACACACCACCCTCACTAGGTTATCGTCTTCAGCCTCGCTTTGGCTCTATGAAGCCATATTAAGATTAGTGAATACCATTGACTTACGTTATGGTAAATCCTTCGATAACTTCCTTCAGACAGTGGATTGTGATTCTTATCTTTTGAGTAAATGAGTGTCTGGAATGTCCTTTTACAAGGTGCAGGCGTTTCCCATAGCAACCTCACTCCAATGGGGTCCTGCCCTTTGCACGCATAGGAAAAACCAAAACCACTCGTGTCTAAAAACACTCACCAAAGTCTGCACTTTGTTCCATTGTGGTCTAGTCCAATCTAACCGCTTTCGCAGTAACTCGCGACTTTGAGTTAAGCGGTTTGCATGTAAAGTGAAATGCAAATACCTCACATTTGCGCAATGCCTCGCTATAAATACCTAACTTAAGAACACTTGACTTGAGAAGGCTCATCTAGACTTCTGAATGAAATACTAAATGAACACTCTGGCAATGCGTAAAACGTGTTTTAACGTGTTTTAACCGCGGGCGAAATAAACGCCCGCTCTCCCCCTTTTTCCGTTTTCGTGAGCTCAATTATGCTGTGGTTACGCTTGATTATACTAGAAAATATTCAAGATGAAACTACAAACAGAAGGGACCTAGCGGAGTGAAAAAAGGTGGAAGCTGGGGGCCATATTAAAAAAATAACCATGGTAACTAAGTAAAAATAATATTTGGTTTGGAGGGGGAGAGGGCTGGGTGGGGCAAACCACTCCCTTGGATCACATCATAGAGTAAACCGATGTTTGGTGGCAGATTTGCGCTAGATAAAGACGGGCAGGGACAGAAGAAATCTCGCTAATTCATTGACGCGTGTCACAGATTAGCTATGAACTGTAATGATTCGATATTTAGCGCCATCCTTCAAATGAACACTCGCTCTAGAGAAAGCACATGGATAATAAAGCCATTAAACCCATTGGAGACATTTTAACATAGAAAAGACTGATTAGATTAGACGAATAAATTCTGAAGTCCGCATGCCTTTTCGCCGGTCTAAACGTAACATTAAACATTATGACCATCAGAGGCCCTATTGTTTTAAAACAGTCGTGGACTAAAGCTACTGTTGCTTTTCATTTTAGTATTGAATCACATTCAAATGTATACGATCTACAATAATTATGTGACCCGTCTTCATTACGTACATCTCCCCCCCCCCCCCCCCCACTCTAATATAGAGCAACCAAAAGCACGGGCGTTGCAATTCATGGTAGACAAGAGAATATGATTTTGTGGTAGATGATAATGGATTTAGTTGCGTTGGAGACATAAGCCATAGTAATTCTCAGCGGAATGGGTAGTCTCACCCACGGATCCACCGACATCCGCGGGCAACTTAAACAACTTTTACGCGCCTTGGAAAAATTCAAGAATTAACATCGGTCGCGCGTGATGATTGAGCAAGCGGAAACTAGAAAGCCGCTTGGCATAATAACATGACCATTATGAATCCACAGGAATATCGAGAAACCACGTTAAAAATGTGCCCAAGATAAATGTCTCGCCGCATTCATTGCAGGAAATACTTGACCTTCTGAGAAGCCACAATTCATTAACAGGTCGATTGAGAGGGCGGAAGCGCGCGGATCTGGTGCGGGTTAGCCGAATAAAGACCTTGCTATGGCGGTAACCGTGTTAAGCTTTAGTCCATTAGTACGATCTTCAGGGTATCTCGGGGAATAACTCACGTGAGCCGATTTGCAATTGTTTTCCAGCCTTTTTCTTAGCTGTTAAATATTCAAAAAGCATATGACCGAAAAAAAGTTCTTTTACGTGCCTCAGTTGAGATGCGATGAATTGAAGACGACGAAAAAATTTGGAGAATACGCGTATACGAGTGTACACTGTATAGGAATACAAATATCTGGTAAAATAAAGAGTCTGTTTCGCAAATTATACCCTAGCCACATCCTGTTAATTAAAAGCTAATCTAAGCCAGAAACTACTGGAAAACAGAAATTTATTACTACAGAAAAACTTGGGATAAGGCTGAAGCGGTTCATAGACATGCGGTTTATCTCTTCGCTAGTGTAGAATGAAACTTACAGTTAATATCGCGAAGCGTTCCACTTGGGAGAAATTGAGTTGGAAGAAATTCCATTTTAGAGACAAAATAAGCGAACGTGTCAGCTTAAGTTGAGGAATTTTGAGGAAAGGAAAGTAACACATACTCTTGTTTCATGGAAGTAAGTTCGTGTCCAGATATTTTCAGGGGTCACAATTTCCCGCCAAGTTTTATTTACGGGTTGATTAGAGCTGTGGACACGGTAACTGAATATAACATTTTGTCTACATTTTCGGTTCTTTTCAGGGCATCTACCTTAAAACCATAACAATGATTATATTTGACAAAAAGAAAACGGTAAACATGTGATTTAGGAAAAGTTCGATGTCAATTTTATCTGCTTTTAAAAGACAATAGTTAATTAAGAGATTCACATTTCGGTAATTTTACAGACAATCGCCTTCTTTTGCCATGCGAAAACAGGTTTAAAATTATCACCTTAGATGTCCTTAAAAAGCATTACCCGCGCTGTCAGACAATAAAATTCCTCTGTGTAACACCGGATATAAGCAATGAGTTGTTTTCGTCATAACAGCAATAAGATATTTTCAAGGCTTTGTTTTAATTCCAAGCTGGTAACAAGACGGATACCCCAAAATATTTGCGCTTCGTAACCAAAAAACCGCATCCGGTTTAGAAAAGGGATATAGTATCGGCGCTCACACCTTTTCCCACATATTTTAACGCTTGGCTTAAAGCTCTTATCACGTGGTTCCGCATTTTTAAATTCCTGTGCGTGCTTCGCATGTAAATGATTTAATTGAAGAAACAGGAAATCCTTTCAGCGTTTCCATAGAAAACAAGTAGATAGAGAGGAGGTTAGGAACAACAAGAAATGCTGTGCAAAAGAACGCCTTCACAGGTATTTGTTCTTCTAAAGTTCCATAAGTGTTTTTCTAAACAATAAAGTTGCATTAACTATTTGCATATGTAAATAAAAGCTTCAAAAATGTTGGTTTCCATAAGAACTGCCTTAAGTGCATTTAAACCAATTATAGAACGCTTAGGGGGTTGTTCAATTTACGGTTGTAGGTCTTTCCAGTTTCTAAGATCTTGATATTTTTGATGATGTCTAGCATAACGGAAGTATTACAACGGAGTATAAAGAGTTAGATTTATTAATGGTTTCTAATTCAACAAGGTGAACCCTGCTTCGTAATTTTCTCCTCTTTTCACAGTACTTCACCTGTCTCGAAACACTAGAACAGACTTCCATGAACTAAGAAAGAACAATTTCCTGTTAGTATAAATCACTTAATTATAGGTATTTATTTTCCCTTGACAAATTGTTGCTTTTCAACTGACTTTATTAACTTTGTTGAGGAATTTAAAATCTGGGGATTTGGACTATATTTTTTATTCCTATATATTGCTCCAGATTAGCACCGTGAATATCAATGTTAAGGCCTTGAAATCAGAACCTAGTCACATCTCCAACACATTAGAGCGTTTTCAGAAGTCATGGTAAGCTGTTTTAGGCTTTTAACTACTCAATGAATTGTATTGTTTTGAAAGCGGGTGGCGACTGCAGTGGTTTAAAAGGAGCGCGTGCTACGCACGAGGAACCCGTATAGTATGAACAACAAGATTTCTTAACACGATTTTCAGATTTTGAAATCCGGAACCAAGCGTTGATACAGCTTGAATTTAGCAAACATATGCTTTAACAGGCTGTTTATAAACTGTCTGAGTCGTTTTCCTAATCACCAAGTTAAACTTGTCTAAGTAAATATCACTTCAGTCAATCTTATTGTACTAATACCATAACCAAGGTTTAACAAAGGAAAGCTCTTTGCCCGACGAAGCATGAAAAGAATTTCAAAGAAAAGACTTCACCTGTCTGAACTATTTGCTATGTTTTATCAGGGTGGTTGCTAGTTTTAGAAAATGTTCTGGTATCTCGGTGTGACTTTGTTTGCTTAACAGATTACTAAATAAATTTTTTCATCGGTAAACTCGAAAACGGGCATTATTTTCCGCGCGCGCAAATGATATATTGAAAAGTTCATTCTGCGAGCAAACACGCGGCCTGCTACTATTGCGCGTGGTGTGTGTGCGTAAAGCGTGAGCATGCGGTAAAATGAGTGATTTTAGACCCAAAAGCATGCCAACTGAAACGCGTGCTCTTGCACTTCGTGTCACGTGGTATGGTCCTGGCTTGAGCGTAGGGCTTGGTTCAAATTACGATTAAGTTAACGTAGGATTACGGTTGACTTTAACCTTGGTTTTTTTAACCTTAGTTTTCAAAAATCCTTTCCATTATTTTTTTGTCATTAAAATTGGCATTCAATCTCGACTATAACTAGTCTGGTCGCTAAGAAACAGCTCTTTTGTCGGATACTTTTCGAAATCGCCAGCTTATTGTCTGATACTGAGCCGAACGAGCCCGTAAGCCGAGCTGACTAAAATCTAGGCACCAACCTGCCGAGTACGCGCTCCGCCCGTCTAGGAAGAACGGAGACTGGACTCGACAGGGCTGCTAAAATGAAGTATAACTAAAATCAGGCGATGTTCCCAAAGATTGAGCAGCATTATTCGACAAATTATGACATAATGGTATCTTATACTGAGCTTGGATAAACTGTTCGCTCGGGGCACCCTAGGACTGGTGCCCGCTGCTGAATGAGTCTTCTTGTGTGCACCTCTAAGTAGAGAGCGCGTTGGATGTGAGATGAAAAACAGCCAGTTGGCTATAATCATCTCAGATCCAACGAGTGCGAGAGGGGTAATTGTTTCATAAAAAACGCCCCAAAAATACGCGTTAACTTACCACATTTGTATAATTGCTCATTTACCATGATGGCTAAGCCAATGAAACCTCTCGAATTGCATTATCCAATGATCCAGTGTTTAATAATTGTTTTTATCGAAAACTGGACGAGGACAGCTCTGAAGAATTATCACTGAGGTAACGATAATATGAGATTACCCTTTGGAATCAGAGTTTCGAAGCTACCATCCACCCTGCCAATTGAATTCAATGAAGACATAACAGAAGTCAGGCTACACGTAGGCACTTTAATGGATTTGACGCCATTCTTACACTAGTATGGCTTCTGACAACACGTTCCAGTACAACATGTCGACTACAACACCACTCAAGAGACAAAATTGACTTTCACAATATGCAGTGTTGGAACAGTTCGTGTTATACTGCGCACAATGCAGACAGCTTAAGAGCCCTTTTATTGTTATAGCGAGTTTATAATAGTTATTTAGTGTGGCGTGGGAGGGGCATGGAACGAGCGAGACTCCCTTCACTTACCGAAAACCAAGTGTCCTAGGTATTCCATAACACACAAATCAGTTCTTTGGCAAATACACTAATGGTTTTCTAATATCAGTATTGCAATATTATCACGTCACTATGTATCTTGCTACTTCATCTCAATCTCAGTGGAAAAGTGTGAACAAAATCAGTGAATCCTTTGCTACATAAAGTCGTTAACATCACGGATTAAAACTTTGTAAGAATATCGTCTTACAGGTGCAAAATTTTGCTTTTCACTACCTCGACAAAACACAAAGTCCTGCAACTAATGGAAAGCTGTCCATGAAGGCATCACACAGGAACTTAAAACATTTTCTTGACAATGAGAACGTTATAGGACCTTAATCAATTGAGGCATCGAGGCATGGAAAGGACAGACGAAGTAGCAATGTCAAATTAAGTTGAGACTATCTTCTACCGATCCTAAATTTTGTTATGTTTCAGTAAGAGCTAACAGTCCTGTAAACTTCTAATAATAGTCAACAAATCTAATCATCTTTGGACCTCTACACAAGAGCTAGACCCTTGCTACTGGCCTACAACGAAATGAAAAAGGGAACTTATCCTTCTCTTACGTCCTTAAAATACAACCTTTTGAGGTAAATCTAGAAAGGCCGAGTTTGGTAAACATGTAGCTTCTTAATGAAGACTTTGAAGAGCACAAAATAATTATCGACTCTTTAACTACCTTTGATCTGGTTACTGTCAATTTCCAGGGAGACCCAAGCAGAGGGCGGAGATTAAACAGACTTGTACTGATATGCAACATTGAAGACTAGAGTTAGACGAATTGTTCACGACCCCATCCCCCCACAACCCAAAAGCTATGCCTGAGGGGGAGGGCATGAAATATGGTTTACAATACAGGGGTCTGGCTTGCTCGACTTCATTATTTCATTGGGCGCCAAGCAATCAAAAAATAGTTCGAAATAAAAACAGATCGACGTACAACGACCACTAGAGGTCTGGGTTGCTTTCAATAAAGCATGAAAGGCAGCGCGGGAAAAAAAATCGTTAGCCACTTTAACAAAGTTGACTCTCGCGTGAGTGCCATTTTTAAAGGTTACTCTCTAACACCTTTTAAACAGAAGTGGAAACCAACAGGTAACCTGTGGTAGTTGCTCTATCTAGACTGCTTCCAGCTTGGTTGGTTGTGCTGGGTCACACGTCGTTTATCAGCCCTAGAGTATAGGTTGGTATGGTTAGGTACACAACCCACTATATCTTTAGCACGTCCAGAACATCTGGATTTCCACGTCGCCTCACGTAACTGGTTTGGACTGGTTGGAGAATCGGGCGCAGAAGACGCGAAGTGATTCCACATTAACCCCACAGCTCCGCGCAAGTTCCAGCCCCTCTGGAGTGGCCTGGGTACCACTGGAAGTCACACCCTTTCTCTGGCCTCGTTTTGGACTCTCGCACGAAGCACTTCCAGTTAGCAAAGTGACCAGGCCTTTGCCAGTTTGACTCACGAAATACCGACAGCAGTTGACAATCTGATTAAATCGCCTGCACAAAATTAAAATTTCAAAGTCAGGGTCTGCTAATGTTGTAGTCACGTTGGACGTGCATGTAATTATTCTAAGGAGTGCTGATTGTATATAGTTTTGTCTGATTGAAAGATAAACTCCAAACTTCGTAAACATTTCTTGGGTGCTTATTATTTAGCTAAAAAAATCGAAATTTCGGTTGAAAGTCAAATGGTTAGGGAAATTGTTGACTGCATCAAGAGGTCTTTCTCTTTGTCTATTCGGAATGAACGCCGAAATTTTCCTTACTATTTACTCGTTTCTCCAGTATTTTAAAAAATCTCTCATCAAGAATAAACAGTAGGTGGAAACTGAATTAAAAATAACAAGCGCCTTCTCTTTCGGTTGCTTTGCTGTTTTCAGAGAAACCCGTTCCCACCGGGAAATAGCAAACAGCCCTTTTGTCTTTCCCACGTTGCGTTTTTAACAGTTGCCTTTATGGTCTTGTAAAAGCAAAAGATTTATTCTGCTTACCATACAGCTACGTCCTCATATCGTCCGTGCCGCCTCCCTCCATCGAGCGTCTCGTGGTCTTTTTGAGCTCTGATCCATCTTGAAAACAAGGGAAGACCACATGAGATTGTCAAAAACTAAACACCGAACCCTACCGACCCCCGATTACCCTCCCCCCGCCCCCGCCCTAAAATGTACGTTAACCTATATCTACTGATTGGCTTAGCTTGCCGAAACTGTTCGCTGATTGGTTTAATTACACACCAATTATGCAGACTAAAGTGTATTGGGGGAGGATGTAGCCTTGGAAAAAGAGTCTGGAAAAGAATTAAGTATAAACCAGTTTGGCATACTTGTGACTGAAGAAATAACTTGCTTTACCTGTTTCCCTTCTTAAACTCTTGTTCCAAAAACTTTGTAGCCTCCCTCGCTCCACTGTCGTACTTCTTCAATTCGTCAAGCGCTGAAATCACTACAACAAAAGAAACATAGATGCACCAGAATTAATTATAAACGGCGACAAGGAAGGAGCAACCGAAGAACCAAGAATGCATGAGAGCAGTTTTAGAATAACTCTCCTGAACACCTAATCCAAAGTAATTTCCACGCACGGCAATACCATTTTCAACCAAGCCAAACGCGGGAAACATTTAACTGGCGCCGAGCGCGGGAAAATATGTAAACGGTGACAAACGCGGGAAAAACTGTAACCTGTGTCTTGAGCGAGAAACTAATAACTGGGGCAGAGCGCGGGAAAACCTGTAAGCTGGGCGAAACGCGGGAAACATTTTTCTAGCGCAGAGCGCGTGAAAACACGTAACCGCGGGAAAATTGAAATCTGTACCAAGCGCGGGAAATATGCAAATGGCGCAACCGCAGAAAAACGTGCCAAGTACAGGAAAAAAGTTACTTAGTCAAAAGAACACCACTGGTCTTGGTTTGAAGATTAATAGCTGAGGATGACACATTCTATTCCTGAACACGTTCGTGAACATTAAACTACTTCAATGAAAAAAATCAATCAATCAATCAATCAACGAAAACAGGTTGTAATGTGATAGGAGTGACCGAAAGGTGAACTAAGTTACAATAATCACTTCTAATTGTACCTTGGATAGGGATTATGATCACAAACTTCTCTGAGGCCATCAGTCGTCGTACAAGATGTAGCTGCGTACACAGTGCCACAGCATCAGGGACCAGGTAAACCGTGCCACCACCAGGAGCTGTCTTAAGGCTGCTCTCCAGTTCTGCCACTTCAGACTGTGATAAAGTTCAGACATTTATGTTTTTCATTCCAAACGTTCCACTGGATAACTAATAGTTTAGCCAACAATCAACATAGAGAGGACAAGTGCCTAGTTTTGCTAAGGCCTTGTCAGTAACTGGTTACGATTGCACTGTACAATTACCTAAATTACCTGCAGTAGTTGCTGGGCCATGACCTTCATTACTCTTGATCGACGATCTTGATTTCCCTGATAAACAAAACAAGAACTTGTAATATTTCTGTCATGTTAATACATAAGTGACTGACGGAGACTGACTGACTGATTTAATAACGGAGTTATAGACTAATTAACTGATAACTAACTGATTGACTCAGTTACTGACTGACCGACCAACCAATCGACTGACCCACTAAAATAAATCAAAATAAATCCTACAACTATTCAACCATGTCTTACCACAGGCGAAGGAGTGTGTCGTTTGTCGACGGTCATCTTCTTTTCTCGTTCCGCCTTCTGTTGGGGTCCCAGAAACTGCTTAGTGTTCTGATCCCACTCAAACGAACTCAGCTCCTATCGATAATAAAAGGCATATCAGCGGAGTTGGTGAAGAAACTGCCGCTTTCTTGAAAACATTATGGTAAAGAATGAAAGACGAGGAGGAAGGGACAAAACACGAAAAAGTGATAACAAAAGAAAATAAGATAAGATGCGGGAGCTTCTTTTAGTTCTCTCTACGCCATCTTGGGAGGGGATCTTTTAGTAAAGATGTTTAAAGCAACAAATGAAAGGGCGCAAAGTGAGAGTGAATGTAAATCGATGTTTGCAGCCTACCTGAGTAGAAGCAAGCTTCATTCCAAAGCTTCGCAAACATTGAACTCGAACTGCGGCCTGAAGGAGCAAAACAATGAGCTATGAAATTCTAAAATCTGATAAAATCACCTTTGAACGGTGGTAAATTTTAGCACCGGGGAAACAGATTTAAGAAGATAAGTTACACAGTAAGAGAGCTACTTTACCGGGTATAGATAGCAGTAAGCCCTGTTTCCCTTGTAGGGAAAAGATCATGATGATGACAATAAATAGCACTGGAAGAAAGTCAGTGATAAACACGAAACACGTCGTTGAATCTAATAACTTCCTAATGAATAAAATTTCCAAACAATGGAAGCTCTGGTTTGTATCGCTTTGTTCACTGTGTGAATAACCACACCCATTTAAAAAAATATTAACGGATAACATTTCTCTGTAAAAGTTCCCTTGTCTGGCTGAATCCCCCACCAGGGTGCAATGAATTGAGGAATAAAAGTTCCCTAGTACAATGCATAAGTGTTAACAGCTGGTGCACCCCACCCCTGGTGTATAGACTTGAACAACAGGGGGATTAAAACCCGTTTTCTTATAATTTACAACTTGTTTTACATCATGTTTTGCAGCCTGAGTAATCGTGGTTTACAACAGCGATGTAACTACCTCAAGGTATTGGCAGTCCCTTGTAAGCCTGCTCCAATTCCTGTCGAGCCTGCTGTGTATCACAGTCAGTGGTTTAAATCCTAACAGAGAAACGTCTTCCGGTAGAGCACGTGTTTGGACCCAGTTTTCGTCGAGCGTTTCATCCAGAATGCTCCGCCATGTTGGCAACCTTGGCAACGGAACTAAGACAAAAACAGAAACGATTATTAAAAAAAAGAATGACATTCGCACGAGGTATTTTGTGTGCAGAGTTCTCCAATGTAAAGAATGTTCTAAGGGCTCACTCGTAAGCATATCGACCACATTTTTCATGTTCTTACTTCTTACACTATTCTAGACCAACGAAATGGCGTAGTAAAATGTTGGACCTTCAAGTGGAACCATGAGCGCGCGAACCTAGCGCCTTCACTACAAAGTTTTCGACATTTTGTGGCATCATCTCTATGGTCTATAAGAGCAAGGACCTTGGAAAAATGAGTTCCATTTGATTTTTACAATAACATCGACGCCTTACTGACGAATTAAGGAAAATCAGTACGAAATTGTGTGCGAATATCAAAGTGCGAAGAATCACTTTTGTTGCTTGGAAACAACGGCTTTGTCGGACTTGTCGGAAATTTCGCCCAAATGCACCAGTCCGCATTTCACAACTGTTTATTGGAAAGGTCATGAAAGTTTTCAGTTTTCTGAAAGTGTTCTTGGGCTACAAATTACGTCATTTTCATTTTCATTATCATTTTTCATTATCCAAATTCTCATAGACCATAGCTCCAGACCACTAAGGGCGCGATAATTCTTCAGAGTTACTGACAGATGCGAAACTTCAAGGTTCTGCCTGAAGATGCTTTTTAGCGAAGTAGGTGGACCACTCCAGTTGACTTGGAACTCCGTTTCCCCAGAAACAGTGGCGATTAAATGGACTGCTCAACTTAACTGATGCTAATCAAGCAGTCTATACTTTGATTCACTTTCTACCTGCAGCCATGATCTGCTCCGAGGAAGGAAACTTGTTCAGCAGAGTAGCCATTCTGGACCACAGCGCACTCAAGCTCTAAAAGGAAAATACAAACAAAGCGCTTGGACATTCAATGTGGCCAGAGATGCAAGTTAAGTTTATTTCCACTGTAGCGCTATTTTACGCCCTTCGACGGGCGTGAACTTTAATTGCTTTACATGCGTAAGGCAAAATAAAGCAAATGTCTGGGCGGCTTAAGTCTGCGAAAAAAGTTAAACCGCATTCAACTTTTTTCGCAGACGCAAGCCGTCCAGACACCTGATCTATAGTATATTTCATCCACTAAAAGCCTTAAAAAATCCACGCGCTCACTCCCAGTTCTCCCGTGGGTGTTTACGTACATTCTTCCCGGATCTTTTATCCCAGTGGCGGGTGAGTAATTCCCCGCCCCCGCCCCCGCAAAAAATAAGAACTGTTTCGATCTAAGATTGTATTGGCATGGGCTTAAAATGTTTTGTCTTCATTGATACATACCTCAACACAAGTCATCACCAGTTCTCCATTCAGTCGTAGCCAGTCGGTTAACACTTTGATGGCTGGCAGCAGTTTCTGACCTGCTATGGCCTTCAGTAAGTTGGACTCCACACAGTCTCGAAGAATCTCAGTTCTGGAGGCGATGGACGACTCTACAAGGCAATGTTGAGAGCAATGCACATCAAATTAAGCAATATACAAAACTAGCTAAGAGGGAAAATCAGAACTTATGTGAGCTCGGGAGGCGGCTAAAATCAAACCTAATACTAAAGAATGCACTATACTTTCTAAAAATGCGAGGTTTTGGTTCAAGTATTCTAGCGATACGATTTCGAACTTGTCATAGTGATCAACTTCAACTTGTATTGGAATTTTTCAATTGTAAATTAGACAAGACTCGCTTACCCGTTTCCGCGTCGCTCACATCACTAATCAGGTCTGGTCTGAACATTTTTCCAACTGACACTCCATTGTGTCCCAGGAAACCAGCCTTGAATGCCAACTTGTCCTGTACAGTTTGATGACTGGGCAACTTCTCCATTGACCTTGGCAACGTTTCGTTCTCATGTCGCTTCCCGTTCGCAGCAGAGAATACACTGCTGGGCAGTGATCCGTTGTTTCCGCTTTCATTGTCCGACTCACTCTCTATGTAAACATCTTCACTATCGTCCTCATCGCTTATCGAGTCACCCAACACTTCATCCATCTCTCCCCCGCCTTCGCTCAAATCACTGTCTTCATCTTCCTCCTCGTCTCCCGATTCCTCCAAGTCGCTTCCACTGCCACTATAGCTCTCAAAGCTGTAATCGATTTTCCTTCGCCTTCGCCTTCTCCGCCGATGCTTCATGACCTTCTTGAGTTGTTTTGCTTGGTTTAAATTGCTTTCCACTTTCCTCCCTTGAAATGAGTTTTCATGTTTTGAAAAACCGTTATGCGAGAGCGCAGCATTCGTTGGACCATTTACCACAGGGTGTTCCGTGTTGGAGTGTTCTTTTGCTAAGAAGTTTTCAAACGATGAAATACAGTTTTGCAGAAGAAGAGAGAGAAACGCTAGGGTGAAGGCTGTTGCTACCGACGAATCCTGAGAACCTAGGAAAAATTGAAGGGGACATTTGTTCACTACTCATTCAACATCTTACAACACAGACTGACCGAAAGTATAAAACGTTTTCAACGTTGTTACAATAATATGTTGCATTGAAATGCGTGTGTTTTGCCGCGGTTTTACAGTACATCTGGAGAACTCAAAATACATACAAGACAGGTCGCCACTACCAACTCATTTCGCAAACAACTGCCACATAAACTAAAACAAAAACATGTTTTACAGATCTTATCACTTTAATTTCGGAGAAAGCATAACATTTGTGACCATTGAATTAAATCGGATTTACCAAACAGCCGATCCGGTTTTTTGCGGTTGGACGTTCACCACATTTACAGTTATACGAAACCTTAGGCACGATTTTAACTGTAAATAAAAAAAAAATTGGAACTAGGATTTCAAATTTGAAAATGCGAAGTTTGTGGCTTTAAATTTATTTTTCTAACTCTCTGGTCTTGAACCGTTATACGCTCTTGTTGAAGAGTCAAAAAGGTAAAATAAAGAGTGTTGCAGTTTCATTTCCAAACACCATTCCACATTCCCAAACAGCATGAAGAAAGTTCAAAAAGCGACTCGCATCGGAGTATTCTTGAAGAATTTCGAGGTGTTTGAAAATGTGGTAAAGCACGGTCTTGCGTGTTTGATATAACTAAAAACCAACGGGAGAAAACGGAGGTAAAATTATAAAGAAATATATAATGCTGATTAAAGTCAGATATTCAAACACCGTCACATTCATGATTTCCTAAGTTTAGATTTGATTAATTATTACCGAGTTGGAGATAAACACTTCACACGACATACTTCTAACAAAACACAGACAAACTACTACCCTACCCTTTGACTGCAATCTGGTCACAGTGGCAATTGCCATGACAACAAGTTTCACCATAAGCGAGCTGCTAATGACGGCATCCTCGTCATCTGTGACGTCATGCTCCAGGCCGCCATTTTGCTGAGAGGCGACGCCATTTTCAAGTGATGGCTTGCTTGTGTTGGAGGAGGTTGGGTCTACAGACAAAACACTGCTGAAGTCCTGTAACACAGACTGACACAGATGCCCCGTGTCTTCACTGCTTATTTCAGGTGAGCTAAGGAATAAATTCACACAAAAATCTTCAGTTGGAAACAAAGACAGTATGCTCAATGTTAGCGACCCTTTCAGTCCCTTGATCAAAATCTAACTCTAAACCTCTTTACTAATTGCTAAAGGTTTCTTAAAAAGTTAGTTTTGAAAATTTGTAGCTGTAAATGAAGTCGCATCTCTTCAACAGAAACGTCACTAGAGAATCTGGCAGTGTATGTACAACAGAGTAATAACCTCCTCTTGAAAATTAATACTTCTCTATTTTGCTAATACGTACTTCACCAAGAACACGCAATTAAGAGATAATCTCTGGAAACATTTGAATATCATACCCAATTAAACTAATTTGACAACCATGCACCTAAACAAAACAAGTATGGTATCTATGTAGTCTATGCATTTAATCTACAAATAGACTAGGAGTGAAAGCTCCATTAACACACAGCCCCTGTAAGCAGGATGAACCGGGCACTTAGTCACAGTTTGTAGCCAGATAAAAACGCTACATTTTTCAGCTTTCCACAAGCAGACATCCTCTTCAGCAGAGAGAGTGCACTTTTTCATGGGAGATTAGGGTTTGCTATTCCCTGAGAGAAAGACACCTGAGAATGCTATCAATAACGCAGCAACGAAGAGGTTTGTGTAGGATTACTCTCTGTTAGGGTGTGTTCATTTAACCTTTTTCTGGAATATGAATAAACAGTCAGGTATCCGTTCATTCTGGAATACACTAAGTGTATTTCAAGCATTCTTCTCCAGGGAACAGAATACTTGGAATAATTCGTCACTTCACTTTGTATCATGAACAAAACAGACTGTTACATAAATGACTCTACTTCCAGATTTGGAAAGAGTACGAACAAGGTATTCTTTCTCCCTTGTTTCAACCAATCGTAAAAACAAGCAAGAATCAACAAGTTAGATTACTCCACAAGCGAAGTAATTGTTTTAATGAAGTAGGTAACGATTAGCTATTCTGGAATATTCTGGAACATAACTTTCATTTCCGGAATAAGGTCAATCAAACATATCCTTAAATCAAAACATACAAAGTTTTATTCAGCTTAATTTTGCCTATCATGGGATGGAACAAGCCTGCCATGGTGACACAAGCTGTCTGTTTTCCTTGGTTGGCCAGCATTCAGATCATCACAAAGATAGTACTTTAAAACACAGGAGAAAAAGAAAACAACAACCAAGGAATCTAATTATCACTCACTTCTCATGTTGATACAGAACATCTTGGAGGTACAGGAAATAAACAAGAAATCTCTTCAATCTGGTTAGAATGACAAGAAAGAGACCTTGTTAAACCACATAACAAACAAGTTACTGATAGAGCTTAACGTTGCAACCGCTTGGGTCGCCAGTGGGACCAAATTTTTTTACTGGCAATTAACTTTCCATGCTTTTCACCGATTGAAATATGTTTGCTAGCCACTAAATCTGAAAACTTAGAGGTCGGCTGGCCCCAAGGTTTTTTCCTGAAAGTTGAGCCCTGACTGAGTTAATTGATTTAACAACAATCGAGACTTGTCTTGTTCAAATAAAAGATGCAACATCCAGCAGGAACATAAACAGTCTTCACTTCTCAACACACCTTTCTTTTGGTCTAGGCTCATCCAGAGGTAACTCCTTAATCCTGTGTAGAATAGACCTGTTCTTTTCAAAAATTCTCAACAAGTTTCCTTCGGCTCCTTCAAACACCTCCTTTGACAATAAACTGCAGAGTTCAAACAACAGTGCACCATTGTTGGATACAAAATGCCATAGAGAAACTATACAATACAACAATACCATACATCAGACAATACTTAAAACAAAATACAAGATTGATCAGACCTTGTACTTTCACATTTCACTTTCACATTTCACATTATTACATGATTTTACCCGCAGCCCACCCCTGACCACATACATGTACCCATCTCAACTTTTTAATGTTGTCCCTTTTATATGCAAAGTCACTAGAAAGCCAACTGAACATTGAAATGTGGAGAGGGGAGGAAAGGCCAAATTCTGATTTTTAAATTACACCTTTGCAAATACATCTAGTTCAATTTGCATGATTTTGTTTTGCATGGTACTATCGTTAAAACACTTATCATCATCACTAAAAGTCTTACCATCTCAAATAAAAATATGCTCCCTCACAACCATAAGCCTTTGTACCGGCAAGTGTTCCAAGTTGGTTTTGAGGCATACCTGTTAAAACCCAAAGGATACCAAGAGTTTGAGTGCACCATGCATGTAATGTAATTGAAATGAAGGTGGAGAGCACAACACATCATAATTTTCCACTGGAGAGTACTGTCAAAACAGTGTGTCCCATTTACAGTATGTATGTTGTAACTGAAATTTCCTGTTATTATTTAAGAACATGAAAACATTTTCTGTGTGAACATGGAAGTTTGGGAGGATAAGAAGCACAAACTCAACTGGCAAGTAATTATTTCCATGGTGTTAACTTGAGTTCTAAAATATTTTCACAAGAGTTTCAATCTATTTCACAAGAGTTCAAGATTTCTATGGCATGATAGTTGATGAGGGTGCAGCCACCAGAGTTGACTATCTCGCATAGAAACTGAGAGGGAATAATCTAATAGTTTTAGTATAAATCTACTAGTCGTTCAAAACCTTATCTAAATCTTCTTCACAGACACTTCAAAAACACAAAGGAGCAGCTGCCAGTTTGTTAACAACACTACACTGCTAAGTTACTCCACTACCTACAACAGGATAGTTAGTAGCGCAGCCAATCAGAGAACAGCATTTGTGATAGAACGCTAGTAGTTTTATACTAAAGCTTGATACAAACATGGAAAATGTTTTCTATTTCTTTTAGAAATCATTGCAGGAAAGAGTAAAGAAAGTTAAAGTTTCTTTTGATTGTCAAAATATCAATTTTCTATGTTTGCCCCATCATTACGTTAACAGCTTTTGTGTGCTTAGTGTATGCTTCCATATTGGGTGCATCCTAATGGCAAACAAACAAAAGTCCCCCTGCTAAGTATAGAGAATAACATTTACCTATGTCAGGGTTGATAAGAGCGGCTTCAAAGTAAAACCTTTCGGCCAATTTAATGGCTTCTTTCCCTTCAAGGTCAGATTGATATCGAGCTGTTACAAAACACAAATAGACACGATCAGATTAAAGAGAAATCAGCACATAACATTTAAAACAAATTATGAGGAAATTTTTAAAGCACTCTCTTACCAATGTCTCCTAAAAATATAAGACACCGCTGACATGCTTTTATTGCCCAAGATCTAATTTCATCATCATCATCTTCCCCTGTAAGACAACACACCCACAAAAAAGTGATTAGATTTTATTGGTATTTTTAATATTGCTTTATGCAGACATGCAGTTTTGAGTCCTGGAATCCTATAAGAAAGTAACCAAAAGAAGGTCAAGAGCAAAATAGTTTTTGTTTACTTTTACTTCCATGTAAAAATGATGCACATGGTGCAAAACCTGTCATTAGAAAACATGTTCATTTTCTTGTAAATTCAACTTCATCTCATTTGAAATGTATATAAATTATACAAATTTCATATACAGTATAAATTATACATGTATGTATATTTTATATCAAGCCTAAAAGGTATGTAAAGGCAATGCAGAAATGGCTCACTCACTCAATGAAATTGTAATATTTAAAGAAAGAAACAATTTAAAGTCAAGGAGAAAACTTGCACAGCTGAGGGAATTTTTGGCATATACTCTAGCTACATGTAGCTTGTTTGCCCTTTGGGCATGCAACCATGATGTTAACTAGCACCAAATTTCAAAATTTCATCTCTTGCAGTACTTCTGTAGCTTGAATTTCCTCAAAACATTGCCAAGGAATGGGAGCATTGGGAGAGTGAAGGACAGAATCCACAAGCCCAGCTGCAAACACCACTACCCCTGAGCTATCAGATACAACCTTCTAAGTTGCGTGTTGAACATGTAGACAACGTTGTATCCAAATTCTTCTGAATGCAATATACACATGTAGAAATTGTTAATGAGAGAGTTTATTATTCTTTCACACTTTCACAATGTTTCTATAACTCTTATGAGCACAAAAAATGTTTTCCATTTCTGAACAGTAATTCAATTAACCAAGGGTAAAATTTTAAAAAATTCTACACATTGCTGACAACAACAGTTTGTTACTCGTTACCTGGTTGAGTGGAAGGAAATCCCCAGGACAACACACCATCCACAGTGAGCTTATAAGAGAGCTGAAGGTGTGTTAAGAGATGGTAATAATATCCAGCTGCAGAGGACAGATGGGTACGAAGAACTCCATCCAGAGATTGAGTATCAGCCTCCATGATCTAGGGACAACAAAAGAAAAACATGAAAACCTACAAGCTGTACTGCCTTAAGGTGGCTGAACACAGTTTTCATGCACGCTTTTGCTGATGCAATTCAGCGCACGCACAAGGATTGCAAAAAACAAATATGCCATCAATAGAGCGATCATTTTATTTACCAAACGCCCGCGCCATCTGTACTATTTTTCTCTATAATTGAACGCAGTGTATTGATGGCTTTAGTCTTTTATCACAAAGATATGTTAGAAAAGGTAACGATGCAAAGAACCCAGCAATTCTCAGCTTTTACTTTGTTACCGAAAGAACCCAGTTAAATGCAGCGCATGCGTAGTAAGTCAAGAAATTGTGATTGAATGAAAATTGCACTCTCAGAAATACACCTATTTCTTGAGAACCACGCATCAGAATTTCACGAAATTTGGCACGAAAATACTTTAGGAGTATTGAAAATAACTGAACTTTAACAAAGGAAATTCTAGATATTCCAGGGAACCTTCAACAAGGGATAATTAAACATCTCTCTGTTAAATTATTAGCAAAATGGTGTTAACTTATGAGAATCGTTACAAGCTTGTTGCATGCAAATCATAAATAAAATCTAATGACTAGATTTTCTACAAATAAACAAAACCGATTTTAAAGGCCTGTTTATATTCATTCATGTTGCCATGGCAACGGTACATACGTTAGCTTAACCATCAAAAAACCAAAGTTTGTGTTGTTAACTTGCTTGCTGCCATTTTTGGCGACCAAGGAATCAAGGGTTTTAGAGAAAAAGGTGAATGAAACACTGGTATCAAAAACTGTGTTCAGCCACCTGAAGTCCCAGGATTAAACCGTAAACTCTTATTACATACTGTCACAAGTCTCTTCTAAAGTCCTTGTAGCAGCGAGAATTTGAAGGGCGCAGTGGTCTAAGACTTAAAAATTAAGACTTTCATTGCCGGAGCCCAGATATTACCCTTATTTATTACCGTACTCTCACCCATGGTATAGTGATCAACCCCGCACGTTCTGCAACCTGTTAACATGACCACCTCTCTACTAAAGTTGTGTTCAGTAGCCATACGTATGTACAATCTAGATCCACATGTACATTACGTATGTTTATGTCTGAAAACAAACTTTTACATTCATTAAGGCCTTTTGTCCATATAAACAATCACAGTGACTGTAAATTAAGTATACTTTGTATATGCCCACCAGAGTAGATGACAAAGTAATCAGACTTAACTCCCTCTTTTTATGTATTCCCATGTGGACAGCATGTAAACTTGGGACCACTGATGTCATACACGTGTTCAATGCAGTTGTTTTTTTAGAGTTAGTCTCATTCCCAGGCATCTTTCTTTTATTCTGGACAATCCGTCAAAGATCTCTGGTCTCACAGTCATGTGCAAGCTGGTGCATATATTGTGCACCAAGGTAGTACTGACAACTACCACAATATGACTACGTTGTTACGGCTAATTTGTAGTAACATGGTTCCACCACACTTTCCTCTTATGGTGCCTTCTTAATCCAAAGAGTGGATAATGCTATCCACTGGATAAATTACTTGAACAGTAGATGGTATAGTTTGTTTTGTCATCACTTATCACTAGTTATCATTACTGATTATCTAGTGGATAGCATTATGCAAACTTTGACACCTGAGGCCATGCACATAACTGTAAGTTACCTTTCTGTGATTCCGCAGCTTTTGAATGACATCATAAAAGACTTTTCTCCAAAGCCGCTCTTCAGCCCTACGACCATATTCCTTCGGATGGTGAAGAATTAAGTTCTCACATTGGTTTCTCAACCTGGCAATGAAGGTAAATTGACTACTGTTACTATGAACTGCTATTTTTTTTTTCTCCAGGAAAAACTACAAAAATATAGTAAGTACTGGCCAGCCAGGACGATAAGGATGAGTGAGTGAGTGAGTGAGTGAGTGAGTGAGTGAGTGAGTGAGTGAGTGAGTGAGTGAGTGAGTGAGTGAGTGAGTGAGTGAGTGAGTGAGTGAGTGAGTGAGTGAGTGAGTGAGTGAGTGAGTGAGTGAGTGAGTGAGTGAGTGAGTGAGTGAGTGAGTGAGTGAGTGAGTGAGTGAGTGAGTGAGTGAGTGAGTGAGTGAGTGAGTGAGTGAGTGAGTGAGTGAGTGAGTGAGTGAGTGAGTGAGTGAGTGAGTGAGTGAGTGAGTGAGTGAGTGAGTGAGTGAGTGAGTGAGTTAGTACTAATCAAAAGCATTGAAGATGATTGAGTAGCTCATTATATTGAGACTGAGGGCATGATCACTGATTTCTTTTTACTTTTATAATAACTTTTTTATATATATATATATATATTGGTTAATTCAATTGTTTAATTGTCAAGGGTAGAACAACTCTTGTCCATAGATGCGTGCAAATTATTGAAGATCAACAAACAATTTTACGATAAGTGTCTAATTTCTCGCACGCTGATTGGCTCACTTTTATCATCAATGAGACTTCCGACAGATAAAATTTTAATTTATGCAAGTTTTCAAGTTCAACTTTCAGCTGTCAAACTGTCAACTTTTTAACCAATGAGATTCTATGGACTTTTTTAAGTAGCCAATCAAAAAGTGAGAAAAGCTATCGACAATGTTTGCGTCATTTGAATAAAATTCACTAATCTTTGTTTATGGCAAGTTTATGGCATCTTTTCCCCTCATTTATTCCCGGCATTTGACCATTTTGGGGTCTTATTATTGTAAAAACAAATTGACGTCAGTTTTTTATGCATCTGTCCTCTTTAAATGATAAATTTCATCATAATGTTGTCAAAGTTCACTGCAGAACCATTCGCTTGAGGCTTGTGGTTCCACAGCCACTTTGACAATGTTATGGCCCAATTTATCATCAATAAGAAGACAGACGCATAAAAAAACTGACGTCAATTTGTTAATTTACATTGAACGCAAAATTTTTGAAAATCAACTACCCAGAGGCTTCAAAAGATTGCAGGATTGACCCCAAGCTAACAGAACTCAAAGCTGCAAACTATAGTGACGAAATCCAAACGTCTAAATAGTTTGGCTATTATCCAACAACAATATTTCAACAATACTTCCACCCCTGTCATCGGTACAAAAAGACATTTCACAAACAGCATAATAAGAAAATAAATGTACCTCTGTCTAAGCAGTACAGCATCTGGGTGGAAAAGTTCCTGCCACTCAACAACAGACCTCAGCTGAATGTCAAGTCTGTTGGCCAGCTGCATAGAAGACCTACAACAACAATGTTATCATAATGATAAAAAGGCTTCACGGACAAATATGCAAAAACAAGATATAAAGTCTGGTGTACTTAGACATGTGCTTAAACTACAGTGGGTGAATACATATTATTAAGGTTGATGTACACACTACAATTTGTCAACCTATTTTGTTCCAAATTTAGTTTTCCCATTGAATATAAATAGCTTCTTTTAAGATATTCATATTCAATGGGAAAAACCTACACTAAATCATCAACTTTATCATGTTAATTCAAAACTTTCTTTGTAATATTTTACATTGTCATGTTTCCTTTTGTTCTTACAGTCAATTAGCATTTTGCGTACACTATGTATTCAACTCTGTACTTTGTAATTTAAACTGAAGATGACAGAAGATTCTGTTGAAACACGATTTAAAAAATGTTGTTTTGTTTCTAGAAAATCAAAATATTATGCCATCCAAAAAATCAAGCCTAGGTGGTCGCTTACAGGAGGTGGTTGCTTACATGAGCTTAGGCCATATTGGGTCAAAATATTGCCTTATTTGCACATGATAAATGCAGAGACCTTACGCCATGCACCAATGCCCCTCTAAACTTATGTAATAGATTTTAGTAGCCACAACAATATATTTGAATTTTGAGAAAAAATCGAGTACTTCCCACTGAGAAATTTCCACTTCTCGTTGTAATACCTAGGAATGCGATAATGTTACAACACCTTATAATCCAATTTCCGCTCTATTATCTGTCAGGTGGTCACTTATGGGAGGTTAAAAACAAAAGAAAATTTCAAACTTTGAGTTCTGAAGGTGATCATGGTCACTTGCGAGAAGTTGTCGCTTACAAGAGGTTCCAAATATAGTGTTGTTGGCACAGTTTCTATGGGTCTGAATAAAGCTTTTGATGATACCGCACAACCTACTCCTTGCCAAGCTGGCTGCCCACAGTGTTGCTCCAGAGAGCCTGCCTCTCCTACACAGTTACCTTAAAGACAGGTCCCAGTGTGTCAGGTTAGAAGACGTAATCTTGTTGTTTTTTCTAAGGGTGTACCTCAGGGATTGGTTTTAGGACCCCTCCTTTTTAAATATTTTTCTGAAAAATCTGTTCTATTTTACTAATTGTGCTAATTTGTCCAACTACGCAGATGATAACCAAATTTATTTCAGTGATCACGATCCTGAGGTGGTAAAGTCTGTAATCAATCGCGATCTCACTGTTGCAAAATGTTGGTTTGACGATAATAAGCTAGTGCTCAATCCCGAGAAATGTAAATGTACTATTCTTCCAAAAACCTATCCTTGTGATCTTTCCTTTAGCATTAGTGATGTGCAGGTTCCTGTCGTAGACCATTTAAAACTTTTAGGCGTAACTAATGATAACTCGCTAAATTTTAGCAAACACACTGGCAAGATTATTAAGAAAGTTGGAAATCAGTTAGATGTTTTGAGCAGGCTAAAGAACATGCTATCAATCTCTTTGAAGATGTGCCTTTACAACTCATTTGTAATGTCTTATTTTACTTACTGTTCTGTGATTTGGCATAATTGTTACGAGTCTGACAAGCAGAGGCTCTAAGGTGTGTCTACAACAAATGGATGACCCCCCATGGTGATGATGACTACAGCTTAACTTTATCCAATCATCGCCTACAGGACATTGCCATATTAATTTTTAAAGCTGTAAACGGTATGTTACCGGGATATATAAGTGACTTGTTTGTCGTACGTAATAATGTGAAGTGCTTGAGAGCCACCAACAAGCTCATAGTCCCATGTAAGAAAACTGCAAACTTTGGCTTATTTTTATTGGTGCCAAAGTGTGGAATTCTTTACCGGATGAATTACGTTCAATGACAATCCTTAAGGAATTTATGAATACTGTAAGAGAGCTAAAATTGTGATGTACAGTTTTCTATGATTCACTGTAATAACTTTAAGATTTAGGACTGTTTATTGTTTATTTATTGATATAGTTAGAATGTTAGTCATTAATTGATCATGTATTATTTTTTTTTGATACTTTTTATATATTTTTCTCATCATATTAGCATGACTGTATCGCTAGGGGCCTAATCAGCCTCATCAACGCAAGTTGAAATTAAGTTAAATACTTACTTACTTTACTTATTTGGCCTGGAAACTTTTGGTATTTTGGAAAACTGGTCGCTTAGGAGAGGTGTTCGTTTACAGGAGGTGGGTGGTCACAACCAGAGGTTGGACTGTATTATTCACTAATTTAAATGTTAGCCAAACTGAGAAAAATTTGGCATCAACCATACAATATTTCAAAGATTTTACTTTCTACTCTCCAAAGTAAACAGTTTGAATAAAAAAATCTGATGGCAGTCTAGGCTTAGCAAAATTTTTAAAACTAAAATACTAAACTACTTGCATTACCCCCTCACCCCCCCCCCCCCCCTCCAAAAAAAAAGATCCCTGAAGAATGGCAAGATTCCAAGCTTACATGTGTATGTGGCTACCTCCCCGAGAGAAAGAATTCTCTTCCTATCACACTTGGGAAAACAAAGGAGCAGTTAAAAACTATAGCATCTCTCTTGCTGGAGAAGAAAATTCTGTAATAATTTATTGGCTATGCATAATATACTTATCCCTAATCAAGTTGTAAAATATGATTTCAAGGTGAAGCTTTTTCAAAATAGCAATGCAAATATCAACTCCACGGAAATTTAACTTAGTATAAAGTAAATAACTTAACCTCAAGCTTATAATTGGTGAGCGAGTGACAGGCTGATTTTTAAGATGAAGACGTTTTTTAATAGCACGAGAAAGTAAAATATTTCGAAAAAAATAAATAAATCGTTACTCAATAAATAAACGTAATTCCCCAAAAATATCCGTTATTTTTAAACTGTCGCTAGCCCGATCACGCAAGAAGCGTGGGATAACTTCTGAGCGAGCACTAATGATGAATTTCAATATTTTTGTCAGATTTATGCAAGGCTGAATCGCGATTATTCTTGAAAAAAATACTTTTGTTTGCAAGTTGTACGTTCCTATTCAACTCGTAGTAACTTGAATAACCTTGGAAGAGTTTGATAAAGTCAAAATAAGAAACCTTGCCGTTATAAAACCGCATTTTTGTTAGCGTTTAATTAAGCAGAAGATTCGCTACAATACAAACTAAACATCGAAATCCTCACCTGTTAAGTCTGCTTCCCTCTTTTCCCTGGACATTTGCATTGTTATCCTCTACCACCAAAGCTTTCTTCATCCTCAGTTAAGATAGGCATTGGTACTACTCCTTTGACGGAGCAATCATGGCCAAATCATTACACAATTCTTCAAGAAAATACAGAACTATCTCCTTCAGTACCGACATCTTTGCTTCCTGTCGAGTTTCGAAACCCGGGGAAACTGGACATCACCCACACTGCAATGCGAGTTACCAAAAGATGGCGAACAAGCGCATGGTGTACGTTGGTGGATTAGCAGAAGAAGTTGACGAAAAAGTCCTTCATGCTGCATTTATTCCGTTCGGAGACATAACAGATGTTCAGATACCAATGGACTACTCAAGTCAGAAGCATAGAGGGTTTGGATTTGTGGAATTTGAGCTCGCAGAAGACGCGGCAGCCGCCATTGATAACATGAACGAGTCTGAGCTCTTTGGCCGTACAATTAGAGTAAACATAGCCAAACCAATGAAGATCAAAGAAGGCTACAGTCGTGCAGTGTGGAGCGAAGATAGCTGGCTAAGTAAACACGCAGGGCAGACTTTGGAAGACGCTGACATGAAAAATGCGGAGGAAAAAGCAAAGGAAACCAGCGAGGAAGGAATGGCAAAGAAAAAAGGAAATCCACGAGTTTTCTTTGATTTAACCATTGGGGGACGCCAGGCAGGAAGAATAACTATAGAACTAAGGCACGATGTCGTTCCTATGACTGTAGAGAACTTTCGCTCTCTTTGCACCCACGAGAAAGGTTTTGGTTACCGGGGAAGTATTTTCCACCGTGTGATACCGCAATTCATGTTACAGGGAGGGGATTTTACAAAGCACGATGGCACGGGAGGAAAGTCAATATATGGTCAAAAATTTGCGGACGAAAACTTTGTGCTCAAACACACTGGAGCTGGTGTGCTATCCATGGCAAACTCCGGGCCGAACACTAATGGTTCCCAATTTTTTATCACCACTGAAAAAACTGACTGGTTGGATGGAAAGCATGTTGTGTTTGGTCACGTTATTGATGGAATGGACGTTGTGAGGAAAGTGGAAGCAACTGGCTCACAAAGTGGTAAAACAAGCAAAAAAATTGTGATTGAAGATTGCGGCGAGTTGTAACAGAATCAAGTACACTTTTAGGAAAACCTCTTTTGTTCTAATGTATACTTACATGTATTTGTGAGTACAACCTAGTTAAAATGTGGAAGTTACTGGAAGATACAGCTAAAGGCATATCCAAACACAGACATATGGATAAACTTGTGATGTCACATATGGCATGAATTAATTTGAGGACAGGATGCCATGTTCCCTTATAGAAAGACCTCTCAGAGGTGAAAATTGAACCATCCATGTTCCTCATTAGGGAGCCTGTTGACATGCCTGATGTAGCATGTGTCACATCTGAACTGGAAGAGGTCACCTAAGCAGGGGTGGTGCAGTGATGAGGGCATGAATCTCCCACCAGTGTTGCTTGGGTTTGATTCCTGTACCTGGTGTTATAAGTGGGTTTCGTTGTTAATTCTCATCCTTGCCCTGAGGGCTCTGGTTTCTCTAGTTACCCTCCCTCCAAAAAACCAACACTTCAAATTTCAAATAAATGTAGAGTGTTTCCCCAATTAATAGTAAGTCTTGTAGGCTAGCAAGAAGCTTGACACTAATAAAGTTGTTCATTTTTTCTGTTCACTAACTGACCTAACACCGGAGTGCTTTAGTTAAGATGTGACACATGCTACAGTCTTAGTATCAAGGAATGGTTGTAATGTATCAAGAAAGTCCTGTCCAGTAGCCTGAGGCTAGTGGAAGTTTCTGTCTAGCAGGTAGATTTTAACCATCTTTTGCTCAGTTTTAAGACTCTGAATCAAAGTTCACATTTAAAGTAAGGCTAGTGAGAAAACCATTCAGGCTAGCACACATTAATTCCAACTTGTCTGAATGGCAACCTAGTTCAGTTCTGGCCCTCTCTCTGTAACATCCTATGCTCTGATCCACTCTGATTGGTTTAGCAGGAGCATACACAGACAATTGTCCCTGGATCCTCTCTCCCTAGCATTGCGTGACAGAGACAGGGCCAGAACTGGACTAAATGGCAACCTGGAACATCTATTTCTTGCACCCTAAACACACACAGTCATGGTTTTTCTAACAAAATATTGGTAATTATTTGGGACATCAGAAACTGAAGAACAAAATCATTCATAAGGAAAATAAAAACCTACCTCTGACATGTGAATCAAATACAAGTGCAAGCAATGTTCAGGTTTTGGTTGTTCAAAGAATGGACAGTGCTACTCACTGGATAAATTACAGTCCAGTGAATAATTTAATAAAACAAACTACCATATGTCATAATTTGACATTCATCCAGTGGAGAGCATAATATTGCCACCTTCTGAACAACCAGGCCTTAGTATATTTACCTACATTGTAGGTGTACTTTTCCATTGTTTTTTTGCAAAGAGCAGTTTACATAGTGCACCTAAATATACCCTTGAGGCTTAAATACATGTAGCAGCTTGTTTCAAGTTGGCCAATAAGACAAAATTTGCTTGTGTTCAACTACTAGCAATAACAAACAAACATTCTGCATAATGTATAAATTCAAACCTATTGAAGACAAGCATTGTTTTTAAAAAAAATTTTTTTTAATGAGGACACATTTGGGTGCTGTTCCTAAAGAGCTTGTATACTACTAAACAATTAGATTATGAGCTCGAGATTTCTGTCGCGTGATAGTTGATGAGGGCGCAGTCCGAGTCAACTATCACACGATAGAAATCAAGCGCGAATAATCTAATTGTTTCAGTATAAATCTACTAGTTGTTCAAAACTTTACCTAAATCCTCTTTACAGACACTTCGAAAATGCCAAGAAGTGGCTGTCATTTTGTTAACAAGGGCACACTGCTATGCTACTCGCTATCTATCACAGAATAGATAGTAGCGTAGCCAATCAGAGAACAGCATTCGTGATAGAATGCTAGTAGATTTATACTAATCACATTTAGACCTGCATGGGTGCACCTCAAAAGTTGGCATTGCTGGTATCAACTGGCTACCACACAATCATTACTATGGGGTCAACTCTGTGAGCAAACAAGATCAACCAAATCATGTATTCTCTATTTTCCAATTGCCCATAATGCACTCTGTTTGCCCCCCAAATTTTGCATAAACTATTGTTGTGAAATGTTCTTGGGAATATGCAGACCTCCCAAGAGTATTTCACAACAATAGTTTATGCAAAATTTGGGGGGCAAACAGAGTGCATTATGGGCAATTGGAAAATAGAGAATTGTGATTGGTTACCTGTGCAGGCAAGATGGGACTTTCTGGACTTCTCAGGATTGCTCACTGTATCGCACAATAAGATGGTGTCCTGCAGGGGATGCATTAAATCCTTTATTGACAAAGCTTGTTTGTCAAGATGGCTGTATTTTGGTCTCAGTCTTTTTTGTATGTTGATGGACCTTGACTGCTTCTCAGTCCATAAACACCTAAAAAATATCAACTATATACATTATCCAGCTATTTTGACCTCACACTTAGTCAGTTCCCATTTCCCATATACATTTTGCAAACTCATAGAAATGCTTCTTCAGTATGGAGTGGGCCTTGAGAGCAGGCAAAAAAAAAAGCCTGCACAGGGAGCTTCGGTTTCGGGTGGGTGCAGCGAGCTAATATTAGGGAGCTTAAGCAACGACGACTGCAACACTTAGGACAACGTCTAGTTAAAAAGAAATATAGATTTTACCAGCGAAATTCCCAATTATCTAGATCTCTTGAGAGCGCCAATTGCTCTAAAAACGTGCTTAGGCTAAACATGCAATGAAAGCGTTCAATAGAATCCTAAAGTGATGACGTCACAAAAATAAAAGTTTTGGAATTATGGGATATGATGTCATATTCTTATAGAGGATCCTAAAAGATGCCCTCATCCCAAAAATTAGCTCTGAATTGCAATTCCCGATAGAGATATAAGGGATCAAAGTTTGATAGCATCCCATACAAACCCTTCAAAACTTGTTTCAGTTCCTTCAGTTTAGAACTGACTCAAAATTAGAGAGATTTATATGGGGCAGTACCAAATTTTTATCCTTTATATTTCGGCTGGGAATTACAATTAAGAGGTAATTTTTGGCAAAGACCCTTTTTTAAGGACGCTCTATTCGAAAATGGCGCCAAATCCCATAATTTCTCAAATTTATTTTTTGTGACGTCACACTTTAGGACTCTATAGGCCATTTTACAGTTGTGTGCTTAGTTACCTGGCCTATGACTGCAAGCGAGGCTGGAGGTGACCTTGATTTGATACAGACCTCTCTGCTTTTCTCATGTAAATGCCAACTAGTTAACATAAGAACAACTTGATTTATACAACAAAAACAGTGAGGTCTTTATCAAAACAAGGTCACTTCCAGCGAAGAAAATGTACAAAGATTTATAACGCACGTGCACAGCTATTGTTTTACTCATTAAATCTTTTGTTTGGTGACGTTCTCGCTGCGGTCGTCGTTATGGTTAGCTTGAGCTCCCTATTGACAGCTGAACAAGATGTCAAACCCTCTGAATAAAGGCTTTGATTCTTTGGGAAGAAAAAACTTTAGGATAATGGAGTTGTTGATGGCAGATAGAGTGGTAAAAGTCAGAAACATGTATGGCTTGCAGGAACGAAATTCTAATGCGGTGCAATATCACATGTAACCGTGAAGTAAAGCAGAAATTATAAATCCAATCAGAAAGTAAGACCATTCTCCCCTACCCTTACTTGCCTAGACTTTTACCCAAAAACCTTTCTATTCGCGAAACCTCATTCGGGGGGTCCCACTTCAGCTTAAGTTTTTGTCCAAACTGGAGATCCAGTATCCCGTTAATTCCAATTGCAAAAATTAACGATTTTCCTTCTCAATATCGCGTTCAATCTAATCTAAAATGGATATATAAATTCAAAGGAAAATATATCGATAATGTAGAAAAATGTCAAAGAATCGTCTTGTGAAAAATCACAAATGTTTCGTGCAAAGCGCTTCTTCAGTGAAGGAGGGCTCTGCCCAAAACGCTTGTGATTTTTCACAAGACGACCCCTTGACATTTTTGTTCATTATCAGTTTTCAATTTTTTGTTCTGAACTTTTATGGGATATTACGGTGGTTTATACCTTAAAAATAGTTTTTTTGTAAAACAACTCTGCGGGACAATTTTGGTACCATGTTAAAGGACTTCACACTGTGACTTCAAAAATGAACGTTTCCAGGTCACATGCCACAATAGTTAAGAAAATAGAAAAAAAGCAATTGCCAATGAAAAGTCAAATAGTTCAACTTGTCATTTCTGAATGAAACAAAAAAACACTTTTTTGCGTCAATTTCAGGTAGACCCCCGCCTTAATGAATAACTAGCTCCTACGTGCTAAAAAGTGGAGTTTATTGTACACACGATAATGAACAATGATGATGAATATTAATGATTCAAGAAGCATGGAATTAAGTTCATCATGTCCATAAGCGAGTTGTCCAGGAGAAAAACCTCAGAAAACAATGTTTTGAGGGTTTTTTTCTCGTGAAAATGGGAAAAAGTTTTACTAGTGTTAACTATACTAACTGAATAACAGGGAAAGCATTTCATAAATTGAAAATTTTATTGGTTTGGATGTCGTTTACCAATCTTGAAAATTTCACGACATTCGCTTGAAACCTAATGGAGATATTAGCGCAAAAGGCAGAGACAAAATTCATCCACTCTTGTCTATCATGTGCCTTTCTCTCGAAGACTCCCTAGGTGCAACTCATTTAGGGTGTTCAGTTCGGTTTCGACCATCCCCCTCTAAGACTCCCCTAGTGGGGGAGGGGGTACTTCCTTATATGCCTACATAGGTATGTGCGGCCCCAAAGGGTATGGTTTTTCAGCCGTTTTGGTCATAGATAGGGTATCGATTTTAGCCATTTTGGTCATAAATAGGGTATGGTTTTTGCACTCTACTCTTGAATTGGGTATGTTTTTTTAGGAGAAGCTTTTTTTTCATCATTATCGGTAAGACCATCGACAAAAGACCTTCATAAATTTAGGGCAACTGTGCCAGTCGCAACGGTCCTAAAGAGGGTATCAAATTTTTGGTCAGGTCATAAATGTCATAAATAGGGTAGGGTTGATGGCAGATTTTGGTCATGAATAGGGTAAGGGTTTTGGGAAGCAACCTCGTTCCCAGGGTCTCTCATCTTCCCGAACGAGGTTGCTTGGAGTAACCCCCAGGGGGGGGGGGGAGGGAGGGTCCACGCCGTTTCTACTACTTGTAGAAACTGCGTGGACGGCCAAAGACAACTAAGAGAAGGACTGCTGTTTTCGGAATAGAGTTCCCTTCCATCTTCAACACACGGCTGATCCGGCTCCAGTGCCTCCTTGCTCTTATGCTCTCCTCGATGGACTTATTCTGTTCATTTCCTCTCCATCTTATCGGTTATGCAAAGGTAGTTACGTTTGTTTCTTCCTCAGTTTCAAATTGGAACTTCGTGCATGTTCACTCTCTTAGCGACTTTATTTCGTATTGGCAACCGGCCGTAACGCTGTTGTCACCGAACTTTTACAATTAGCAAGCTCAGTTTTGCAAGTTTTTTTTTGCATAAAACCGGCCAGTAACAAATCTTTTTCTTATTTTGATCTTTACAAATTATTTATTTCACTCCGAGTACAGTTGGGTCATATTTCATAATTCTTAAGACACGGGCATGTAATCGAGTATGGCGGTTGTATCATCAGTCGCCTCAATTTATGATCCTCGAAATATTTTTTTTACCGTCTTATAATAAAATGGGGCGAAGTCATTACAATAATAAAAAAAACATATTGGCTCCGTCTCTGAATGTCTTTGTATTTTCGTGTGGTTTGTTACCCGTCGCTAGCAGTGTCACAGGAAATGTTATACTAAATTTTTCATGCATTTTCATTGTCTTCTGTGATTGTAGTTCTAAAAGTCAGTTGTCGTGCGGTAAAAGTTTCGTCATTTGTTTGTCAAGTGGCAGCTTTTTGTCAATTGTCAGTATGTATGTTGAAATAAAAACACTAATTTCGCCAGTTATGAAAAAAATCTGTCTTGGCTGCTTCTTGACTGCAGTTATGGACTTTCACTGAACAACATAAATACTATACATATCTACATATACTTACTGGATGTAGATAACGTGAACCAAATTCAGTCATTATTTTCGAAATGAGGGGATTTTGATAAAGCTGGACTCACCGATTATATTATTTATAAATGTCATTTTATACGGTTTTTTTTTTTCGGTATCTCTGAATCACGGACACCGACCTTGCCATTTCTTGTTGAATTTTCTTGTTCTAGTTCTTTTACGTAACGCCTCCTTAGGATCGCGGAGCGATTTTTGAGTTATATCCCTGTTTTTATCATCAACTTTTGATACTCCTGGGAAATATTTCCACATTTATGAAGTTTTAACTGTAGTTTTAACTGAAAAACAGCTGAAGGAACAACTGGCACTAACGAATTCGCATACATCCCTGGAATCGTAAATATCTTGTCAAGCCAGCACTCTTCAAGTCTCATCACAGGGAGACCACTCTATGTGCTGGTGGTTAATAAATATGAAACGAACAGAATCTATGAGGGTTATGAATAAAGCTCTGAAAATTGCATATCTAAATTACATCTCGGTCTGAATATCCCCGTAAAGTTAATGAAACGTCAATCGACTCACGTGTGGTGTTTTTTCGCCTTCCAGGGCCGTCTGAAGCGTCTTTTTACGAAATTACTTTTGAGCGGAGACCATATTTATTAACCACGAACACATAAAGTGGTCTGCCCGTGGTAAATTATCACTGCCCGAGGAAACTGTGTTTCATTTTGTCCATTTATGAAATACTGAGTTGTGTATTATTGACAAATTATTTGAGAAAAGCAGTTGGTAAGTTTACGTTTAGAAATATCTTGACAAAATCGAAAATAAAAAAGGAATGCTAGAAATATTTAAGCTGAAATAATTGCTCAAAAATCAAAATCGTACTCGCCAAACGGGTGAGTGATGGATGATTTGTACTCACCCGACGCTTTCCACACTCGTGCTGGTGAGGCCATTTTCTTTTTTTTCTCCGTTTAGCTTCGTCCGACCGACCCAATTTTTTTGCAATTTAAAGAGGAAAAAGTAACGACTTAGTTAAACCACTTTTTAATTTAAATAATTCTTTTAATCTGAAAAATGAGCATAGTAACAGCATAGAGAAAAACAGGAACATTTTTTACAGTATATTGTGCATTCTGTTAATCCAGATATGCAATATGAAACAATCATTGGATGAAGTTTTTGTGATGTCCAGAATAATCAAGGTCGAGGTAGAGGTTATCAGCCTAAGCCGAAGGCTGATAACCGTTACCGAGACTTTTTTTTTAGGTTTTTTCTTCAAACCGGCCGACCGACCCAATATCAGGAAACGCGTTCGACGATAAACGAAAAAAAAAAAACGGGAGGATGGCCTGAGCGGGTTAGCGCTAATTTCCAACGCTGGAGCTTGGCAGTCCTGTCTGCTCAGAAATCTATTCCTTCTTAAACATTGAAATTTATGAGTTGCTTAGAGAGCTAATAATAAATTCATATCACAGAACTGAATATATCATAATGATAATACTAAAATAATAATATTTAATGACACCCAACGTTAACTGAGCACTGGCTATTGAAATAAGAAATATAAACTACTCTAAAATTGTCAATCGGGGAGGTAATTAAAACACCCAACGTTGTCCGCATGTTGATAACGGAACGTATCACACAGCAGCAGTATTATCAACTCTGTGAAGAGACCGGGTTCACGCCAATGAGCAAGAGCACTGCACTGGCTATTCATGAAATAAGAAATAGAAAATACATTTTTTGTCCATAACTCATTTACGATCATAAAGTTCTTCAAAACAACGCCATGCATGTAGTAAGTCTTTTATCTATCATGACTGAAGTCTACTTTTGGGTAAAGTTTTCTACTGGTCAATACGAGGGCAACACGACGCAGTGATCAGTGCAATGAATGAAGAATTCCTGGTTATAACCCTAGGAAACATTTTGATAACTTTCTGAGCATTTCGGTCAGTTTCGACATATGATTAAAGAGGATTTGTCATATATTATCAGTTGTAGTCATTGAGTTGGTTTTTGGTGATTTTTTAAAGGTAAGTTTTTGTGTTTTTATGTCTTGAAACATGCGTGAATTCACGTACGCGTCTTATCGACAACTTCAGTTCTTCTTAGGGCCATCTCGTTTTCACGACTAAATCTGTGGGTGTTTGACGAGGAACGGAAATAGGATGTGCGGGGGTCGCAACACACATTTAGCTGACGAAAACTATGAAAATATCAGAAAAAAGATCTTGTTTTAATCATTTTTTTTAGGGTTTCCACAAACTTTTATGCGTCGATTTTAAGCACAAAGAGATCTGAATGGATTGTAACCGAAACTAGGGTTCTGAAATAGTACAGACGGAATGCACCCTCAGGAAGAATATATGTGTTTTCAGAAACATTTCAATTCAGTATTCAACAAAAAGCGGTCAGTTCCATGGAAACCAATGACGCATTGCTTTGCGACAAATAAGTACTTATGAATGCTATTTATGACAGCAGTGACGGAAATCAGGTGGATTGCCATAAAACCCATTCGATATTATATTTAGAAAGTAAAGATATAGTAAGGCTGCCAGTATTTTATCGAAATTATATGTAAAAGTAACGCGTAGTGGATTTAAAATCACGAATAACTTTAGTATTACAGAAAGATAAAGTGAGCCGAACAATAAAGAAATCAAAGGTGTATCGGGTGTTACAACACGATTTACCGAAACAAAAAACAAAACAATAGCATTTTGAATCTACATGTATTTGCTTTCCTTGGAAAGGCTAACATTTCAAACGACAAATAGAATGATACCCTAGATAATATTTATCATTATTTTACAAATTTTAAGTCTTGGATTCCAACTGGAAAGGAAAAACAATTTCTGATATTTTTAACGCTGCAAAGGTTCAAAAAACTCTAAACAGCTGTTTGGACGCGCGCTTTGCGTGCCTGCAGGTGAAGAAATCAACCAATGACAGCGCTGGCTGTTAATATTTTTTCCGCTCGAATACACCACCTCGCGATTGATTGCATGCATAAATAACAAACCAAGAAGGGGGTATTTTGGCGGGCGTTTCGTTGATCACAAATTAATAAACAGAGAATTGTTCTGTTTCTCTTTTCACATTAGGAGAAGATATGTTCAGGACTATCAAGATATAACAGCAACTCGAATTGAAGGTTTTTTCAAGGAACTCAGCTAGCACCAGAATCGAACGGCCGTGTTCTTCTACCTGTTCAAAGTGAGTTCATCATGAACGGAAGATCGGCGGCCGTTCTCCTGGTTATCGTTTCATTTATAGCGAAGTCTAACTCGTATGACTCATATGGAGACTATGAGGATCAAATGAGGAATTATTACGACTCACTGTATCAAAGATCTTTTACTAAAGAAAAGCCAAGCAGAGATGCTAAACCATCAAACTTTATAGATCTCAAAATGCCTGGCGTTCATCCGGAGAAGGTAGGCAAGCATTTCTTAATTATTGTCCTTTGTAAACTGTTTTAAAGCTTTTGGTATAGGTGTTTGGTAGAATCATGTAGAGACTGAAGGCAGTAAATCCTCAAACATTAAATCACTTTGAAAATATTCGGGTGAAATGTCCAATTTTATACTTGACTTGCGCCAAGTAACATGAGCTTTCTTAGTTTTGTGCCTTCCTCACGATCATATTCCACGGTTCAGTTATTCTCTATCACTTTGTTTCGATGGGCGGCTAATTATTTTTCATATACTTTGCCCTGTTACACTTCTAGAAATATTACTCCGGACTTTCCAGCACGTTTCTTCTTCTAAATTCTCTTACCTTTTGTGGGAAAACTCAAAGGGGCTAGGGGATATTCAAATTTTAAGTGAGATGTCAAGCGTGAACCAAGTGTTCTTGTCTTGAAATTTTACATGTTCATGCGATCAACAACTTGATTTGTCGAAAGATAATTGTACGAATAAGTGAAATAGATACCGTATTCAAAGTCTAGATCAGTGGCAAACCAATTTCTCTTTTCATTTCGCCCAAAAGCATTAACAGAATAAAACGAATTGTTTATTCAGTATTTTTAACAGTCAGCCACAGTATGTAGATAAGCGAACCAAAACGAGTTGTCAATTATCCTTGTGTCAATTAACATGCATGATTTTTTTCAAACCAGCTGCAATAGATGAACCCCCGCGTGGAAAGTTCTTTTGTTTGCAGAAGAAATTTTCTACTTATAAAAGCCAGCAAATATTAAACAATATATAAGCTTAAAGGTTAAGCTTACATTTATGTTAACACAACTGTAATGAAATTAATAATTATCGTGCAACTTTGAATTAAAAAAAGTATTCAGCTCACTCAAAAGCAAGCACGTTTAATTCGTGTAAGTTTGCACTTTTATGTATGGTGTTAAAAATGTCTGAAATTTTGGCTGAATCTTTAATGTTCATAATTAATTTTTTTTTTTGGCAAAGAATGCCCTGGTCCACATTAATAAGTCGGCGTAACGATCCTCGCTGATGCGTGTATTGGACGTCTTTCATTCAGGTTGCATATGTCAATACAGGAAGGCTTTGTTCTAATTGAATTGAATTTGACTTGCCAGGGAAAGTTAACTTAGAAGCAATGCATTGGTCATAAGAATTCATAACACACATGATAATTCATTTAACCATGGAGGTATAAACGTTTTACAGTTCTAACATTGCAGAGAATAGCTTTATTTTGTGTGTAAAAACTCAATTTTAAATTTGAAAACATGAGAAATCAATCTGTGTTGGTGACTTATTAATACAGAGGAACTCCTCTTTTCAAAGCTGCTAAAAGGACCACAAAATTCTTAAAGTAATGACAGTGTGCACTATCAATAGCCAAAATTTAATATCTGGAATAATATTGTCTTGCAGCATGACTCATACCTTTGTACAGCTGTGGATCTGCGTGACAAGAAAGCCTATATTGGTAGAGGATTTATTTTTCATTGAAACTTGGTACATGTATTTACTGAGGTTATCAATACTCTAGAAACCCTGACATATTTGGAAAATGACTCCCTGCCCCCCACCCCTCCCCACTTGAACAAGCTTTTTGCACAGGATACCCAATACTAGATTACATGTATGTCCAGGTCATCAATTTCAATTGATACCACAGAAGTACCTAATGGATATCGCTATATTTTTGGGACTGAAATCAGATACTTCAAAGATTTCTCTTCAAGTAAACTTAATCTGTTTTCTTTTAAGCCTGGTTTTCACTAGTGACGGAGTCGTAGTCTAAATCGTAGGCGGAGTCATAAAGCCCTGGCCAAACAGAGTTGCAAGTAGACGCAAGTTCTGAACTTGCGTCTACTTGCGACTCCGTTTGGCCAGACGATGACGTGCACTCACTTTTGTCGAGATCAAATTTGCACGCAAGTCGACACAAGTTTTTCACTGTTTGGCTACCCAACCCAAGTCAACGCAAGTTGAGTGATGTCCGTTTGTTGTTATGGCAACCTATTAGCCAATGAAACACAGGATATGTCTGCCTTGAAAAGGTTTTTTTTGGACTTTTTTTGTGACTTGCGTGTACTTGCAAGTCTGTTTGGCCACCCAACTTAAGTCTCTACATAAGTTCAACTTGTGACTACTTGCGAGTATGTTTGGCCACCCAACTCAAGTCTCTACGCAAGTTCAACTTGCGACTACTTGCGAGTCCGTTTGACCAGGGCTTAAGAGCGCTTACGACCTAGTGAAAATCGAAAATCAGAGTCGTAATTGGAGTCGGAAGAATTGAAACATTTCCATTTCTTCCAATTCCATTTAAGACTCCGTCACTTATGATCCAGTGAAAACTAGATTGTCGTAGTTGGAAGCAGAAGTTGAAGAACCAACCAATCACAAGACCCGGAATTGAACATTGCGATTGGTTTATTCTTCTGCTTCTGCTCGCAACTCCGACAATGCAGTTTTTACTAGGTTATAAGTGACGGAGTCATAAGCGGATGCAGTGTTCTGCTTCTGACTCCATCGGTTTGATTTTCTCTAGATCTTATTGTTCTATACTTCTGATTATGACTCTGACTACGAATCGCTAGTGAAAACCAGCCTTTAGTGAGACTCCACATATGGTGCTATAGGCCTAATAAAAAAATTCCATACCTTAAACATTTTTGGTAATACTTAAAGAAAGCCCAGTTTAATATATATGAAACCTACAAACCTGGATTAAATTTGAAAAAACATTATGTCCTTTTATCTCCATCTTTATCTCTAACTAGGCTGTCAATGTTGATATTAGTGACACTATTATATTTTTGTATATTCCACCCAACCCATCCAAAACTTTGAGGATATTGTTTCCTAATTCCTGAATTGATTATCTTGTACATTCAGTTAAGGTTACTGTATACCTTTGGGTCGGCAATTTTCTTCAAATTTGGATTTTTGGGTCAAAATAGTGGTCGAAGAATAATCTCTAATTTCTGAAAAAATTTTTTGAAAAAGGCTAAATATTGGCGGAGAAATGGCGGTTTTACGTTTTCACCGGAAGTAAAAGTTTACCTCTTGATTGACAGCCCTATGGCGTGTATGCAACCAACCGAGACGATTTTCGTGGGAATTACCTATGTGGATGTCACGAATTGACTACTCAGTTGATCAGCATTGTTGTTCTGACTACCCAGCATTTTTGGTATTAGGCGTGTCTCTATGTTAAGTTATAAGTAAACATAGACCGTGTTTAAACCATGGACCAGTTCGAAAAAGCGAAAACAGCGAAGAACGAATGAAAATACATCAATGAATGAAGAAGCGAAAGTTCGCCACGCGGATGAAGCTATAGTTATCGTATAAGGCGGGCAAATGTTCGTGGTAAGAGAAAAGAAAGGTTCTGTAAAAATTTCGGAACTTGACAGCAATAACAGGGATGCTGACAGAGACTCTTCTGATGAGTCCGATATCGACGAATCGTCGGACTCATTGAGACCATTTGAAATATTATCCATGCACAGTTGCCCACACACAGTTGCTCTCCGCGCTTTCTTTTATTTGTTTCCTTCGCTCAGCCACTCTAGCGTTCGTATCCTTTTTAGTCTTCCCCATTTTGCCAGACCAGCTTCAAGAAAAACCGAGCTACAGAAAAATTATCTCTCTGCCTTCGGTTCCTTGAGCGCATTGCGAACACGAGAGTTTTTTAGAGATTTGCGCGTAAATTTCACCAGGAGGTTAACGGTAGTAAACTTTCCCTGCACTGATTGGCTTAGTTATCTGAGAACCCAGTTGAAGGCGTTTGTGGGCGGAGTTTGTTTGCGAAGCAGAAAATTTTTCTTAGCGCTGTTTTCTCGAATAAATTTTTTTAACTTGAAGCAGACACTTTAAAGAGTTATAACTCAAAGGGAATTTGTTCAATTGCTCTTAAATTTGGACAGTGGCTAGTTTAACATATAAACTACAAAAGCATGGCTGGGAATTGTTAATTTCGCAATACTTTTTCTTCGAGAGCGATTTTTGTACGATCACTCCACATTTTTTTAATCCTATTTCGAAAATGTTCTGTAACCTATTACTGCAATTAAATATGCCAAAACGCAGACACGTTTTTTAAGCGCTTTGGGCCCTAAAACCGAGGAAAAAATTAAATTGGCGAAAAACGAAATTTGCTTTGACTTATAGCTTTCGAAAGGTAATTCGGGCGCTCGCATTTAGTGGTCGTGAAAAATTCGACAATTCATTTTCTTTCATAATTCTTGGTATAGTTTGATAGCCAGCTCCATAAGCTTTAATTTGATATAGGGGTTTAGGTATCTACAGCTTAAACTGGACGCGCTACATCGCTTGCGCGCGAGACACCCCTGAAGGTATACTGTAACCTTAAGTATTTTTTCCACTTCCCAAAAACTCAAGTATTTCAACTAAGGGAGTAGAGCTTTATAAAAAAAAACCTTTGAGAATTAAGAGTTAAGACATAATTTTGCTTTTTAATATTTAATTGCATTATATATTTTTCTCCTGATTAGTCTTGTAAGTAATGTTTGCATATTTTGTAAGCAATGTTATGTTATTGTTAGTCATATGGTATAATTGTTAATAAGTAAGTAACATTACTATTGTAACTTACGTTAGAATTGTAAACTGGCTAAAAAAAAAGTGATGTTAGTACTGCAATTACAGTGGAACCCTGCCTTATGGCCTCTCTGTTAATACAGCCACCTCATTATTACGGCCACTTTGTTCTGGTCCAAACAAAGCTCAGTCAGTCATTTTCTTATTAAAGAAACCCTTTTTTGCTTTAATATGGTCACCCTGTTAATATGGCCACCCCATTAATGTGGCCAGATTTTGTGGCCCGTTGGTGACCAGATTAATGAGGTTCCGCTGTAGTATTAGTGTTGTAAGCACTGTTGCAGTTGTACATAATGTTAGTGTTTTAAATGAGGTTAGTACTGCAAATGAAACTAAAAAAAGCAAAATTGGAAAAAGTCCTGATTCTTCTGAATGCTTTTGTTTTGCAATTTCCTGAAAACATTTCAGCCATCGGAAATTTTTATCATTCTCAACAGCTGGATTTGAACCTCATGCCGAAATGCATACAGCACATCATATGTTATTGTTTGGATGCCCAGCTCCAGGAGAAGTGGCTTTGGCTAACAATGGGAAATTTTGGTATGTATACAATGATAATATTATGTTCGGCTTAACAATGTCTATTTATGGCAGCTAATGAGAAGTTGATTTATTAATTGATTTTATGTAGTGAATATAATCTAGAATAAAATTCTAGTTTAAATTCATGGCGTATAATGTGTAGCAAACGCACCAGCAATATTTGTTTAATGTAAAGTAAGTTTATTTCACTATGACTTACTCGCTACATTAACAACAGAGGAGAAGCATGCAATAAGGGAAATACGTGAAAACCATGACAAACAACATTTTCTTGATGATTAGGATTAAAGGTGAGAAAAGGAGGAACCAGCATAAACAAACATTGCCTGGATTAAACTTAAACAAACTTTCCAGAGATCTACATATAACATGCAAAAGTTATTATAAACTATTCACCATAGACTGGGTAGGACGTTCACTGCCTACAAGGGAAGGGTTCCTACATAATGCAAAAAAAAACAACAACTCCAGCTCATTCCTTCAGGACCCTTCCTAATAGCTAGTCCTCTTGGCTTTAGAGTATGTAGTGGGGTAATAATTACCCCACCATGTACCATTATTGCTACGGTGTTGTGCTGGTATCTGGTCTTGGGAGTGATACTCCTTTTACCTGAAAAATTGCGTGTGCTGGTGGATTAGGGTGGGTTGGTGGTAACCATCTAGGAGGGAGTAGTAATTTGGTGAACTGCTTTATGCTAAAAAAAAAAACTGGGTGAAGCTCTGGCACTGTGGTGAGGATTTTACATGTATCTGCACATTGGCAGGTGCACAAGAAAAGTTCAAGGATTTCAATTGGTGATACTTGCTTTATACATATTAATGAATTTGCTGTCTGCAGGAATTGTGGGGACATGGGATCAGGCGTGTGCCGTGGATATGGAGAGAAGATATTGTATGCGTGGGGAAGAAATGCTCCAAAGTTGAAGTTACCTCCTGGTAAGTAGGACATGTAATTATTGTCATCATCTCCATGGCAATGCCTCGTTAAATGTGAGAAATTTGGGGTGGGGATGCAGGGATGTAGTAGAGGTTACTTGAATTCTCTTGTCTAAAACTAGAGACATAAAGAAGTCTGGGATTTCAAGACAAAACATATAACACTGTAGAATTCCAATTATAAGGCCCTCTAGTTGTAGACTCACCAGTCTGCTAACAAAAAGAAAATTCTGGTTAAGAACCCCCTTCTCTGATATATGCCCTCTGCCATCCAACTTTTCCATATTAACTTACTAATGTTCTGGTAGAATGTTGCACTTTAAACAGAAATAGGTAAACTGAATGAATTTGTCAGTGGAGTGTTTAATTGCATAGAATTTCTTACATTATATCACTAACCAAAGTACAGTGTATTATAGTCAGCTCCTTCAGCTAACTGCCAATAGGTTTTACCTGGTCAAATGTAAGCCTCGCCCCCCTCCTGGATATAGGCTCCCTCAGTTATAAGCTCTCCCAAGGGCTTATGATGGGACATTAATTTTATTGTATTAATTGGCATGCAAACACATATGCTATTATGATAATCTTCACTCTTTCATGTCATAGAGTAATCATTATTTTTCCTTTGGACAACCTTTACATTATTTTGCTTTTTGGTTTTTAGATGTTGCCTTTGAAGTGGGTGGTAAATCTGGTGTGAATTATCTTGTACTTCAAGTTCATTATGGAAAAGTGGATAATTTTGTAGGTAAGTTGGCAGGCTTACATGTATTGCCTTCAATAGAGCCTTGTCGCACGGCCTTGTTGATCATTAAACAAGAAGATCTGTTAGATCTTATAACCGCGCTTTAAAAATGAAACGGTTCGCTTAGCACTACCGTCGAAACGCAGTGCACATTCCAAAGCAGTCATTGATGATTCTTTTCTTACTGTAGACATCACATCACTTGATCAACACAAACTGTATTATTGCACCATCAGTGGTAGCCGTTGACAAAACTCCGATGACGTAATGGTCTTAATTTAGAACTTTCTTCAGGATATGTATGGGCATGAACGATATGAACAACAAAATAATAACACTATTAACAACAGCTTTCTTTCTTAAAAGTCATGATTAAATTTAATTGGTGTTTTCCACGAGTAAAGGGCTAGCAAAGTAGTCACACAAGTCGTATAAAAAAAAAACCCTATCCCGACCGATGTATCGATTTTGGTCACTCCAGTGACCACAGATTGAAAACGTGACAGAAAATTGGCGTTACTTTTGATTCTCACCAAATTTGTCATATCCCCCCTTGGGAGAATTTTGTTAAGTTAGCTAATTTAGTATGCAAGCCACCGTAATGGTGGTTGCCGTGGCGAAATGTTTATTTGCTCAAAATTGGGGCAAAATCTTTCGGAGATGGAAATCAGGACATTTGTAAGGATACAGAAAGTAATTTGGGACCAGTTGCTGGCTTCTAAGGCTGAATTTATCCAGAAGTAAGCTGTATTTTTGTTTTCGTGCCGAAAGCCACGCGATGAAATATTATCGGTTTGTTCTGCTGTCTTGTTCTGTTTTTTCTCTTGGTCTTTCTTGTAGCCTGCCGAGGCCAGTCTTTCGTCTAAATCAGTTGAAAAAAGTTCGAAAAAGATGTTCCCATTCAAGTTTAAGCTCTCAGGCAATAATTCTGGAGTTTTTTGGCCGAAACGTCGGCTTTGTTATGTTCGTGTTTTTTGGTTGCTATGGGCGACCGTGGCTTCCTTTGTTAGGTCAAGTCTGGTGAGTGAGGTCACAAAAAAAATCTAATTAATTCTGGTTTTGTTCAATTTCGCTGAAATTTTAACACGATAAAGCTGGATTGTTAAGGAATAGATTTACCGCCTGCCAATGTGTGGTAGCTATTAACGCTTAAGTGATATATCGCTTCGAAATCAGGGTTTTGAAGAGATTTTTTTGCAATGTATGGGTTTGGCGTGATTTTGTAATCGGAGGTTTTTGTTGACCCCAAAGGAAAAAATATCTGGAAAAGGTCATTTCATCTATGATTCAAACGAATATAAATATGTATATGTTCCGAGCGAAATTTCTGCTGAAAAAATATAGTTTTTGATGAACGCTGGGTTTTTAATTTTTTTCCCGCGAAAGTCAGTATTGGAGATGAGATTTATTAATGTTTCAACAGCTTTTGGCGAGTAAACATCACAGGTTGCGTGATTCAAAATTTGGCCGAGTGAAAGCTTGGGTCTGGTCACCTACAAATCGAAAAAAAAACCACGGGTAAACCATGAACCGTGCTCGGTCCATGGCTGTGCGGTTAACAATGGTTGCAGAGGAAACTGGATGCCAGAAAATGGGTTGTTCTGTATAAGTATCACTCACAGTTGATGTAATACAAAGAAAATAAAAGACAAGATACAATACTGTTCCAAAATACAGAGAACATATACAAACTTAAGGTAAAACTGTTCTGCAACTCATTTTCATCCAGTACACACAGAAACACCCCAGAAAATCAAAAGGGTGGGATAGTATTTGAAGACCACTAATTTTGAGACCAATTTGCATCCAACAACATTTTTCAACAGATCTTCTTAACTTTTTAAGTTTACCTTCAAAACACCGCACCATGGTTGTCCATGTCAGGCACCTCTTGGTTGGCAGTATGTCTTACTAATTGTGTTCCAGGAAATGGAAGAGCCGTGTGTCTCCTCAGTATGCATGTTGTTTATTATTACTGGAAAATACACCACTTGTAAAATTCATAAAAAAACTACATCCAGGAACTGAGTGGCATATATTCCATATCCTGAACAGCGAGGATATTGATGATGTCAATTTCCACTTTTTCACAGTTTTTTTTCAAACAGTAGTCAGTGCCGCTGTGTAATATCCTCTACATATGTATGTATCCCTTAAACAGTCAGTTTTTTTTTAACTCCTCACAGCCAATCCTACCCTGAAAGATTACTCTGGAGTGGACTTGCTCACTACATCAGTACCGTAAGTTTTGTACAGACATGTTTTAATATGTTTAATTATCACTTGCATTGTTAGTGCTAAAATGTTTAAAAGACTCATGAGTACACTTTTGAGTTAAAAAAAATAAATATGTTTACCGAATAATTTTAGGGATCTGAGCAATCTGAACAAATTATCGAAATAAACTAAACTAAACTGAATTAAACATGACAAATAAAATGTTAATGAAAAAGATTAGTAATACTTTTTCTGAAAAAAACCCTACTTAAATAATTAGTATCTTCAGCGGTTAATTTCTTCTACAGTGTAGGTAATATATTTTTTTATTATAAATGCTCATTTTTCCATCTTTTCTCTCCAGCCTTTATCACCCACCTGTCCACTCCACTTCCCTGGCCCTTCCCCCTTCTTCCCCTCTCTTCCTTTCCCTGACCTTCTCTTTCCCTCTCCTCCAGTCTCTTAATTCCCTTTTCCCAAACATTCTCTGTTTTCCCCTCTTATCCCTCTCCTCCGCCTCTTGCCAATATCCTAACATTGCTTTTGATACTCTGAATAACCAGCTGCAATTTCATGTCAAATCAAATCATTAATTGTCTGGTAGCTTAGAACTCCCTTACTGCCTTCTATTAGGCCAAGATACCTGGCAGCAATCAAGGTCTTGGCTGTTGGATGGTCACTAATCCCACCCAAAAAACAAGGTTAAAACTTTAGATAACAAGGCTATTAACTTCTAATCATTAAACATAAATGTCACTTAAAACTTAGTGTGAAAAAATAGAATACTAAAAAGGTTACTTTTTGCCAAATGTTTTGATTACTGGTACTTGAGGCTGTTGTTTGATCATTAAGTTTTTAGTGTATAACTTGCCTGATGTTCAAACACTTAAGTGTCACTTTTAAAATTCTAAAAAAATAAAGCATTCAACACATTTATTCCTGAGTAGTAATTATAATAATAGCATTAAAACGTGTCACCTTTGAAATAATATAGTAACAAGTTGTTTTATATATTCTAAAATTAAGGTAACCATTTATCACAATTTGAACTGTGAATTTTTAGTTCTTTTTAAAACTATTAATAACAATTTTAAATCAATAAAGATATCTAGTTTTTAATATTATAAATCTTTTTTTAGTATAACATTTTTTTTATTCAGCAGTTCTGTATTTAAGACAATAAAAGAACTGAGAATTTGTGAAGGATTGACAAACTATTTGACATATGTAAAAAGCACATGTATGTATTGGCTGAAAGTTAATTAGCTAATCCCAGTGGCAAATCCAGGTAGCTCAAAGGGGTTTGGTGTGAAGGTGGTGGAGAAGGGGGTTGTTACTTACACCAGTCACTATTAAAAGCTCTTTCCTTGTATTTAAACTTTTGGTGAGCCCTCAGTGCATTTATTTGACTGTATAATTATCTACTCAATTTGTGATTATTATCCGTGGTTTCATGAAAGGAGGTCATGCATATTTGTGTTGTTCTCTGTTGTTGTCCCGTACCCTACTATATAAAAGTTGTATTTCTTTTTCTCTCATCTATCACAGACCTAGTCGTTTGGCAGCAATATTTCTTTTAGCATCTGGGGGAGAAATTCCAGAACACGAGAAAGGTTAATGGATATCATTTAATATAAATGTAACATGGTCAAAATTTATGTTCAACCAAGACCTCTACTTCACAAATGACAGACAAAACTGAATTATTGTAAACAAAAGAATATGTCTCACATAAGCTTTGTTTTTAGCTAAACTGACAGAACATTCACCAATCAACACAAAGCTCTTTCTACTTTTGTAACAGTTCAATGGTGTACATGTTGTAAGTTTTAATAGTACTACATGTACTTTATGGGAATTAAGATAGTTCTCTTTCTTCATGTCTGTCTGCCTGTCTGTCTGCCTGTCTGTCTGTCTGTCTGTCAGCTAGCCAGTTCACCATTTGCTGACTTGTATTACCAGTATAAAGACTTTATATTGAAAAAGAACATTTGGCAAGTTATACACTTTTATGCAAGAACTTTCATTCATTTATACTTCATCATTTTGGAAGTTTTAAATATTCTTTTATTAAATTCTTTAAAATATTTCTTTTATGTCTTAGACAATCACAATACTAAATTTAAAGAACTGTCCAAAAAAACATTTTCCTACTTAAAGCTCACATCATTTTTCTTTCTTCATTCAGCATGGCATTTGGACACTGGCTGCCATTACCGAGATGGACCTGAGTTACATCCATTTGCCTTTAGAGTCCATGCACATTCCATAGGTAAGACCTTTCAATATTCTGTATTCACTGAAATATAAATTTATCTATAATTTTTGCAACACCCAGGGCCACTGGTATTGCAGGTGTAGCGGTATTTAATATATGGAGTGAGAAAATTACTTCTCTGTGATCAAAATACTTTATTATTTTGCAATAGGAAGAAAAACTGCCAAAACTGGAAGATGAAGAAGGAAAAACTTATCAACTAAAAGAAAAGAAATAATGACTTAGGAATTAAAAATTTCTTGTCCTTGTGTCACAAAATCAAATTTGATGAACAGTATTCCACTTCCATCCTTATAATCCAGTACTTCTTCCCAAAATACTTATTCTGTTTTTCTCTGTAGAAACTTTTTATCCAATTTAGTTGTATATTTGGTGATGTTTGTCAATATAATCTGGAAATCAGGAAAGATTATTTTCGATAATCAGCCAGGACACTGCCTCTTAGTAGATGAAAATTCACCACTCAAGCAAAATGTTTTGTGATGCTGTTTTAGGGAGTGTTATCAGTGGCTACAGAATACGTGACAAACAATGGACACTAATAGGAAAGGGTGATCCACTGCGACCTCAGGCAAGATAACTAGTCTTGTTGTTACTTTAACTTCATTTTCATACAGACGAATATCATTTTCATCCTTTTAGTTTTGTGCAAGGCCATATGGGCAAATTGGAATGTTTGTTTATTTTATGAAGTGAAGCAAGGAAAATGATACTAAATTGCTCCAAGATGATTTCATGATTATACAAAAAACATGAACAGTGGTAGATGTTTTTCAAGATTGTGCATGGGTGTTGGTTGATTAAACATATCATAGCCCTGCCAGAAAGGAAGGACATCATTGAGTAAAATATGAACCAAGCCAGAAAAGCAAAACAATGAAACAAATTCTAAGGTTGCATTTGTTCAAACATCCTTCAGATTAACAGTTTCCTGAGGTTTTTCTAACAGTATACATGTATAGACAGGTGCACTACAAAGTTTGCACATCAGTTACTTTCATCTTCATTTTGTTTCCAGGCATTTTACCCAACAGAAAAAGATGTCACGATAAAAAGTGGGGATTCTATGGTAAGAATTGCAGAATTTTTTCCCCTTTCTTAACTGTTTTGTCTCACGAGGTTATGTCACGCAACATTGCATAATAAGTATATCCTGTCACGCTAGACTGGGTCACACAAGCTTCTTAGAACTATAGTGGGTACAATATTCCAGTTCAGGTCACCCTAGTTTAGTCCACACAGAAAAGAAAATTGCTTTGTCATGTTGGTCTCACTGAAATGGGTGACGCTAGGCTAGGTCACACTAGACTAGATCATGCAGGCCAAGTAACACTAGGCTAGTTTATGCTAATGCCTAAATTTCATGTTATTTACAATGTGTCACTGACAAATGTACCATAAGTGTATTGTTGTAGACCATGTTGCCATACAAATTGGACAATATTGGCATTGCTAAACAAACACCAAATGACGACTGTTGAGCACATTTACCACATTTGATTATTTTCTCTCCTCTGTGATTCTTTTTTTATGCTCATTATTGTTTGTGTCTAAGTGTCTTTGGATTTTTTTGCTCAACTGGTTAGTCTGGCTAGTGTGACTGGTTACTCTCCTCAGTATTTGTCATCATCATAACTGTTGATGAGAAAACATCATTATTATTTACAGGCTGCCCGATGCACCTATGATTCAATGAAGAGAGAAAGAATAACATATATCGGGTATGTAAGCATTTAGTTGCATTCCCTTGTCCTGTACAGGGACAAGATGATACATTGTTTATTAGGCTCCCACTGTGTACCAGCACAGGCGGCCCAGACGTTGAATACGATTAATACGTGACATTAGTGTGTTGGCGATTGCGTTACAATTTTAGCCGTTTATAAGACAATGTGTGAGAATGCCTCGAAAATTGCTCGAAATGCTACGCGTAGAAATTAATTGAATAACTCGCCTAAATGGCTCTAAACCGCCTCCAGGAACACAGAGACATCACGACAACGCAATAGAAACATGAGGTAAGCTACTTTTATTGAAGTTATTCTCTTTACGTAGCATTGAGTGCAATTTTCGAAGCACTCATACATTGTCTTATAAACGACTAAAATTGTGATGCAATCGCCAACAGTCTAATGTCACGTATTAATCGTATTCAACGTCTGGGCTGGCCGCCAGTAGACTACGAGTAGTCCCTCTTTCGCTTAGTCCGTCGTGCGTGACGCGAAAGAAATTCGCGAGAAAAAAATGGCCGCGCGTAATCCTGGGGGCTAGGAGCGCGCGAAAGGAGGGACTACCTCCTAAGCCCAAGAGTTTGCCCTTTCACGGCCGAGTGATTTTTCGGTGTAGGATTTCTCATCTTGACGTCCTCTTATTATCGCCTGTTATCAGTAGCCCCAGGAGATCTGAATAAAATTGCTCTACTCTACTCTTCAAGTAGCCAGGCAAAAACATATGCCGTGAGAAGTATATCTTCGTTCAGTGTTCGTTCAGCGAAAGTGCCAAAGAAGTTTTAAAAAGAAGACGGCGAAAGAGGCCTCTTGTAACGATTTTTGCTGCGTCTAAAAGTTATTGCGAAAATTTCAACAGAGTTTCAACCGAGAATTTATTTACATTATACATTATACCTTACACATTATACATAGGAGATCATCCAACTGCGGTGAAATGTTTGCCGATAGCAGCGGAAAATTTCAGGTGAATGTTCGGTTTCAAGTAAGAGCCCGGTTCAATCTTTCAAATGGACGGCAGAAAAAGGCCAAGCTCAGTGAATTTATAGTCGCTGACTTAGACGATGCTGCTGAGCGGCGAAATCACCAACACGCTCGCAGTCGAGTTGGAGGCAGAAAGCTTTGCCAAACAAAACGCTGGATAAATTTAAATCTTTCCAAAGCCCGTTGGCAGATTCGCAAGAACATCACGGCTTGCGAAGCTCGAATCCAACGCTTCGATTCGCTCTGGTACCGCTTCGATTTGCTCCGGTTCCAAAACATTCTTGCAAGACGTCACAGGTATCTCGAATGTTGACAACACGTTGTCAACGCTCCTAACATAAGCCAATCATATTTTTGCGTTGTGAGACCAACGCATAATTCAAACTCTTGGGCTTAGGCGGTAGTCCCTCCTCTCGCGCGCTCCTCGCCTCAAGGATTTCGCGCGGCCATTTTTTTCTCGCGGTTTTCTTTCGCGTCACGTACGACGGACTAAGCGAAAGAGGGACTACTCGTAGTCTAGGCCGCCAGTGGTACCATTAACAATAACAACCAAGAGTGGATTTGGTTTTTTTATTCAAATTTCATTCATGGTCTCCATATCGGATATGGAACTTCAAAACATCATTATTACTTCAACTTATTTTGTTGTGGAAGAGTCCACAACAGCACAGACTTCATAGAAATGTTATCTTTAAAAGTTTCAGTCAAATATTTTCCATCATTAGCTAAATTTTCAAATTTGATTTAAAAAAAGGATTTTTGTTAGCAGAACGCTGACACCATTATGATTCTAGTAGCACTTATACTTTTTCAGAGCGACAATGAAGGATGAGATGTGTAATTTTTACATGATGTACTGGTATGATCCAAGAGAGGATGAACTCGGGAAAAGCGTTGAGGACTCTTGTGATGTTCTGTATGAAGATAAACTAGATTTCCCCATGGACTCTGATGTGCCTTTACCGGGTAGTGGACAAAAAATGGAGATGAAAAGAAACCTTGAGGATGGTGAGTTTGCTTGTTTGTTGGTTGTCTTGGCTAATTAATCTAAGCAACATTCATCACAGTTCTCCAATTCTTCTTGAAACTGGCACAACCCAATCACATCCAGCCTTTCTTTGCGAAAAGTTCACGACTGGAAATTGTGACATATTGAGATCTACCTTTTTGTCACAATGTCAGTTCATTTTCTAGCTTTGTTAAGAAGATCATGAACTAAAGGACATTTGTTTCATGTATCAGCAATTTTCGTATGTTAGGCAACAGATCTTGAATTTTTGCTGTCTCGTCCAATCCCCTACACTGAAATTTGGAAATAACATTGGAAAGAAATGTTTGGTAAAACTAGTGTGGAGTATTAAAGTCTACAATTTTGTCCAAACAGTATCAAGTTGTTAGTTGTTTGGGTGAAGTCTCTATCAGCGAGTTGAAGTTCTCTTTCTGAGTTTTAAAGGGAGTTTTAAAGTCATAACTCCAGTAATTTATGTAATTCAGAAAACTCCATGGGCATTAGCCAAGACTTTCCTAGAACATCTCTTGTCATGTAATGTACTTCAGTTTGCTATTACCAGATGGGAAACTCAGCAGGCAAAACTCTGTCTGCATGTTAACTTCTGTATAAGAGTATTTCTTTCGCGATGTTCTTTAATGCGTGCCTTTCTTTGCTGTCACTTTCATCTTCCTGAATGAGAAACTCGTGATCTTGCTTCATCACTTCACAGAGCACTGACTGTTTCGTTTTGTTCATCTTTGATCGCAGGCAAGCTCAGATGAAAGTGCTCAGCATTGAAAGGCGCGATCTGTCGGAGTGTGGGCAGAACTGGAAGGAACGACACTTAACGAGTTATTTTCAAATAAGTCATGATTATTTTAAAAGCGTACGTTCTTCAAAATAACACAAAATTAAATATAGCACTGGCAGAAATTCGCTCAAAATTTCGTCAACATGGTATTTTTCAGCACTTACATAAAGTGCTTTGTTTGCTTATTTATTGGTTATTGTATTTTTCTGAATTAAGTGAATGGTTAAAACCCACTTAAACTAACGAACTGCTTGTCACCAAACATTCAGTAAAATGTAGATTAAATTAAAAGGGTGCACCATGAAAGAATAAAGCTACTTTTAAGAATATCAGCTTTATACTCGTTACTTGTTTTTCACTGACTAGCCAGTGGCTTTGTGTTTCGTCACAAGAAGTTGTCTCTGAATAACCTTGCTTTCCTTAATGGCTTGCGTTTTATATGGCTTTGAACGTGAATAGACTTTATCCATGTTGTGAGCCCATCACATTTCACCCACAACCCTCTCTTAATGCCACTAGCATTGTCAACGGTTCTGTTACGGCTTATGATCATGAGATGCTGGGGATAACGGGGAACATCCTTTTACTAACAGTAGTGAGAATGGAAGTAAGAGAATTCTTCGGAAAGAGAATGCAAAGGATGGTACTAAGTACTAACAAGGGTCAGGTAGCAGCTCTCGTAAAGTCTCACATGAATGGCTCGATACCCTGCCTACAATACAACAAACAACAGAAACGATACCAGTTGCCAGATTATGACTACAAATAGAATTAAAAGCTTACAAGAGCTGCTACATTTCATTGTTAAATGGAATGGATTAGCATCAAAATAAGCTCCAGGCGTCACTTTGAAAAGCCACGGATGCTCTTTGGGTTCATCACGCTATCTTTCCTCCTCATGAAAGAATGCGTGACGAGCCAAAAGAATGTCTGTGTTGGAATCTACAGCCGTTGTTTGACGCGTATGACCACCCCAAACAAGGGCTGCGAATGAGACAACACTGAAACAAATAGAGGTAAAGGGTATATCGAGAATGGCTTTTTGGTCTGAGGATTGAATGAGAAAAACTTACTTGATGAAAGTTAAGTAGGATCAACTTTTGACGCAATTTGAAAGTAACTGCTACCGTTTATCTCATTGACCAGCTTGGGGCAGAGATAGATAATCGAGATACCTTGTGATGCAGCATCCAGTTCCTCCTGAAGAGCTTAGAATAAGACAACATTTCATATAGGAGAATTTTTATAATGGGTTACTCTCCCCTCATTACACCTGTGGATTTTCCGTCATATTTTCTCTCTTAGCATTCCAGATTGCACCTTCTTTTATAGAAGTGGGGTGAATTCCCAGACGCATGGTGCCAAATTGCGCCCATCATTGCACGCAATAAAATGACAGTGGGTGAAATATTGCTGTCCATAATTTCCAGGATGGATGCACGGTGTAACTTACAATTGCGCGCCATGTTGCGGCGTGTCCAGCCCAAGAAGCTTGTTTTCTTGTCGATAACTTTCAGATCTTTTCTTGCGTTTTTTTCCTTCTATGAGTATTGTGTTGTGTAAAGTTTGTCACACGAAGCAAAGAGATCCATCGATAGAAACTTGATAGCAGAGCGCCGAGACTGTGTAATTTATCAAGCTGTCTGTTTGTTCTAGGACCATGCAAGCCATATTGCATTGAAGGAAAACCATCATTGTTACTTGAGGAAGATAATCGTTGGCCGGGAAACAACCCAGGCAGTCAGGGGCTTGGTCAAGTTACTGCAGTCGACACTGATTCACAGGGAAATGTGTTCATATTTCATCGTGCATCAAGAATATGGCAAGCAGAGTAAGAACAAGTTCTAATTACGCTATTTATGCTTACTGCCTCGCACGTGCCGTACATCCTACTCTCTAAAAACTCCCCACTTTCTAGAGCAAGAAACGAAAGTTCTAGTGTCTCCCCCTCCCCTTTCATTCACAACCAAAGCAATAAACAGCAGCCATGAGGCTATTACCGATGCATTTTCACCTTACTAATCCTGGTCAGTACAAATTCACATGCAGAATTCACGAGCTTTGGGGAAATATAGGTGGAACTTGAACTCGAAAGGGGGTCGAATACATAAACACTTTATTGATCAAAAAACCGTGTAAAAAAATGAACGGTGTACTTATGACCTGCTAGTATGTTGGATAGCAAAAGAACTTAACGAACTCCAAAACAAAGCCAGTTCAATTAGTCAAGTTGACGAAATTCTAGCACAAGGCTTGAAAAAGAAGAAACTTTACGGAAGATTGGAAACCTATAGCCATTGCAGTTAGTAAGTGAATTCACTCACACAGGGTAAATTGTATTTTCTTGTTGCAGTTCTTTTGATGACCACAATATTTTCTCGAGTCAAAGTGACCCCATTCCGGAGCCGACTGTGCTCAAGTTAGATCCAAAGACGGGCGATGTCATGGACAGCTGGGGAGAACATATGTAAGTATCCATGTGCTATGTGCTGGTGTTGTGCTTGTGGACATAAGGAAATAGGGGCGAACTTTCCTCGGTATAGAAAAAGAACGTGTATTGAATGCTGAATTCCGATCCCAACTGGAAATTAATGAGGGTCATCTCGTGAAAAACCCGAAAAAGAGACACTTAGCAAACTGTAACAATTACAGAGGAATAACCATGCTATCAGCACCAAGCAAAATCCTCAGCTGAATTATCCTGAACTCAATGGGGTCTTTAGGAAATAACAAATGGGATTCAGAAAGGAAGGTCTTGCACTGACCATAAAACTAACCAACCCTTAAACTTATTGCGGAGCAGTCACTGGAATGGAACTCATCACTCTATATTATATTCATAGACTTGGAATTAACAAATTGACGCCAGTTTTTTATGTTTCTGTCCTTTTATTGATCGTGAATTTCCTCATGATATTGTCAAAGTTGCTGTGGATCCGTAGACTACTTTGGCAATGCTATGACGAAATTCATTGTCAAGAACAGGACAGACGCTTGAAAAACTGACGTCAATTTGTTTTTTACAATAACATCATTGCATAAATTCATGTACCTGTCCGTTTGATGGTAATGAAATTAACCAACGAGTGCGCGAGAATTTCTGCAGTTACGGTAAAAAACGGCCTTTGACAAAAGAACACGCTACTCTGGAAGAACCTCAACCACGATGGAATACCACAGAAATTCACCACCATTATACAGAAATCATGCTATAACAGATACACAACTGAGAACCTACACTGTCCTTTTCCGTGAAGGCTGAAGCTCGCCCGGGCTGCATCTTATCATCCGATGTATTCCTTTTGATTGTGGACTGGATAACCGAAGACCATAACTGAAGACTCCACAGGACAGGAATCCAGTGGACCCTTTGCTCCCAACTACACTATCTGACCTATCTGGATTTTACTTATGATATCACCTCCCTTTCACGCAACCACAAGCATTCACAGGATAAAATCAGTTGCTGGCCACAACTCCAGGAGTAGCAGGTCTTACCATCAAAAGAAGCGAGACCAAGGCAGTTCGCATAAACAGCACAAAGGAAGGACCAATCAAGCTAAACAACAAGGCCATAGAAGATGTCTCTACCTTTACCTATCTGGGAAGCGTGATAGCCTTTGATGGAGGACCTGAGGAGGATGTAGTAGTGAGGTATGGCAAAGCCACAACAACTTTCCTTCTACTCAGACCTGTGTGAAGATCTAAGGAGTTATTCCTGAAGACCAAACTTGGGATTTTTAATACCAATGTGAAGACCATCTTGATGTATGGAGCAGAAACTTGAAGAGTGACAAAGAACATCGCAATTAAAGTTCAAGCCTTTGTAAACCGATGCCTATACTACATCCTTGGGGTCAAATGGCCAAACATCAGTACTGAAGATCTCTGTACTCTACACAGGAGTGAAGAGAATAAGAGTTAGATGACAAGTTAATCTGAGTATCAAGACAAATTTCACTGATCTGGATTATTGTTCGTGGGAAACATCAGGGGCTGTCTGTAGTCATTCAATAGATCTTCCTTGGGCTTTGCTCAGGTGCTCGCTCCCTCCCCTCCCTTCCTCCTTACTCCACACTCATTAGCCTGCGTAGCAAGCGTTTCCGTACGAAGAGCTTTTCCGCAATCTGGCTGCGGTTAAATTGCTACGCAGCCTAACACTCATTCGTTTCCTCTTTTGAATTCTGTGTTTCTTCTTATCCAGGTTCTTTATGCCTCATGGACTGACGATCGATCACGAGGGCAACACGTGGTTAACGGACGTAGCCATGCACCAGGTAAGTACTTCTACCACTGGTGGAGTGGATAGGTGGACCAAAACTGGACAATATGGTTTTGAATTGATTTTACTGAGACCAATCTCAAGTCATGTTCTCAAAACGGTGGTAAAAAGAGGAAATCACATTAGATTAGAAATTTGCATGGACATAATTTATTTTCTGAATGTAAACCATTTTTCTGAATAACTTAAACCATTGTTGTCAGATTATTTTGAATAATGTTTTTCTTTGTTAATTAACGATCTACAATTTCTTAGCAGTTTGTTTATTATACTTCCTGCAGGTTTTCAAGTTTCCACCCGGAGAGAAAAAAGCTTCATTGACACTTGGAACACAGTTTTTACCAGGAAATGATGATAATCATTTCTGTAAACCTACTGATGTTGCTGTCGACTCAGATGGGAATTTCTTTGTTTCTGATGGGTAAAAAAGTCTTCTTTTGCATTTAGGATTAGCTGTTATCCTGCAAAATCGCACATATCATAGTCGGATACTTACATGTGGGCAACGAGGCCAAACTAGTTGGCTAAAATCAGACAGCATTCCACGAATAGTTCGTCGAATAAAATCATGTGATAAAAGTTAAGCCCTGTTTAGTGTTTATACGGACACCGTATTAACGCTAGATTAACAATGTGGCTATTAAGGACGTTCGCGCTAATTGTTTCTGCGCGTCCTTACTGCGCACGCAAATTCGCGCGCCACATCATGCAGTAATAAAATGAACAATTATAGGGCAGATGGCCATTGCTATAGCTTTGCCTGGATTTGACGATCTTGGACGTTCGGTGACCCCTATTTTACTTTTGATGGATCATTTTCTCTACCGACTTTCTACGTGTGGCGAAAAAATGAAGAAAATCTATCGACTAGAAGTTTGAGTTTTTTGCAAAATGCACCATCGAATTCCGTTCTTTTTAGCTCTTCGTTTATCTGTGCGACGGTTTCAAATGCCTCTTGAAGGGTTAAGTTTTGTGAAAACGTTGGTAACATTTGGGCTCATTTAGGCAACAGACCCACAAAAACTTCTACAAAATATGACTAGAATCGTTTGCCTCCGTTGACTTACCTTCGATATTTTTAACGATGAACACCTGTAGACCATGCTATTTTTTTTTGTATTTCTGACGCAAGTAACTCATTATCTGACTGCAGTAAAAATTTTAAAAAAATCTATCGACTGGAAAATTTTCGCGCGTACGTCCTTAAGCAGGTTCACATGAATAATTTCAAGTAAATTTTAATGAAATATTTAAATGAAAAAAAATGTAAGAATATGGAGGATGCAGAAGATCATTAATAACTGAAGTAGTAGTCTTAAACATTTCGACTTCAAGTCTTTTCTTGACTTTGAAGTGAATTATGCTTACATTTCCTTTTGAGCCATAATGATTCAACTTACAAGACGACCTTTGAATTTAATACATTATGATTTGGTGTTGGTATTAATCCATTATGATTTCCCTTTTTCCCTTTATCTAGGTACTGCAATAGTCGAGTTGTAAAGTTTTCACCAGATGGCAAAAAAGTACTTTTGACGATCACTAACGAAGGACGGGGTAGGTTAATACTTGATGTAACATATCAAACACGAAAGACCGTGTCTGACCACATTTCCAAACACCGAGAAGAGGGTTGAAAAAACGACGCGTAGCGGAGTATGTTTGACTTACTTCGAGGTGTTTGGAAATGTGGTCAAACACTGTCTTAAAGTGCACCTAACCCCAAAAATTTTTTTTCGCTAGAACGAATCTACTTATTATTTGAAATAGTTCTGCGAAAAAATTTTTGGATTCCGTTAAATCCTCGATTTTCTGTGCCACGACGAAATCTCGAAAATAGCTCCAAAACACCGCCATTTTGTTTCACGACCGAGTTTGAGGAGAATGGGTCCAGCGGCTCTTGTGACGTCTACCCAGGAAGGTTGGATATCTCATTTCCTCTCATCTCCTTCAGGATGGTGCAATACACATTCGAAAAGTGCGCAGAAACGCCTTCCAGAGGTGCTATCGGCTGTTGCAGCAATATTCCAGATTTAAAGAAAGGTATACTGTACAATTTACTGGCGATGATCGGCTAATGGTGCAATAAAGACGTAAACGATGGTTGATTTTGTCGAACTGAAACAAGCGAACTGAATCTGTGAGAACCATTGAAGAACTCTCACTGGAATTTGTTCCGCAGACTTTCGAACGCTGTTTTCATAAATTTTCTGCTTAAAGCTAACCAGCAATTTGTAGAAATACCACCGACAACCTATATCTTCCAATCCCGCAGTATTTATAACATAACCGGCAAAGTTGTGTGATCCGGTCATGATCAAGAAGCGTTGTACTGATACGTAAATAGATCGCAACTGTACCCCGCTAACCAACACTTATTTCTCTTTCGATTTAGATGAAAGTCGAAGATTAATCCTCTAGAATTACATGATAACAAAATTATTAGACTCACAGAGTTTTTCGAAGGTTTGGAAATCGGCAGTGTGACAAAGATTCTGTGCAATAGCGTCGAAAATATGACCGCGTAACATTATCTGCGGACCGCTTAGGGAACACATCCTTTTCGCTTATCCGACGAATTTCACTGCAAACTTTGAGAACAATTTACATTGGTTATTTGGAGTTACGACTTAAAACGTGTGACAATGTGAAATCGGTAATTGTATGAAATGTTTCCTTCCGCCTTGCTTCCCGCAGCTTCAAAAATACAGGTCCAAACAATACGATTTTCAATCGATCGAAGCCAATGTTTTGGAGGTCGTCAAGTCTCGAAAACTGCAACACGTACGTCGCTCTTATAAACATGAAGCATTCAACTGAAAGTAAAACACAAACTGGATTTAACAGAACCTTGACAAAATACATTCTCGGTAAGGACAAATGTGAACGGGCTATAAACACGCGTGGGAATCTTATATTTAGTTGACGAAATTACCATCCAAAGCAGTCCTTGAGTTTTCTTTTCTGCTGTTCGTTTGCCTGCTCCTCCACTTCTTATCTAGCTTTCCATTCCTAATATACAAGCAGCTCGTCCGCAAAGACGTCTTCCCCGTCGTCGCTTGAAATATTGCAAATTGCTCTCAAAGCTCTAAGCAGTGAGTTCACAGTTGTCGAACGTGCTCGATCGAAGTTTATTTCGGAGCCTTCCGAATCGAAACTTAACTCTGACTCCAGTGACGAAAAAGAAATGATTCTGAGACAAAACTTGGACGTTTTAGTCCCAAAATACATCGGAACGATTAGTTTTGCATTCTATTTTCTCGAGCGAATACAGTGAGTTGACTGAGGCGCTATTGTGTTTGGTTCCTGGGTAGACGTCATCAGGTACCGCTGCCCCAGACTCCCTAAAACGCGGTCGTGAAACACTTAATCGCGACTTTGAAAGGGCATAGAAAATCGAGGATTCAACCAAATGCAAAAATTTCTTCGCCCAAATGCTTCAAATAAAGTCTAGATTTGTTTTAGCGAAAAAAAAATTGGGGGGTTAGGTGCACTTTAAGTATTTGATATATCTTCTCAGTCGAAACTAAAACTAAGGAGAAAACGGAGAAATAAATCGCAAAAATCTATGCCAATTAAGATCAAATATCCAAACACCGTCACGGTCATGATTTTCTTTGTTCAAACTTGATGAATTATTAACGAGTTTGAAAAACTTTTTATAAGTGCTTTTCCGGAGAGATCCCAAGTGCGAAATTGTTATTACTGTCAATTAGACAGTGATCGTTTTGTTGACAGCCTGAAAATCGATCTTATATCCCACTTAAGTGTTCTTTTTTGCGATGTTCTGTTTTTTATTTGGTGTCTTTCCTTCTTCTATTCTATTTCTATTTGTTAAATTCAAGTTCGTTTGTCAATAAAAAAAAAACGATTGTATCGCTATGGACCTTCAGAACCAAATAGTTATCGTTGCTTTTCCTTGTTTCCTTTTATATCTGAAAAGGTGATCTTGTAATGCTACGGATGAAACAGAAGCAAAAGTAATCTTTTTCCTTCCTTATTCCAGATGTTTTCCAGATACCTCACAGCCTGTCACTTGACGAGAAGAACAGACATCTTTTTGTCGCTGACAGAGAAAACAGTCGAGTGTTGGTGTTTGATTCTGTCAACGGGTCTTTTCTCGGTGAAATCAAAGAGTTTGGGGATCGGGTTTTTGCTGTTCACTACCACCCTGAACAAGGTGATTATACAATTGTTCTCCTTGTTTTTTTAGCTGCTTATGACATCTCTTAGCTCAAACATTCAATAAATAACGTAATATTGTGTTTATTTTCGCAAGGTGGAGTGCTTCATGTTGTAAACGGTCCTTTTTCCTCTGAAGCGCTGGGTTTCACGTTCAGGTTAAACGACAGTACTGAGATACAACGCTGGAAGCCACGCCTGGTAAGCTCTTTGTGAACACAACTTTGTATGAGTTTCATTGGTAACATGTGATGCTTTTTAAAATGTGATTTAATTTGTCTCTGTGAATCACTCAATGTCGTTACGTGTAGGAGTTAAAAGATTGTATCCTAGTTTGATTGAAGACGTATTGCAACACTACGCACCTAGAACTTTTTCTCTCTTTCAAACTTTAGAGCTGCTAGGGGCGACTGAAAGAAAACCACTGAGACCAGGGTTGTATGTCATAGAAACACCCTTCTTTGTTTCCTCTCAAATAGTTTTTTTTTTCAATTTCATTGAATTCTTTTGCAGGGTTTCGGTCAACCTCATGACGTCACTTCAGACCAAGATGGTGCAGTGTATGTAGCTGACATTGGAAAAAATACAGTTTGGAAATTCAAGCGACAAGCTTGATTACTACACAGAAAGAATGTGAAAATATAATTTTATTTTGAAATAATTTCGGAGACTTTTTGCTGTAAAATATATTCCAGATCTTTCTTGCACAGCGATGCATAGCTCACCTTCATTCGTGACTCCAGGACTTTCGTTACGACTGATGGGTTCTGTTTAAATTGACCAATCAAATTCATAGGCTGCAGGAAATCTAATAGCTGTCATATCAACTCCACCGTAATACACTGCGTAGATTTTGATTCATTGAACGAAAAGGAACCCATTAATGATTATATTAGAAAGTTCGTAAAATAATTCTTAATTAATTGAATGTCAATTGCGTTGATTTGAGCGTGCATCTCTGTTCACAAGGACATTTTAGTTCCTTCTTTAGCTCCTACGCGACGTTCTGATGAAGCACAGTTGAGAATAGACTTGAATGAAATGTATTATGTTAAATATTTGTTTCATTAACGTTTTTCCTCAAAAGTTGCTATTGCAATAGTAATATCATATGCACAGTCCTAAAACCTTCTCTAATTTTGATAAGTTGGTTTACTTTTGTATTAATTTTACAACTGGTTTGGTAAGGGTAATGTGTCACAAAGAATGAAAAATTGGTAAATTGTATTTAAAAAGGGAACAAAAAATATTAATTTGGGATGTTTCCATTAACATAAGAATTTTGAAGAAAAAGGCTAAGCTCAATGAAGAGGTTGAGAATTCCAAAGGTAAAGGAAAAGCGCGAAATTAAGATATATGACTTTAAGATTTATTTTTATTTAATGATATGGCATTTGATGAAATATGTTGTAGTTAAAGGACACTAGAGTTATTCTAAGGCTACTTTGAATCAAATGTAAAATTGAATGTAAAATTGAAACACCGCAATAGCAATAAAAATGTAGAAATACGTTGCCAAGATTATGTGTGATTAGTGACTGTTTCTCTTAATATAGAGATTTAGCCAAGCCTTCTGAAAAGCCGAGCTCCCAACTGTACGTAGCCAACCGCATGCTCGTTTGTAGCAGGTTTTCCTTCAGAATGAAGGCAAACATCTTGATAACGTAATTATCGACACTTCAATATGTTGTTTTGAAAAGACAAACTAAAGGTCAGAACATCACTAACGTCTGTACTTGTACATAAGCTAAATAAAGGTGCTCTTACTTGTTAATCCAAGGTAAATATCTTGTGAAATATCCACGAACATACCATGAAAAATTAAATGCGATTATTATGGCTTCTGATTTCACATTGGTTGCTTAGTAGCAGTTTCAATTAAAAATAACCCTTTACTACACAATCATTTCCAAAGCTGCAGAAACATAAACACAAAAAATTTAAGCTCCCCTCCTCTCTTGTGCGCTTTATTATGAACTGTAATAACGGAAATAAAACTGTAAAATTTGCATGAATTTGATTTTATTCTCCAAAACTTTCATAATCTATCATAAATTGAAGGATCAACATTTATGTAAATGCCGAGCACTTTGACCCCAAAAATGGAGGATTTCAACGACTCATGATCTAAATAAAGGAATTTTATTTAAAAAAAGTAGACCGAAATAAAACTTCATTGTAGAGAGTTTCTTGTATATTTAATTATGATTATTGAGGAAATTGCCGGGGAAAGTTTTCAAGTAATGTCCTCCTGCTTCCTGACTGAAGAATAAAGTGAGTTCTAACTCTAATTTACTTAATAGCATGTTACGGCGGCAACCCAATAATGTTCGATTTGAAATTTACCACTTTACACATATTAATTATAAAGCTGAGCTATACGGCGAAACTTATTGACCCGTAAACGTATTCTTATAGACCTATTGCAATAGGGCTAATGAACTCATGGTTATGCCTAATTTCTAAGGAACGAGAACTGTAATAAAATTTGTAGTGCTTCATTTAGCATTGTACCCTTATCCATCACTTTATCTGCAACAGAGACAGGCACCACATTTTCTAGTTCTTTCTGTCTAGCAGCATCAGTAAAATCTTGACAGATTCTGTGGCTTGGCTATAACATTCTATATACATCTGCAACAAGCTAACAAGTTTATTCAAGGTGAAGGGCTGTTCCGGGATTGGTACTCCCATATACGGGCTCCATAGGTATGTGCCGTGGGATAGGGTAGGTTTGGAGTGTGGGTTTAAATGCAGCATTCAAGTGTTTTTTCATAACAAACTTATCATAATATAAGCTTATACTGTTAATGTAATACTGTAAACCTGTGTTGTAAATCATAACCTACCGTACCTGTTTTCTGTCATCATACACTGAATTTATCATGTTCATATACCATTATGGCTAGGCCAATGAAAACTCTTCGTCTTTTATTTTCTCTTTCCCGTTGTTCTTGGCTCCGGCTTCGTTGCATGTTTTGTCGTGCCCTTGCTTGCTCTCCTTCTCGTTGTTCTCCGCTTCTCGTCTGCCTATTTTCTCGGGCCCTTTCATGATTTCTTTCACTTTGCTCCTGGGTTGTTCTTTGCCTCTTTCTCGTCGTGTAGTTTCTTGCTCTTTTTCTCGTTGTTCCTCGTTACTTCTTTGCCTGTTTTCTCACGCCCTTGCTCGCTCCGTTTCTCTTTGTTTCTCGCTACTTCTTTGCCTCTTTTCTCGAAGTGGCCTTTCCTGTTCTTTTATAATTGTTCTTCGCTGCGTCTTCGCCTGTTTTCTCTTGCTTAATACTTTTTCTTGCGCTCTTCCCGTTGGAGTCTCCTCGAAGTTGAATTTACTCTACTCTTGTTTGTCGACATAACAAAAGACATAAATAAGCTTTGTCTCTTCTCAAGTTTTAAACTTCAAACTGGCTGAATAGACGTACTCGTTTTGAAACTTTCGTCAAACCTTGGCAAGGCCGGCAAGGTTTTGGCAACGTGATTTCCCGCCAAAAAAACGCGGCCTCCCGGCGTTTGGCCATTTCCAGCATCTGATTGGATAATTTTTGCCCTAGCACCCAGTCTTATTTTTCGCGTGCGCCCTCAACGCAATGACAGCTGGGAAGAAAACATGACGGAAGGTTATTGAATGAAATAGTAAAATATTCACCTCAAGTTCGGCATTTATGAAGTATTGGAAATTTAGGAGAACGAGTTACAACAGCCCTGGACCAAAAACGTTCCAATAAAAGGCTTCTAAGGTAATTTTAACGAGTGTTTTAACTGTGTCAGATCGAGTGCACACTTCGTTCACTTCAGCTTCTTTTCAGCACAGAGACACAACTTCCAGACGATACAATATAACTGCACATGAAGCCACCGAAGGTGAAACAGAGGTACTTGATGATTGTGTTTTCTCACAGTCAGTTTTTTCAGTATGCATTTTGCAGCCACAGATTGGTTTATCGATCAGTACAAATAATAATAATAATAATAATAATAATAATAATAATAATAATAATAATAATAATAATAATAATAAACGAATCTTTAGACAGGATTAACCCATCAGTACTATAAAGTACTGTTATCAAAGGGGACCTGTAAGATTTAAGAATTTAAAAATTCACAACGCGAACTGCAGATTGCAACTGCAGACCAGGTAGACTGGGTGCAAAACGCAGACTGAGAATGAAAACTATTTTTTGTGTGTGTCATCCGATAACTTAGCTTGTGTTATGCATTCGCTTTTCCGCGGTCATCTTTTACGAACATTTGTATGATTGTACCTGGTCTGCAGTCTGCAATCTGGACCGACCGATTGCTTTATGCATCAATTCAATTCAATTCAATTCAGCTCAGTTTTTTTTATTTACACTATACACTGGACATTTTGAATTCAATTTGTAGGTAAAGTAAATGAAAATAGTAAAAAGTTAAGAAAATAGAGCTGTAAGGAAATAAAATTTATGTGTGAATGGCGGCCAAAGTAGCAAGAGCTTTCTGGTTGGACACCGTCACGATTAAGTATTAAAATGGCAGCAAAAAAAAAAAAAAAAAAAAATTAGCTCAGCTAAACTGCATGTAGATAGATAATACACTGCATTACAACATGCATACACTACATTCGGACGTATACAATATATAGATTAAGCCAAGCCTGAAAGCAGAGCTCCTCAGTTATTTTTGGGATGTTCTCAATCTTGCCAATGAAAATTAATAATCAAACATGTAAGTGAGGCAAATTTTAGACAATTCTGTAGTTTCAGCTCAGAATAAGATTGCATTAGCAGAGCTGTATAATGGTGTGATGATGATGAAAATAGAGCCACTATTTCATGTGCAGATTTCAGGGGAGCCACCAAAAATCTTGATCATTTAACAAATCTAGCAAATCTTGTGTTATATTTGTGAACATTGTTTACTGGAGTCAGGACATTAGAGAGGACTTCAGAATGCTATCAGTTTCATTTCTAATCTTATATTATAAACGCCTTTCAATTCCAGCTGTGCACATCCCTCCTTGGGCTGACTTGAGGGAATTAGGTTTTTGAAAAACAAACTGGTATTGAGTGATATATTAAAAATTCATTTGCAATTATGGCAGCTAAGCAAGGTTACGTTTAGCTTACTGTTTACATAAATGCAGGCAGGCGCTATTGCATTGGCATGAAGAGTTATACAGCAAACCAGGTGGGATTCTTGCCTCAAAGTTGCATTTACCAATGAGGCTTTTAAAGCAGGATTATTCTAGGTATGGACTGGGTGAACATTCAGATTGTAGGATATGTATGTAATTGTAAATGCTTGTTTAAGAGACACTGCTACCATTTTTAGCATGATATTGGAAATCTCAAAAACATATATCGATCATTGGAAGCTGAACAATAATAGTTTTATTTTGTAGAACAGTACCCAACAAATGATTAAAACCGATTAGGAAGTGAGGATGGCTAATGATGGTGAGGATGGTAATGGATTGCAATATGGATTTATGAAAAAACGTCAGGCTGTCAGTTTTTCAAAAGTTTAAGTTTGGTTCAAAAATCGTTGAAATTTTGCAAAAATGATGCTACAGTGTGGACGTTCTTCAAGAAATTGCTTTTAATCATTTAGTTAGAGCTAATTGAGTTCTCATTACATAGATTTAGGGACCATTTCCTGAATTTATAACAGTTTTAAGCAAATATATCTTGACAGTGTCACTTTAATAATAATACAATAATAATAATAATAATACATTTATATAGCGCTAACACTATGAAATATTCAAAAGCCCTTTACATGTAAAAAGAAGCTAACAAACTAAAACAAAGATCTATATAAAGCATAAAATGTGCTAAAAATACAAATATATAAAACGACTTGTGTAATTAAGATTTACAAAAAGTATAAACAGCCATAAGTGATCAGTAGGACGCATGAGAAAAAGTCACCAGAACGTAGAAAAACAGGCCACAGAGTAAAGCAAAATAACTTACAGGTGAAAAGAAATAAACGTCATTTTACCTACCAAGTCTTGTCTCATTCCTTTCCATTCTCTGATAAAACGCTTTTCTTACCTGCAACAAGATGGCAGTTGCTTTCTTTCCCTTTAAGGTGAAGGTCATTCCATAAAGCTTACTTTTTGTCTCAACCTGTAGCAAGTAAACATTGCGTTTTTCCACTCACTGAAGTTTCAGCCTCCAAAGTGCCTGCTATCCTGCCTTGAAAGAAGCCCAATATTTGACTTGGTGGCTTCCATTTTGAAGGTGTACTTGGCAGCCAGGCTGTGTTTATGTGACGTCATTCCGTCCAACTCAAATTATTGGTGGGAAGCAGAAAAACCTGCAGCTGACTTGGTATCCTTTACAAGGTCAGCAAAATATATTTTTTCCAACTGATTATCCATTTCACTACCTTCACTTCTATCATTTTGGGGGTTTGGAGCTTGTCTGGCTCAAAATAGTACAGCTCAGGAACAGCCATGACCTAGAGTGGTGGTAAACTGCTTGTTGGAAGCCATCCTTGGACAGATTGACATCACAAAAACGAGGCCTGGCTGCTGAGTACTGTTTAAAATGGCAGCAGCAATGTCAAATTTTCGGCTTCTTTGGAGACAAATTTCACAAGGAAAGCTCCACTTTAGAGGCCGAAACTTTGCTGAGTGGCTAAACGTAAAAGTGCAAGTTTTATTGGCATTAAAAGAAAATGCATTTCTTTGGAGTGACCTTCTGTAAATTTTTCTTACAGGTGGACAAAAATCCCTTGCAATAGGTGTAAAATCTAAAAGATTGTCCACGAAGCTTCATCAATCATTTTCATCACCATTTTGTCTCCCATTAAATTAACATCTGGTGTTCAAGAGCATCTTGTTTAGTTTAGGCCCATAATACCAATTTTCAGACAGACCTTGATCTTTAACGAGATCAGGAAGATCAGCATGCACCAGTACACTGCGGAATTTTTGAGAGTGAAATTGTGTTCACCAATGAAATTTTTTCCTTTTTAGACCTTTTTCTTGCCGGTTCTCCTTCAAATTACCCGAGTGTTTAATTTCCATGAAGATCAAGGTAAGACTGATCAATTTTTGTATGTTTTTTTTTTTTGCTTTTTTTCACACAGTATTTTTTTCCTGCCAATTCAATTCCTGCTGTTGGAAACAATGGCAAACAATGATCACAGATCATTGCTTGAGAAACCCCACCTCATTTTCGATTGTGATGAAAGTGGCTTCAAGTTTGACTTAATTAACAAGATCGTCACTGCAGCACAAGGCACAAACCACATTCCAAGAGTGTCAAAAGTGCAGCACAAAAGGGTAGACGTGATGGTGTGTGCTTCAGCAGCTGGTGATAGCCTCCTGCCAATGTTTATCTTTAAAAGTCTAAGTGGGCATGTGCTGAGTGATGTTCAAGAAGGTGCTCCCACAGGAACCCTGTTTGCTTGTCAAAAGTTTGACTGGATTGAGAAAGGCCTTTTCCTCAAGTGGTTGGAGGAATTATGGCAACAGCAAGTTTTGGGTTTTTGCCTCCTCACACTTATGTCATCTTGTACAGCCCTTGGGCCTATCCCTCACTGGGCTGCTTAAAAAAGCTTGGGTGTGTACCTGTGCTGCTTTTAGTTGTGCCACCTGTGCAGTTGTCAATAAGCACAATTTTGCTTGGAGTGACAGCACAACCCCAGATGTCATGAGAGGAGGTTTCTGAAGATCCGGCATTTAACCTTATGATCTCACTGTGTCACTGTCTTTGACTTAAGCAAGGAACCAAGTTGGTGCTGAGCATCAGTACCACTACTACAGGACCGATGACTGAATTGTGTCAGAGTGAGGTTCAAGCAGAGAAAACTGAACTAAACAACCCTAGAAGCCAGTCACCAGTTGGCCTTCCATCCAGCTCCAGTTGTCAGCCATCTGTAAAGTTAACCTCTCTTCCTTTACTTATTCATCAATCATGATCAGTTTTCTGCCAAGTTAAAAATTCCCATCACCTATCGGAACTACTTGTCCTAGCACTCCAGGACCTATGCCTTCTTCTCCTCAGTTGGCTGCACTGGTTTCTCTTGAAGAAAGCATTGGGAGGGAACAAAGAGAAAGGTTTTGCTGTCACCTTGAAAATGCCTTTGATGTCACCACCAGTGATGTTAACAATAGTTGGTAGGCCATAATCTCACAGATAACGATGCAGGAGGAAGCATGTCAATGCAAATCAGCTTGGTCTTGCTCCTGTCAGGGTTAGGCTTCTGTGACTGTCTAGGTCAAGGAGCAAATCTGTATGGTTCTTGAAAAGTCACCACCTGTCACTGATCCTCCAAGCATACTCAGTCTGAAAATCATATGTAATCTCCACGGCATCTAGAGTCATTGTCATTGACAAGGACCTCTGTGACATCATGCTAAAACTAGTGCGGGAGGTCAGAAGTCTGGACCCAGAAAATCGGTGGTATGGCAATGGCAAGGTGTTTCTGTAGGCAATCAATTCTGAAAGAGAAAGAACAAGCCAGGTTGGCTGAGAAATGGAAGAAAGAAAAGAAAAAGATGCAAAATCAAAAACGATGCCGATAAAGGAGAAAATGTGAACAAAATAGTAAATCAAAAAAGAGGCTGCAGAGCTTTACCTGGAGGAGCTGTCCACATTATACATGTGCCAAGTTCACAATGCAAGGAGTTATAATTTTTTCAATCTTTTTTTTGCTTTTATGCAAACGTTCAGCAAAACGTGACATATACTGCTGACAGATACTTTTACATAACAACCAGGTTTGAATACGCAAAACGTGACACTTGCCTTGCAGCATATGTAGGTGTTGTGTTACAATGGTTTGACTTGATAAAGGTTTGTATGGGATGGCAACAGTTTTGCTTTAAAAGTCGATTATCCTTATATTTTGGGAATAAAATCTACTTACCCTGTTGTTGTGTTGTATTCTTTGTTGTTTGCCAGCTCCTCAGGCTGATCTAACATGATTTTGGCGAGTTTTCATTGTGTGGGTTTCCACTGTTAAAATAAAGCAAGGCGGGACACTCATTTCCGGAGTCAGCCTGTCACTGGAAGCAAATAAATCCACTGAAAATAACCCTGCTAACTCAATTCCTCTGTAGAATCAAAGAAGAGATGTTGAAGTCTCAGTTTACTCGCTGCGCAATTCTGCCCACAACACCTCTGCTACAAAAAATTTATTTTGAGATTGCTTCGCCTCACAAAATTAGTTCAAAAATAGGCTCATCAAATCGTCATGGACCATTTCGTAGTTCACATAGTATGTTGGGTAACTATAATTAGCCTGACATGGGAAGTCAGCATCGATTGTCGACAGCCAATGCCTGTATGTTGGCCATATCTGTCACGTTTTGCTGAACATTCCTATAAAAGCCAAAAAAACAAAAAATAGAAATAAAAAGATGATAACTCCTCACATCGTGAGCTTGGGCCGCCTGTGATATAGGCAAATCCGCCATTTACATGTATGTTTTAGGTCGTGCAGCATTCACTGTTCAAGAACTGGTGGCTTATTACTATTGAAAAAAGTCGTTTCTTGTATACCTCTCCACAATGGCCATGTTGGGGACAGAGGAAAGTGGCCATTATCAGGAGGTACGGGTGTAATGTGACACCTTTTTTTTTTCGGGCACAACTATTTTTTTTTTTAAAAAAATGCTCATTGTGCAGTACCAAAAAATATCCATACTCCTCCCACAGAAGGGATTGGAATTTCCTGGGGGGTGGACGGTTCTCTAAGACCAAAAAATTTGAAGAAATATATTAAGTTTTAATTGGAATTTCCAGAGGGATGTGGGGGGGGGGGGGGTTGGAAAAAATCCCTTCCGTGGGGGAGGTATGGATATTTTCTGGAACTACACGTTGTAGCATATATAAATCATAATGTAACAAAACAGAAACTTAACAGAAACTTAGATCAATGGCACGTGGTATGGATCAAGTTTGGTGATCTTTTACAAATATAAAAAAATGGGGTTTTGTGTGCACGGTTTGTCAGTCATTGATTAACTGGGTGATGTCGAGGGTTTTTTTGGCAGTTGGGATAAGTTTTAGTGGATGTTACCATTGTGGAGAGGTGGCCGTTGTAGAGAGGTTAAAATAAGAGTGAATGTATGGACTGTCCGCTGGGACCAAAAAGAGTGGCCGTTGTAAAGAGGTGGCCTTTGTAGAAAGGTGGCTGTTAGTGGAGATTGATTGCATCGGGAACATGTATGATATTGAATGCTGTGACAAATAGCTTATGGGAAAACCCACCTCTTGCCACTAAAAATGTGGAAGAACATGCTTTGCCTTCTTTGCTGTATGCAATCAACATGGCTGATCATATATTTGAATTGCAGAGAAAGATGTCAAGACATGAATGACCATGGCAGTTATGTACACAACTTAAGCAGCTGTGAAGATAAAGCCTGAAAAAAAAAATCAAGCTTCAGGGCTGGAAAAAAATTTTGAAATCCAGTTGCACTAGGCAACAGGATTTCAATTTTTTTTTTTACTTAGTGGGTGGCCAGTACATTTCAGTTTTCACTTGCCCCTACTAGAATATCACTTACCCAATAGGTGCACAATGAATGCAAACAAAGTATGCTTGGATTTTAAATTAATCCTTGCTTTCAACTCATTGTTTTGCTCATCTTGCAGTCTTGAGTCTTGAAATTGATTCTGATTTGAAATTATCACTAACGAGACTACTGAGGCTAATTTCACTTGCCCACCGGACCACCAAACTTATATTTTCACTAGCCTGAGTGCAAAATTTTCTTGCCCCAGGCAATCGCACCTGTGTTTTTTCTTGCCCTGGGGTTGAATGGGATTTGAACCCATAATCATAATCATTCATGTCTTTACGTCCTTCTCAGCTTCCAAATATTTGCTCTTTCATATATTCACTTGCATTCTTTACCATCGAGGGGTATATCACAACGTGACAAGCTCCTAGTTGCCTTGACAGCTCAGTTGGTAGAGTACTGAGCTGGTATTGTAGAAGTCATCGAACCCCATTCAAGCCTGAATTTTGTTTTTCCGGCTCTATCTGTACATTACAGTGACGATCACTCGTGTCTATAGATATATCTTTCTCTGCGGTTGAGAGCTGTTGACAATGCATGCTTTGCATGCCAGCAGGTGAAGAAATGGACCGTTGACAGGGCTGGCTGTTAATTTTTTTTTTTACTTGAATACATCAATCATCTCATGAATGACTGCATACGTAAACTACAAAAGAGGAAGGGGGTATTTTGATGGGTGTTTCACTGACTACAAATGGTGAACAAAGAATATTATTGTTTTGTTTCTCTTTTCATATTAGGAGATTAAGATATGTTCACAAGATCAGAGGCTGTTCTCCTGGTCATTTTTTCATTTATGACGAAGTCTAACTCGTATGACTCATATGGAGACTACCAGGACCAAATGAGGAATTATTATGACTCACTGTATCAAAGATCTTTTACTAAAGAAAAGCCAAACAGAGATGCTGGACCATCAAACTTTATAGATCTCAAAATGCCTGGCATTCACCCAGAGGAGGTAGGCAAGCTTTTCTAATTATTGTGCTTTAAAGCTTTTGGTAATTGGTGTTCAGTAGCATCATGTAGAGATGGGAGGTAAAAAATTTTCAAACATTATTTAAAATCACTTTGAAAATATTTGGGTGAAATGTCCAATTTTAGATTTGACATGTGCCAAGTGACATGAGCTTTCTTAGTTTTGTGCATTCCTCATGTTCATGCAACCAACTGTTATTTAGCATAATAATTTATGCAATCATGCTTTTGTCTTCAATTTTTATACCTAAGGTTTGTACATTATGTAGGGAACTTTCACCATTAATGTTCAATGCAAGATTTGCATGTTTAGTAGAGTTGAGGTTGGTGGCCATGGTATTAAAAAAAATTACATCTGTGAAATTTTATTTCAATTATTTTCTGGACTTTTTGTATTCATAATTGATCTTTTTGGCAAAGGATGCTCTGGATCAACATAAATGATCCAGCATAATGTTCCTTGCTGACGCATGCATTGACAGTCTTTAATTCAAGTTGTTAATATGTTACTGTTGGAAGCTTTGTCCAAATTGAATTTAATTTGGCTATCAATTTACTTAGTAGCAATATTGCAGTTACCAGTATATACCATGGTTATATTATTTAATTTCAAATTAGATAACCTAAGAAATCTATCTGAATGAATGATTAAATATAGTGGAACCTCTGCTTTTAAATCTGCTAAAAGGACCTCGAGCTCAAAAGTTTAACCAGGTGTCCAGATGAAGCAGGTGCCATAAGGCAGAGTTTGACTGTCTGAATGAATAAATGAAGGAATGAATGATAGTGAAAGAATGAATGAAATGATAGAATGGCAATGTTGACAAAATTTTGACACAGGTGTAAAACCTTTTTTTTTATGTAACATTTCTATATAGTTGACCATATGAATGTGACTGCACATAAAGATTAGCAATAAGAGTGATATTTGAATATTTACATGAGAATGATGCTGACTTGACTTACGTGTATGAATGTCTTCAATTCTCGCTTCAATTGTTCAGATAATTATTTATGGAAAAAGCTTTGAATTCTTAAAATTACTAAGTAAACAGATACCAGCTTCTGGTTGTTTTTCTCCTTAAAAACCATCTTTGAAAGCATTGTAAATTCAGTCTTGGATCTCTACCCTTTTGAAGAAAATTTCATTGATTACTCAAAAATGGTTGTGTAGGCCATGCTATGTGTCTTAGCATTCAGTAATTTTATCAGTTTCCTGTATTATATTCTATACTTGGTAAAAGTTGGAAGTGATTCTATTTGTGAGAATTTTTCTTTTTTTGGTTTTATTTAGTCTGAAAATCACTGATTGTGACAAAAGTGAGCATGGTTTGTGAGTCATTGTATTTTGGACTGGTATTTATTGTCTTTGAATTAATATTATGTCATTTCTGTCCAATACAAAGAGGAGAAGCCTTCTTGTGATAGTTGCCAAGTTGCATTTACAGTATCTAAGTTGTATTGCATTCTGACATTTATACTGAAAAGTGAAACAAGCACCCTCTCTTCAATTATTGCATGCCCTCCATTAAAATTAGTATCCAAAGCACGTAATTCATTCATTATGGTAAGGAGTTTTTCGTTTATTGACCAATCCAAGTGGAATAATATGTACTGTCTTGCAGCATGACTCATACCTTTGTACAGCTATGGATCTTGATCGTCACAAGGAAGCCTATATTGGTAGGGTTTATGTGTTTTGGTGGCATATTGATACATGCATTGAAAACTGATTTCAAAATTTAAAATACATCTATATACTAACTTATTTTAGTAGTAGTAACAATCTTTTATTAGGAAGCTCCATCACTAAAAGTGGTTTACATAGAGGTCCTAATACTGAATTAGCTGCAACCAGGCTCAAATGTAACTTATGTGTAGTCTTATGAATTTAATTATTATCTGACAGGGATGGTTTCTTTATGCAAACACAACTCTTACTGAGTTGTAATTGCATATTTTCTGAGTATGAAAACATTTCAACCATCTGAACTTTGTATCATTCTCAACAGCTGGATTTGAACCTCATGATGAAATGCATACAGCGCATCATATGTTATTGTTTGGATGCCCAGCTTTAGGAGAAGTGGCTTTGGCTAGCAATGGAAAATTTTGGTATTTTTGTAAATTATATCTGCATAACACAATAAATGCATAACAATAGTGCATGCATAAACACATTAAATGAATTTGGTTTCCATAAGCTTTGCTTTCAAGGAATATTTGTTATTTACTAAAATACAGAGAAACATGGACTTCATAGCCTTCAACATAAGTAAATAAATTCTGAACAAACACTTTCCCATAGTTTAATTGTGGTTCCAAACAATCATGAAAGATAGGTAGACCTACATAATTTTTTGTTTTGAATGGCCTTACTAGTCCCAGATCTTAACCCCCCAGCAGTTTCTGACCTAACCAGAAGAATTTCACGTTTTCAGATGGCTAAAACATGGTGAAGAAAAAAAAATATCCAATTTTTTTTTTTTATTTCTGTATTCATTATGAGTTCATGTATAGTATCCATAAGCAAATAAAAACGTGTCTATGATATACACTTCTAGGAATTGTGGGGACATGGGATCAGGTGTGTGCGGCGGTGTAGAAGAGAAGATAATGTATGTATGGGGAATAAATGCTCCAAAGTTGAAGTTACCTCCTGGTAAGTCAGTTCCTTCAGTTTACTACAAAACAGATTTTTTATATTGTAAAAGGTACACCCCTCCCTCTTCTAGATCTATAGGTTCCAAAAACCCCTTACAAAGTTATATAAGTCCAGGGTTTATGACTGAAAAGGTATGGTATTGTGACATGGAAACATAACTTTTATATGCTTTTATACATGGTAATGTTCACTCTTTATCGCCATGCATTAATCATTATTTTTCCTGTGAACAGCCTATGAATTATTTTGCTTTCTGTTGTTTTTAGATGTTGCCTTTGAAGTGGGTGGTGATTCTGGTGTGAATTATCTTGTACTTCAAGTTCACTACAAAAAGGTTGATCATTTCTTAGGTAAATTGGTTATTTCCTTCAACGGGGCTTTTGTATATTCTTGTCACATGCTGACCTTGTCAGTCATTATAAATGGTCACAGAAGAAAGTGGATGCCTGGAAATTGAAAAAGTGGGATGAAATTTATAAGTCAAAAAATGTTGAGTATGTATAGTGGTCAATGTGCTTAGCTACACCTAGCTACAATCATGGACAAAAGTCCTTGGGACACTTATGTAATTTAACGAATTATCTGTGTTTTACCATTGAAGTTTGAAAAAAGTGCTGCTTTCCTTTTTAAACTGCATTACTTTTCCCTCTCCCCACCCAATACAATGTTGAAATTCAGAATAAATTGCAGGTAGTAGTTTTCAACATTGTATGGGGGGGGGGGGGGGGGGGGGGACAAAGTTAGGCATATGAAGTTGTATTCGCATCAGTGGCGAGTGCGCAAAAGCACCAATACTGCAAATTTATCTCAAGACTTTTGTCCATGATTGTAGTTCTCAGGCATGCCACTTAAGGATGTTTGCACTCAAAATGTTACCACATGCAGATTTTTTTTAAAATTTGCCATGCGTTAAGATCTACTTTTGAAAAAAGACAAAAAACTGGGGGGACAACATGCTCGTTTTTGGGACAATGGGTGCAAATGTCCTTAAACTGAACAAAAGTGGTATTTCAAATAAGCATTAAAGGGATTAAAAAGTATGACTGAGGAGTTGAACTAGGGTCTACTGAGAAACAACACTAGCTTATTTAACAGTCAGAGTGGGACTTGCACCCATGACCCCCCAGATTTTCAGTACCCTAACCATTTGGCTATGCTAGCTGTCTCTGTGGATCTCAGCGTGCCAATTTTCAGACTACCAATTTTGAGACTACAGTCAAACCTCCCATAAGCGACCACCCAAAATGTCAAGCCTCTGTGGTTGCTTACAGGAGGTGGTCACTTATGAGAGCCTAGACCATATTGGGTCAAAATTTTGCCACAGTAGCATATGTTATTTACAGACACTTATCCCATGTTTTAAACGTTTTATTCATGTAAAAATTAATTTCGAGAAAAAACCGTGCCTTCCCATGGAGAAATTTCGGTCTCTTGTACTTCCCAGGAATGCAATAATGTTGCAGCAACTTCTTATCTAATTTATGTTCTATTATCTGTCAAGTGGTCACTTGTGGGAAGTTAAAAACAAAAAGAAATTTCAAACTTTTAGCTCCAAAACTGGTCGCAGTAGCCTATGAGAGGTGGTCGCTTAGGAGAGGTGGTCACAACCAGAGGTTCGACTGTATCGAGTTTGTTCCAGATTTTATGGTGGTTCAATGCAACCAGCAACTTTTTTTTCTCAAAAAATCTTCTTAACTTTTGAAGTTTACCTTCAAACCACCATGAAAAATATCTTTCTGATGTCAGTACAGCTAGTTAAATATTTTTTTCCTATTCGGTCCACATGCAGGTATTTGTGTATAACTTATTTAGAAAAGAGAAAGGGGACTAGCTGGCTTCCTGAAATAACTCCAGAGTTAAAGAAGGCGTGCATGCAGCCAGATTTACAAATATATTAATACAAGTTTTAGGTTTGTTCATACATGCTCACAGTCTCATTGTTGGCAATCTTAATAATGCTCTAGGAAGTGTTTCTGTGAGCTAAGTGGCTCCTCCACGTGCGTGTTAGTATCCCTTAAACAGTCACTTTGTTTAACTCCTCACAGCCAATCCTACCCTGAGAGATTACTCTGGAGTGGACTTGCTCACTGCATCAGTACAGTAAGTTTTGTACAGACATGTTCTACTATGTTAAATTATCACTTGCATTGTCAGTGTTAAAGTTTTTAAGACTCATGAGTACACTTTAAGGATGAAAATAAATATGTTAACTGTATAAGTTTAGGCAGAGTTAAAGTATTTTACACAGATCTGGCTGAAATTAATGCATTTTCCCCTGAATCATCTGAACAGTTCTATAATAAAATTTAACAAACCAAATAATAAGACACAATCACAGTTCATAAGACATGACGTTTAAAAGGTAATAGACTACAACCTCCTATACCCTTGGGTGGTAATTCTTATTACGTTATTAGTATTTTAATTACATAGCCTCTTCTCCCATCAGGGCACCACCCTCCCTTCCTAACTCCACCTCTCTGGCTCTTCCTTTACTTTCTTCTCCTGTTCCCCTATCATTCTTTCCTTAACCTTTTCTTCCCCTCACCTCCCTTCTTTCCCCTTTCCTCCCATAATTCGTCTCGATTAAGGTGCTGAAAATTTGTAAAGTGCTGTCAAACTGTTTGAAGTAAATTAATATATAGAAAGCACAATGAGTTATTATTTACAGTGTATGGCTGATCCATGGAGCTTCAAGTCTTTTGGTGTGATAGTGTTGGAAGAGGGGTTGAGATTTTCACCAGTCACCGTTTACAGCTGTTTCCTTTGAGAGCTTTAAGCAAAACCTGCTAAATTATCCTGTTCAAACTGTGATATTCTTCATGGTTTCACGAAAGTTGGTTATCTCTATTTGCAATATCTCTCTGTTGTTATTTTGTACCCTACCATATAGAAGTTGTATTTCTTTTTCTCTCATCTATCACAGACCTAGTCGTTTGGCAGCAATATTTCTGTTAGCAGCAAGGGGAGAAATTCCAGAACACAAGAAAGGTAAATTGATATCATTTAATTTACCATATTTGTCAAAATGTCTCAATTTACATTCATCCAAGACCTGTACTGGATCTTACTGCACAAATGACAGACAAAACATAACTTCAGCTGTAGACAAACAACATGTCTTACATTTACTCTGTTTTTAGCTAAACTGACAAAATATGATTAAATATGGTACACATTCTAACCGTTTAACAGTGTGTGTGTTTTAAGTATTTACGAAGTACTGCTTTACAGGACTTCTGTTAGTTATGTGTGTATTTTTCTGCCTGTCTGTCTGTCCGTCTGTCTGTCTGTCCGTCTGTCTGTCCATCTGTCGGTCAGTCAGTCAGTTAGTTAGTCAATTAGTTGGTTTAACCGTTTGCTAAGTTGCATTAGACTTGACAATGAACTTGCAGCAAGTTATACAATTCAGAATGTTCATTTATAGTGTAGTCCTAAAATAAGTTTTAAATAGTCCTTTCTCATTTTTTTTATTTGATAACATTTTGAGACAATTATAGTTCTTTTGGGTAACAAAAAAGTCATTTCCTGCTTCAGGCTCACCTATTGTTTTTGTTGTTGTTGTTGCTGTTGTTTTTTTTCTTGTTTTTTTCCGTTCTTTATTCAGCGTGGTATTTGAACACTGGCTGCCATTACAGAGCAGGGCCTGTGTTACATCCATTTGCCTTTAGAGTCAAAGCACGTTCCATAGGTAAGTCCATTCAATGTTATATTTACATATATATCAAGTACTAAATGTTACGTATTGTGCAAAACCCTTTAATGACCTTTTTACGAGCCACTGGTATTGCTGTATGTATTATATGACTCAGAAAATGACCTCATTGTGATTGCCTGAGAGCAGGCAAATTGGTCATTAGACTCTGTCACATGATAAATGAGTTTTTGCACGAAAACTTAAGCAATTAAAGGTTTGCAGTACAAGTGATACATGTACTTGACAATTCTTTTAAATTGCATTGGCCTGAAGGCTCAGTGTAATTTTGAACAAAAAAAAATTCAAATATCACTCGTAGTGTCAATCCTTCACTGCATTCACATTCATTAAGAATTACTGATGTTTATTTGATAACTAAACAGCTGAGAGGGCCAGTAACTTTTTTTTTGGTATATTTGGTGACGTTTGAATATGTTGGAAATTAGGAAATATAACTTTCGATTATCAGCCAGGACACTGCCTCTTTCATAGATGAAAATTCACCATTTGCAAATTAAATGTTTGGTGATGCTGTTTTAGAGAGTGTCATCACTGGCTACAGAATACGCGATGGACACTGGACACTAATTGGAAAAGGTGGTCCACTGCGACCTGATGATCTGGTAAGGTAACCTTTTCCTGCTATGTAATACCAGGCAGTTGTAGTTATTTTTAACTTCAGTGTCATCCAAACTAATGTCATTATCATTCTGTAAGGTTTTGCACGAGGCCTTTTAGTAAAACTGGAATGTTTTGTTTGAGTTATGAAGTAAGAAAAGGAAAATGATACTCTGCTTCAAGATCATTTCATTAAACAAGAAAACGCGAAGACTAGTTTATTACGAGATCGTTCAGAAGTACTGGTTGATTAAAACATTGAACTATCTCGAATAGTCCTGCCATCATTAAGACCATTAAGTAAAACTGACATGACAGATTGTTCTCAATTAATGCATTTTTTAGATTAACGGTTTTCCTAAATTTTTTTTAAGCGATATATACATGTGCACTGCTAAGTTTGCACACTTCCTTTAATTTCCAGGCGTTTTACCCAATAAAAAAAGATGTCACTATAAAAAGTGGGGATTCTCTGGTAAGAATTGCAGTGTTTTGTATAATGTTACGTTATACCAGCCCAGAGGTCACGCTAGATTAGTTCGTGCTAACTCCCGATTATCACAGCATCACAAAGGACTGCGCTGGACTAGGTCACGTTATTCACGTTGGGCTAGGTCATGCTAGGCTAGGTCGCGCTAGCCCCAAACTTGCATTCAACTGCAACATTCATAATTGTTTTCTTTGAGTTTAAATGTGTCGATGACAAACTTATCATTTGGATTTCGCTGTAGACCTGTTTAATGTTGTGTTATTCACAGACAGGCTATTTTGTCTCTTCTGTGATTTTCTGTGTTCATTCTTCAGTGTCTAAGTATTGTTTTGAAGCGTCATTGGAAATTTTGTTTTTGGCTTAACTAGCTAGCGTAACTAGTTAAATGGCTGAGTATTTTTCTTATAACTGTTGATAGAAAAACTCATTATTGTTTACAGGTTGCCCGGTGCACCTATGATTCAATGAAGAAAGAAAGAACGTATATAGGGTATGTGAGCATTTAGCTGTATTCTCTGTCTTGTCAAAGAACAAGGGACAAGATAATGCTTTCAATTGTTTATTAACCTCATTCTGTGAACCATTAACAGTCACAACCAAAAACAGTTTTGTTTTTTGATTCAAATTTCATTAAACCGAGTCCCCTATATCTGATATAGACTTTCAAAACATGATCACTTTTTAAATTTACTCTGCTGAAAGAGCTTTTCTAAAGCTTCACTTCTGATCATGAAGTGTGGTTTACAACTGAGAAACTTCCGCAAACAGCAAGGACTTCACAGAAACGTCCTATATTAAACGTTACGGTGAAGTGAATTACATCGTTCAGTTGTTTATCGAAATTTGAATCGACAAATAATTTTCAAGATGAATACTTGAGCCATGTTGAGTGTAATAACATTTTTTTTCAGAGCGACAATGAAGGATGAGATGTGTAATTTTTACATGATGTACTGGTATGATCCAAGAGAGGATGAACTTGGGAAAAGCGTTGAGGACTCTTGTGATGTTCTAGTGTTTGAAGATAAACTAGATTTCCCTGTGGACTCTGACGTGCCTTTACCGGGCAGTGGACAAAAAATGGAGATGAAAAGAAACCTTAAAGATGGTGAGTTTGCTTGTTTGTTTTTTGTGTTGGCTAATCTAAGCAACATTCATCACAGTTCTTCAATTGTGCTTGATACTGGCACAACCCAATCATATCCAACATTTTTTTACGATGAGTTCACTACTATGAAATTTTATGAATTAAGCTAGGCTATTGTTGCATTCAAGATAGCGTGCCACAGTTTTCAGCATGGACACGTGGTATAACCTAGAAATTGCACGCCATGATTACTTACTTACCATGCTACCGCGTTCCTCCAGGTCTTATGTTGCCCGTTTTCTTGTCAGATGCCTCGAGATCTTTTCATGCATGCGATTTTTCCTAAGAGTATCGTAGTGGATACGGTTTGTTTTTCTTGCGCGGGACCAAACGATTTACCGATAGAAATTTGATTGCAGAGCGCCACGACTGTGTAATTTATCAAGCTGTCTGTTTGCTCTAGGACCATGCAAGGCATATTGCAATGAAGAAAAACCATCATTGTTACTTGAAGAAGATAATCGTTGGCCGGGAAACAACCCAGGCAGTCAGGGGCTTGGTCAAGTTACTGCAGTCGACACTGATTCACAGGGAAATGTGTTCATATTTCATCGTGCATCAAGAATATGGCAAGCAGAGTAAGGCAACCTCTCACGCTTGCTGCCTCAAAAGAAGTCCAAAATCCACTATGTTGTATGGCAAAAGAATATGACAGACCTAAAGCAAACTGACTTCAACCAATCAAACTTTAAAGTTTCTTCGCTTAAGACCAATGCATACAAACCAGTTCGCGAAGTTCTAGCACAAGGCTTGAAAGAGAGGCAACTTTTACAGAAGATTGGAAAGCTACAGCCGTTGCAGTTAGTAAATGAAATCACTCGCGCGGTGTAAATTGTATTTTCTTGTTGCAGTTCTTTTGATGACCACAATATTTTCTCGAGTCAAAGTGACCCCATTCCGGAGCCGACTGTGCTCAAGTTAGATCCAAAGACAGGCGATGTCATGGACAGCTGGGGAGAACATATGTAAGTATCCATGTGCTATGTGCTGGTGTTGTGTTGTGGACATTAGGAAATAGGGGCGAGCTTTCCTTAGTAGAGCAGTGACGTAGTTTGACTGTTGAATGCCAATTTTTTTTCTATTAGAATTCAGCGCTGCTTTAACATATTCACCCGAGTGCTCATAGTGATCTAAATTTTATGAGTTAAATAAGAGCTAAAGAAATTTGTTACTGGTTTAGATAATCACGAGATAAGAATTATTCTTTGTGGGAATCCACAGGGGCTGTCCACACAGTTGTTCAATATATATTCCTTGGGCTTTCCTCGTTCGTTCTCTCCCCTTCCCTGCATCCTTCCCACCCACCCACCCTCCCTCGTACACTCCTTTGTTCCCTCTTTTGAATTCTGTGTTTCTTCTTATCCAGGTTCTTTATGCCTCATGGACTGACGATCGATCACGAGGGCAACACGTGGTTAACGGACCAAGCCATGCACCAGGTTAGTACCTTGAACCCCAAACTGATTAGGTTTTTTTATATTTTTGTTTATGCTTTATTTTTTTTATAATACTTGCTTAATACTCGCGCTTTAGTATGTTTATATGTAACCGTTTCTGTTTTCGTGTCACCAGCTTGCTCTTCGTATTATTACAATGCTGTTTTGTCTACTCCAGTATGCATTGCTATATAAACTACCTCGCTAAAAATATTTCTAGATTTTTCACTTACAATTTCTTTCAAAGCTTAAAAAATACAATTTCTGAACTGTATGCAAAACATTTTCGTCCGGCCCGATAACGCTGTTATTGTCGAATAATCAAGCAGTGCAGATATCCATTGTATCTCCTATTATTTCAATACAGAACAGATAACAATACTATCACGGTAGCTTCTCTCAATGTACGCTAAAAGAACAGAAACTTTCAATTGGCTCAGATCTAAAAAATATTCGATTTACATGTTGCAAGAAGTACATTGTTCGCAAGAAAATTCTCACCTATGGGCTACTGAATGGGGGTACAAAAGCCTTTTCAGCTCTTTTTCTAGCAGCAAAGCTGGCGTAAGCATTCTTTTTAATAATAACTTTGATCTTCAAATTATGAAAACCTATATCGATGATTCAGGGCGCTTTATCTTGTGTGACTTTAAAACAAATGGAAAGAGTATAGCCTTGACAAATATTTACGGTCCAAACGAAGATGATCCTGCTTTCTTTAAAAATCTCCTTGATCACCTTCAAGATTTCGAAGGAGACGAAATCATCATTAGAGGCGATTTCAATTTCGTTCTTGACGTAGAGAAAGATAAAAAAGGGGGCCTGCCCAAAACACATCACAACGCGCAAAAAACCATCCTTGAGATATGCGATAACCTCGATATTGTTGATGCCTGGAGAATATTGAACCCCGAAGAAAAAAGGTATACTTGGCGCCAAACACAGCCTATTGTCCACTGTAGACTAGATTTCTTCTTAACAAGTCAGAGTTTGCTGGGTAGCATTATCTCCGCAAACATTCTACCGGGCTTTAAGACAGACCACTCAATGATCACATTAAATATATCTCTTCATTCAAACCCAAGAGGGCCTGGTTTTTGGAAACTCAACACATCCCTTCTGGCCGATAATGATTACATTGATTTGATAAGGTTAACTATCCATGAAACACAGAACGAATACGAAAACGATGAGTCAATAAACTCCGCGCTTCTTTGGGATATGATCAAACTTAAGACACGGGAGAAATCTCTTAGCTTCGCTGCTGCCAAAAAGCGAAAAACTTTGCATAAACAGCATGAGTTAGAAGAAAAAATTGCCTTACTAGAAAAAGAACTGGAACAGCCGGCTGGCGTCAGCAAAACGCAGAAAACAAATAAAACAGAACAACTTGAGTTATTCAAAAGTGAATTAGAAGAGATTATCAAAGTACGTACCCAAGGGGCAATCTTGAGATGTAAAATTAAATTGTACAATGAAGGCGAAAAAAACACCAAATATTTTCTAAATCTTGAGAAAAGACACTTCAAAATGAGTACAATAAGCCAGCTTAAAATCACTGATCAAGAATTTGTCACATCTGACAAAGAAATCCTTGCTAAATGTGAAACCTTTTACAAAGAACTCTACACATCCCAAAAAAATGTGATACCAACAGAAAACGATCTTTTTCAACCTGAAAATGACACGGTTCTGGACAACAACGAGGCAATGAGTTGCGAAGGATATTTAACAGAACAAGAGTGCCTAAAAGCTTTAAGAAGCATGAATCGGGAGGAAACCCCTGGAACTGATGGACTCCCGGCTGAGTTCTACAAAAATTTTTGGAAAGACTTGTCTCCTCTTCTAATAAGTGCACTCAACTATTCATATGATGAAGGACGCCTTTCGATCACACAGAGACGCGGAATCATTAAACTCATACCAAAAAAAGACGCAGAACCGCACTTAATTAAAAACTGGCGGACACTAACTCTTCTCAACGGCGACTACAAAATAGCTGCGAAAGCTATCGCAAACCGAATAAAATCTGTTATCCCAAAACTTATCAATAACGATCAGACCGGTTTCCTAAAAGGACGATTTATTGGAGAAAACATTAGATTGATAGATAACATTATGAACTACGCTTCTCAAAAAAACATCCCAGGGCTATTGCTTTTTATAGATTTTGAAAACGCCTTTGACTCGCTAGAATGGTCTTTCATTGAGCGCACGCTCCAGTATTTTGGTTTTGGCTCTTCTTTAATAAGCTGGTTTCAAATATTTTACAAGAACATCGAAAGCTGTGTCCTAAACAATGGCTGGGCGAGTGGTTTTTTTCAACTACAAAGAGGTGTTAGGCAAGGTTGCCCTCTTTCGCCGTACCTATTTATATTATCTGCTGAAATCTTAGCTAAAGCAACCAGATCGAACAAGAACATTAAAGGAATATCTGTAAACAACTCAGAAATTAAAATTAGCCAGTATGCAGATGAGACAACCTTCATTCTTAACGGCACTAGCGAGTCATTATCCGCCACACTTCAGGCGATCGAAACTTTCGGCAGTATGTCTGGCCTCAGACTCAACAGTAAAAAGACCGAAGCTCTATGGATTGGATCAATGGTGGGAAATAAGGAAAAACTTTTTCCCGAGAAGAACTTTAAATGGCCAGAAAACAAAGTAAAGGTCCTTGGTGTCTGGCTCTCTACCGATCCCAATATCACATTAAATATAAACTACAGAGAAAAAACGGACAAAATTAAAAGCATCTTAAGCAATTGGAAATATCGCCGGCTAACATTAGACTCAGCAAAATTCAAGTTATTAAAAGCTTAGTAGCATCTCAACTTACGTATATTTTAGCTCCGCTGGCGACAAATCATAAAACTATCAAAGAAATAAACGATCTTTTCTACAGCTTTCTTTGGGACAATAAGGGCGATAAGATTAAGCGAAGTGTCATGATAAACGACTATAAAAACGGAGGGTTAAAAATGGTTGACATTGCTTCGTTTACCAAATCGCTCAAGACTGCTTGGATTAAAAAATACCTTGACGATTCTAACCACGGAAAATGGAAAGATTTTTTTGAACTTGAACTTAGGAAATATGGCGGCAAACTAGTCTTTACATGTAATTTAAACAAGTTTGACACTTCAAAGTTGATATCGGTCCAAGACCCTTTTCTACAAGAAATTTTAGAAATATGGTCAGAGGTTAACTTTGATGATAAAATCGAAACCGAGCAGCAATTTCTTGAACAACACATATGGCATAATTCGCTAATTAGGATCGAAAATAGACCGGTCTTCTACAAACATCTTTTCCTGCATGGAATCACTAAGGTAGCTAGCCCAGTTAATGACGGACTCGCGCAGTTTTCTCCCCTTTGCAGATTTTATCAGCACTTACAATATACGAATACAACCCATTAAGTATTTCGGCCTTATTTCTGCCCTTCGACACCATTATAACACTAACTTTCTTGGTAAAGAACCTAGTAGCACAGACACTCCCGATACCTTCTCCGAGACTTTTATTAAGAACGATAAAGCGAACAGAATTGTATACCAGAAGCTCCTCTCTTTCAAAAGCACCGTTCCTTTTAAAAGCCAAGAGAAATGGAATGACAGCATTAAATCTGATGAAAGATGTTCTGCTGACTGGACTAGCGCCTATTGTCTGGCAGCTAGGTGCACAAAAAGCACAAAACTCGTAAACTTTCAATTCAGATTCCTTCATCGTATTTTACGGGTGTCATTTTATTTCTTTTGTGATGTACATTTCTGGTGCCAAGTTTGAAGAACACTGCTCCAATATTTCTAGAGATATTCTTTATTCAATATTTTACCGTTTTAGCTGCACAACTGATGAAATTGCGTAATACAAAAACGTCAATGTCTCTAAAACGAAACAGATATTCCAAAAAGGAAAATGCTATTCTTGTGTGTTTTGAAAAGCCTTTCAAATAAGCAGCAACTATTTTTCAATTCATAGGCACTTTAATGTCGGATAAATTGTTGAAAAAAAAATTCGTTGTTAATTACGCAATAAAATCTGAGCAGTTTGTTCGTTATACTTCCTGCAGGTTTTCAAGTTTCCACCCGGAAAGAAAAAACCTTCATTGACACTTGGGACACAGTTTTTACCAGGAAATGATGATACTCACTTCTGTAGTCCTACTGATGTTGCTGTTGACTCAGACGGAAATGTTTTTGTTTCTGATGGGTAAAAATAATCTTCTTTTGCATTTAGAATTTACTATTATTGCTGTCCACAAGATTGAGCAGGATGGCTGTTTGATTATTCAACAAAATGTCCGCAAACCGCATCTTTATAACGTTAAATAATTTGGAGCTATGGAGCAAGATGTCCGGCGGACTAGTCTTCTTGAGCGCGGCTCCGAATATGGCAAAGCTACGTATATCGGAGAATATCTACATATACCATATGAGTATCGTGACAATCTGTTGAATAACAACATTTGATTTTTATACGTCGGGCACCGTCGTTCTGAAGAAGAGTTTAGACCAATAGGCACAAGGAACAGTTCTAGATAGACCTACTTGCAAAATTATTGGGTAGAATATAATTCCTTTATTTGCTGAATAGGCGACGCTCACGGCGTCGCCGTCGTCGTTGCTAAAGCTCCGTATTCGTGGGTAACAGTGCACTGTTACCCTGTGACGTCATAGATTTTGCAAAGTTTCCCGGCGCTTAAACTTGGCGGGAAACAGTTTTATTGTTAACTGTCATCTGACCTCAGAGTAAAAAATAAGAGCGCGTACCGTTGGGGAATAGCTATATAGCAATTCATCTTCAGTTCACAGCCTCTAATTCATTTCGGTGTAAAAGGTCTTAATTAAAATATATGTTTTGTTTTCCTTTTAAGCCATAATGAGCCAACTTTAAAGATGACTTAGAGCAGATGTTCCTATCACTTTTAATCCTTTATAAGTTGTGGCTTTTTCTTCTTTCTCCAGATATTGCAACGGTCGAGTTATAAAGTTTTCACCAGAGGGCAAAAAAGTGCTTTTGACGATTACTAACAAAACGTTAGAAGGACGCGGTAAGTTAATACTCGATAAATCAGCCTTGCGATGTTGATATTTATTCGTCAGTGCTTCTCCAGATCCCTGCAGCGAAATTGTTACTATTGCCAATTAGACAGTTATTATTTTATTGTGAGCCTGAAAATCGATCTTGAAGTGTTCTTTTTCTGCGATGTTTTACATCTTTCGTTCGTCTACTCTTTTCCTATTTTTTAAATCCTGTTCGCTTGAGAATCAAATAAGGTGTTTTATGCTATGGACAAACTCAGGTAACCTCAGAACCAAATAGTTTTCATTGGTTTTCCTTGTTTCCTTTCACATCTGAAAAACGTAATCTTATATTGCTGCCGATGAAAGAGAAGCAAAACGGATCTTTTCCCTTCCTCTTTCCAGATCCAGATTTTTTCCAGCTACCTCACAGCCTGTCTCTTGACGAGCAGAACCGACATCTTTTTGTCGCTGACAGAGAAAACAGTCGAGTGTTGGTGTTTGATTCTGTCAACGGGTCTTTTGTCCGTGAAATCAAAGAGTTTGGGGATCGAGTATTTGATGTGCACTACCACCCTGAACAAGGTGATTATACAATTGTTCTCGCCTTTTTTATGAGCTCGACTATTCATTAAATAATGTAATGTATTTATTTTCTCAAGGTGAAGTGCTTCATGTTGTAAACGGTCCTTTTTCCTCTGAGGCGCTGGGTTTCACGTTCAGGTTAAACGACAGTACTGAGATACAACGCTGGAAGTCACGCCTGGTAAGATCTTTGCGAACACAACTTTGTATGAGTTTCATGGGTAACATTTTTTGTTTTCTATTTAAATGATTGATGATTTGCTCAATGGAGTTGGTGCAGGAGTTAAAAGCCTGAATCCTGTTTTGATTGTAAACGTATTGCAACACTGTGGACCCGGACCTTGTTAGTTATAATGAAAGAAATACTTCAAACCCACATAAGGGCGACTGAAATCACTGAGACCGGGGTTTTATATCACTTGTTTTTTTTCCTTGTTTCAATTTCTTCAAACTCTTTTGTAGGGTTTCGGACAACCTCATGACATCGCTTCAGATCAAGATGGTGCAGTGTATGTAGCTGACATGGCAAGTAACACAGTTTGGAAATTCAAGCGACGAGCTTAATTCTAATTACTATGCAGAAAGAATAGGAAATAAACTCCGTCTTTCTTACACAGCGATGCGTACCTCACCTGTCACTCCAGGACTTTTCTTTAAGAATGTTTGAACAATCAAATGTTTGACCAATCAAATTTTTAGGCTTGTAGGAGCGAAGTTGACATGACAACAAGCCGCTGGCGGGAAAAAAATTTTGTACTTATGACACGTGACATATCCGAAGACTACTTTGTATCAAAAACTTCACTGGAAAAATCAATGTAAAATTAAAACATTGCAATAGCAATAAAACTGTAGAAGTACGTCGCCAAGATTGTGTGTAATTTGGAGATTTTTTTATGAACATTGTAAGTTCTATTCTCAAAAGTGGACTGGAGCTATTGTAGCTTGCAGTGGAGGCTTGTTCAGCGGGGGAATATCATTAAAAAGAGATAAATTTCATTTCCATTTGAAAAGATTCCCTGCATTAACCTCAGTTGAAAGTGGTGGGACAGTGAACGCGATACGCGCAAACCTCACTCCAATTTCCCCTCCCCTCGCCCCCCCCCCCCCCCCAAAACAATGTTGAACATGGAAGCGTTGGACAGACATTAGCCAAGGAAAATGAGTGTCAATGTTCGCTAAGAGCTTTCCAACATTTCCTGGGGGAGAGAGGGGGTTAATGTGGGTCCAGGGTCATAATAATGATGGCGAGGGTAAAACGCACCGATTTGAAAGGATTCCTGGAACTGTCCCAAGGACATGTGTCCTCCATTGTAGTTCCACTCCAATAACGAGAATACACTCTTTCAGTTATAGCCCATAATTTTATGAAAAGTAGGTCACGTGATAGCCTAACTGCAAGGGACCTTTTATCTGGGGCTTTGGGGGAAAGCATGTTACTTCTGTAGGGTGCTATGCTTAAGGGGACGTGAACATGAAGGACACTCTAAACTTCCACAAATATAACCTACCCGCTGGTCAGCAAATTATCAGACAAAGTAAACACATGTTAATCCTTCCTCCATTTAATTGTTAGGTTATTAACTATTTGTCACAATTCCTTACAAAGACAATCTTACAAGGGGCTTTGTCCGTGTCATTTGATAAAAATGTTTTCTGGTCGGAAATTGACCACTCGTCAAAATTAAAATGCGCTATTGCTCGCTGACAAGAGAACTAGCTGACAGAACAAGAATTATTTCACAAATATCTGCTAAAACGCACAGCAAATTTTGGCTCTATTATTTTAACATACAGGCAACTTGAATTCAGTGCGTTAGTCACGTCAACTTTGCTATAGCTAATTTGCGGAAAGTATAAAATCTAGTTCATTTATTTACAATCACCAAAAAGTTCCGCTACTCGAGAACTACCAGGCTTAATGGCATTTTTTTTCTGAATGTCACAGTGACCAATAATTAAGATCTAGCTTGTACCGTTTTATTGAAATACTAAATAAACGTGGCCTTAATTTTAATGTACAGATCTAGAACGTGCACTCATGTGGAATTCGTTGATGTTTGCTGAGCTGTGATGCTTGTGTAAAAGATTTGCCGCATTTCTCACAGAGAAATGGTCGTTCACCTGTGTGAGTACGAATGTGATTGTTTAGCGTGGTTGCGCCTGCAAATGTGCGCGAGCAGTAACCGCACTTAAATGGTTTATCGTTAGCGTGAGTGACGACATGCGTGCGCACTTCATTTGGTTGGGAGAAAGACTCCGAGCAATAGTTACACGTGTATGGTCTCTTGGGCATGCGCGGGCAGACGTGCACTTGGAGCATGTTTTTCTGGGCGAATGACTGATTACACTGACCGCATTTCATAAGGCTCAGCTCTGAGCCGTCCGCCAGATTGAACCTTCTATCGTCATCACAATCTTCGATCACGACCCGCTCTTCTTTTAAAACGACAGGCACCACATCCCGGGTCCGCTCGGCCTGAGTGAAAGTTTCCCCTGTGGGAATGGTGCTGTGAGAGGTAATGGGAATAGGGACCTTGTGGTGCCAAGAAACACGAGTGTCATTAGATGAGGTAGGTGAGGGTTTTTCTTTTACGTTTACGTTATCACGTGATACGGGAAGAGGTGATTTTCGAGGAGAAGTTTTGGTTGGAGTGTTTGAGGTGACCGCTGGCTGACTTGAAACCGGCGCAGGATATTGCGAAGAGTTGATTGGTCGGTCTGTAGGCTGTGTTTGACCTTGGGCTGCTAAAACCTCTTGCAGGAGTCTTGTGCCTAGATAAATAGAAAAAGGATTTGTTAGGCTTCCCAACACGCTGAAGATGTAATCGTCTAACAACAGTTAAAAAGATTGCGATTAACAAGGTTCATGGGCATTTTTGAGGGGATAAGTGGAAAATCAATAAATTCACCAATGGCAGACGTGAAACTCTTGATAAGCAGAACTGTCAATTCTACAACATCGCAATTTTAGTTTCAATATTTTCATTTCACATCTCAGAGACCAATTTGGCACACGAAACTAACTTCATACCGTGCCGAGTATCAGTAAACAAAACAGTGGAACCACATTTTTTCGTTTTATCCAGAAAAACTACTCAAAGAAATTTCAGCAAACTCAGGAGGATCTTCTTGAGTACACACTCTGGCACACTTCTCTGAAGGTATTCTTAGCAGAGCCCGATGTTTGTGGCGCTTAATTCCTGTTTCTATAATTCTACGGGTAGGGTGGTCTACTTCAGTGTCCTCCGATCGACCTACCCCACCACCAGTGTTATGTTAACTTTCACCAAAGAAGATGTCTGCTTTTTTACTCCTAGTTGTTAGAGAAAGGCACTCTGAGAGTCAATAGAATTCCCAACGTATATGTAAGACCGCAACTCGACAATGCTTTGCACACGAGATAAAGATTCTATAACCTTTGAAAACAACACTTTTTGATTACCTACACTAAGTTGCTTCGTCACCGTAATGACATACCGTTGGGGTCCACAAGCGCCATATCTTGCACCTCCAGTGGTATTCCCATATCCTGGGGATATTTTTCGTCATACCATACGAGAAGTTCCGCTCCCACGGAAATCTCTCTAAAAGCCCGGTAGTAGATATTTCCACAGTACTGGAAGGAAAAGAGATTCTGTTCTTCCCTGTATCGAGCACATCGGATGAATCGCATCCAACTTGATGTGTTTTCGTCGCTGGCGTCCAGGTAATGGGACAGTTTTCCGTCTTGATAAATCTACAATTTGCGATAACGGCAAATAAATTACTTTAGGATGACTGAACACTGAGTAAGTTTGAGCTATTGTCCTGTAATACCCAAAGATGATAGACTTCCAATTACTCCTTGCTGTCACAATATATTAACAAGCATTAGAAAACAGCCTTAAGAAAATACGCGCGCTGATTGGTAAAAAATCGTGTTTGTATTTAAGAATTAGATTGTGAGCTCGAGATTTCTATGAGGTGATAGTTGATGAGGCCGAAGGCCGAATCAACTATCACCTTGTACAAATCGAGAGCGAATAATCTAATTGTTTTAGTAGAATTCTTACTAAACTTTACTTAAAATGACGGTTTCGAATTCTTTCTTGACGTAATATTAAACTTTGCGCCTAGAAAGATCGCTCGGATTGAATTGTCATTTAAAATTGAAGTTGTGTGTGCGCGCGCATCAGTTTTTTTTGATAATTTCAACTTTTTTAAAAGTCAAGAAACCGTAAATGTCCTTCGCTTAGACTCCTCAGGAATTTAATTATTCATTTACATCAAAATTTTCCACCAAAACTTTGGAAAAACGAAAAAAACGTCAATTTCCTAGCAGACCTCCAGCCCCTGCACACTAATGGCTGATAGTGTCAAATGACTCAGCCAATCAGATTACATCATTTGCATTAGTATACTAGTAGAATTCTACTAAAACTCGATAGAAACACGATATATGTTTTCTATTCCTTAAATAGCTGAAGAGAATAAAGAAAACCATCAATTGGGAAATTTGAACGTCATTTTCGACGGCTTTTTATTTCTCGGAAATGGCATTAAATGATAATAAAAGTAACTTGTAAGTTTTAGAATTCTCAAACTTATTGATAATCCATCGAAGGAAGCCATAACGTTGATGAAATAACTGATCTTATTTAGCATAGATTTACATGACTTATCACTTTCACTTTAGATTGACAAGACTTAGCACACTCAAGACAGAGTTTCAATTTTCAAAGACCTCTAAGTCCTGGAAGTTCGTCATAAATACTCCGCTCCGCAGCCTATATTTAATTAAACTCTCTTCCCGGCGTTTTGAAACGCGGTTAAGCACGGTGTATTGTTTTTCTTATATTACTTGAATGACCTCACAAGGTCATCGTCAAAATGGTCTCAGCTATAAGAACAGCTGCCGGATGGTGTCATTTTTGTTCGTATCCCATTGTTTCTGGTCCACCAGATTTGTTTAACATCTCTACTAAGAAACAGAAATTATTTTCTCGCGGTTTTTTCTTACAATTGTACGAGGAGTTCACGATCTGGATTTTGACTGATAGCTGGGAAATCGCTAAGTAATATATCAAACACAAAAGACCGTGTTTGACCACATTTCCAAACACCGAGAAGAGAGTTGAAAATGCGACGCGTAGCGGAGTATTTTTGACGAACTTCGAGGTCAAACGCTGTGTGTAACGATGTGTAGGCTGAGAAATGATTTAAAAAATATATATATATAGATAGCCTGCGCGTTTTGTAAGTTGTCAGTCAATTCCAGTTCATTTGTCAGTTATATGCACACCTTTGCAAACGATAAAAACAGTATAATACCTCCCACATGTATGACGTGTCTGTATTAGGTTTGATGTCATCGCATTTGACGTGTTTGCCTTCGTAAGGACCAATCCACGTGCCTACAGGAATGTGTTGTTTTGCGCAGACTCCGCAGCCCGCCCCAGGGATACTCGACACACACAGTTGTACTTCTTCTGGAAACGAGGCTATGGCGTAACTGAATTTGACCGGTTGTTTCTGTCCCGGGATAAGCAGTTTTCTGTTAGAGTTTGGAATTTTGTGCACTGGGCACTCGCCTTGTTTTGATCGGCACGCTTCGCATTCTAAAAGATAAAATCGAAAAACAACAATTAGATAAACTCTAAAGACAGAAGAACAAGCGGCGAATCGGGACAACATTTTCAATTCATCGCTTTCAAAAGAAATACCCTCTTTAAAATAGTCCCAAGGATTTCATAGCCACCGGAGGGGGTCCCTAAAGGGGTCACAATGTAAGGCTCAAAGAGCAGAAACATTTTTGCGTCCCCTCCCTCCCTTGAGCACTAGTGGATTCCCCACCATGCCCCCTCCACCCGCCCCCCCCCCCCCCCCAATACATAATATAAAATCGAAGATCCCTAACTGGGTTTTCATTATTTCATCCATCGGCTTAGAAGAAGAATAATAGAGACATTTTACGAGATTCGTAGTGTTCTTCCGAGTTCAGTAAAAACATGAGAAATGAGTGAAATCAAATGTCCGGGAGCCTACGTGCTCGACATTGAATACATGATATATCATTCCCTCGAATTTTTTTCCTTGCTGTTAGCTCCAAATTGGGCACTATAGTGCAATAATAACACTACGGTTTAATACCGTCTTACTCTTGTCTAGTCAAATGACGTAATAGTTGAATAATAATGTCATTTAAACTAACTTTAAGGAAATAAGTTTGAAGTCTGTCTGATATTTCAAGTCTATTTTCTCTTTAGAAAGTCTCGCCTGTGTTGTTTAGCAACTGGGTTCGGAGACATGCATTCAGACACAAAAATGTGATACTCTTTTCCGCTTCTGCTCTTTGCGAGACAGCACGTGTTTACAGTTTGAATGTCTGAACAGTACGAGTTGCTTTTCTAGCCGATTAAAACGTTATAAATATTAACGAGATCATCCGCAAAACTGCCAGAAAGAATTTCACCTTTGCTCCCGCCAAAAATAAACCTGACCTCTCTTTCCGTTCTGTAACGGGATCCTCCAAATTGACACTGGCTTCGGTTCAGAGACTGAAGTTTTACTGAAGTCCTCCACCGCAGACAATGGGTGTGGTATAAACATTGTTTGAATTAACTTATACCTCTTCTATTTCGGTATTGACTTAGCGTCCCTTGTCAGTCCTAAACTTACAGTCTCGGATCGCAAGAGCCAAGCACACAACATCGTTAGTTTTTTCAAACAGCTTGTCAAACATTTTTCACTAGTAAATACCAATCGTCATTTGGGCTATTCATATTTGTGTTTAAATCTAACTTGTGAGTGATCATTGACTTGGTTATGGGTGGGCTTGTTTGATGCTTGCGTCCGGGGAGGGGGCGGTAATCCCCTATATCAGTAAAGTTATAAAAGGGTACCAGAGTTTTCGTTTTGTGATCATGAACCGTTTTCATTGTACGACAAAGGCTTATAGATTTTTTTTCTTGATATTATAGCTGGTGTTTAAATATAAGGGAGAAAGATGAGTGAGAAAGCCAAAGCTTAGAGAAACGAGCAAGTGATAGTAAAAATCGTCCCTGAAAATGTGTACATATTGTTTTTTTAGCTCAGGTCTGATATGCTGTGGAAAATAATATATTTTCGCCTGCAGTTTGGAAAGGATTTTGAGAACGAGACTAAAATCTCTACCGGAATAGTTACCCCTCCCTCCCGCCCTCCGTCGTTTACCAAAGAGTTACATTGCTCATTAAAAAGGTCGAAGTCTGCAAAATCAAAATACTGGAACATCAAAGGGACCGGCGTTAACAGAGATATGCTCTTTAAATCAGATAAGGGAAGTTATTATCGAAACACGTAATCAAAAAATCTCAAAAATTTCAACAAAGCGTTCTGTCATCTGTGTCTGTAAGCTCCTCCCTCGAAATCTCGCGTCGTGGGGATTTTCAATGATGGCAAAACAAATTCGCCGAAGTTCCGCTTGCCGGAAATATTCGTGACCTTTCATCAGGCGATGCAGCAATGCTGTTTTATCTTGTCTAATGGGTGGGCGGGAGAAGAATCGAGAAGTGAGCAGTCCAAAATCCTGAACATTTGTAATTCGAAGTTTTGATAGCACTGGAGCACAGTAAAACCTGTGGTTTTTCTCTTCCTTTCTCAGTTACGCATCTGTCTTTGAAGCAGGAAGTGATTAATAACGCCTTCTTCTGATACGATGCTGTTGTCTTGGGCCTTGCACAAAAATGCTTTTATCTGTGTGTATGTCTGCCGGTAGGAGATTAATCTATCCTATTTTTATCATCAAAACAATGACTACTTAATACCAAATGCTTTTCTTCTTCGTCTATAGCCTAGTTTCTGTTGTTCAATATAACGCAGTCTTTTCCTAATCACAACAAGCGGCATCAGGAGGTCTTCCTTAACGGCTAATAAATACACAAGATTCACTTCCCTTTACGAAAGAACCGGAAAAATGGTTTCAGAAAACAAACAATTTTATTGTTTTTGCGGCAAAATTGAATGCCCCTTCTTCTCTGCGGAACACAGTCGATTTCTTTTGTTTATTGGCGTTTTTAGTCTTTCAGTAGCTTTGGAAGAATTATAAAAAAGGTTTCAACTTGAAAAAGGCATTTTGATTGAAGAATTGATAGTAACAATAAGATTAATACGACACAAATTTGACCTTTGTGCTCGAAGCAAAATTAATTCTGGATAATAAAGTACATTGCTTGGCACGCAACATTTATAAAAGAAGTTCTTTTTTTCACTTACTTGTAACTTCTTTAGGCCTTTCCCCGTCGGATTGGCTTGGTTTTCTTTGTGCTTTAAATGCCTCGATGTCGATGAGTTGTGGCTCATTGTGTCGATACAAACAGTTGTACAAGTCGTCATAAGTGAATTTGAAATGTCTGCCAGTGTGTGAAGTGTTTTGGAGGGCTGCCTGGTTGGCGGGAAAGTGAGTGGTGAACGCCACACCATTTCGCGCCATTTTCTTGATTCTCGCGGTCCGGGAAACTGAAACAACAAGTTACAAAAAGAAACAATTGAATGTATCACAGCTGAACACGATAACATCAAAGGACCCGCACGTCGTACTTGTTAAATTTTACCAGTTTACGTACGACTGTCAAACTCTCTCCGACAGTCTGCGAGCTTAGTAAGTGTTGACTGTTGGAAACCCAGAGCTTTATGTACCTTCATGCGCTAATTCAATTCAGTATTTTTCAGCATTGATGTTTTCTAAAACTTGTTTGTGTTTTGGATCTCTATCTTTCAGTTATCGCTTCAGTAATCCTGCTTGAAAAGACATTTCTACACTGACAACGTTGATCTACCAGATAGACTGGAGTATTGCAAATAAGAGTTTAAATTTCATGCATGACTCTGGTGGCAGAATAAATAACTACAGATCTTGACGTTATTTTTGATGTCATTCCGGCCACAAAATATCAACAAGTGCTATAAAAGGTTCTCACTAAAACATAAAAATCATTGCAATAATATTGTTGTTCGTGATTGGGCCAGCATTACAAACAGCCATGCTGAGTGGGGAAATCAAGGCATGGAAAGATAAAACTGATAAATCTAAGTACTAACATAAAATTACGTTTAAAAGTCTTGCGTCTTGCGTCTTGTACAAACTTACGCTCTTAACAGTTTTTGGCGACACTTACAGATTACGGTAGAGTTCAGTTCCTTGTACCCTCCTAAAACTTTACATGCAACTTTACTCGTTATCTATTCACAATCTTTAAAACGGGGCATGAATTTCAAAACACCAGCTTGTGCTTTCTCTGCAAGAGTGAGCCGTCAATTGCGTTTGACTCTTAGAAATGGCTGCCTGAACACAACTGGCGAATCAAACCTTAATGTGTGGCCAATCAAATGAAAGCTGTGAATGAACACAATCAGTTAAATTACTCGGATTGTTGTGACTTACTCTGGTCCTAGGGTTAGCGTTTGTGAATGAAAATCTCAGTGTTTATTACGGTACGGTATAGAATTCATCAGTTTTACAGTTGTGACTTTGACTGTAGAAGATTGAAACCGAAAACTGACTTAAATTTGCAACAGAACTAACTATTGATTGTGACTATTCAAATGAAATGAAAGCTATTGAGCAGGACGCTTTTTTGTGCCATTGTTTTTGTTTTTGTTTTTGTTTTTTTTGTAATTGCTTTGTTCTGTTTTCCGTGATTTTACAATTGTTTTTTACTCCAGGTAAAAGAGTTAATAAGTTTCGATGATCGTTCAGTTCTGAGTGTGATAACTTTTAATTAGTCCGATTAGGTTATCTAATGCCGTAATAAGGTGCCCAGCTCGTAGAATATTGAGGAACTATTTCTTCGTATAACCAATTTAACAAAGAAACCCTATTTCATTTTATTTCAATACTACACTGTAAATTTTTCAAAGTAATTATCAGACGAAACTTAAACTTTTGCTAATCCATGCAATTGAAGGTAGACAAAAAGAAATAATTGTAACCTTGTTTTCCACTGTTACTTTTTCCATTCTCGCTTGCAGTAACAACTTCCACCTCAATTGACATTTTCGTTATACTGCTTGGGAGACAAAGGAGATCGTGCTCTCAAAACAAAAGCTCACTGAACTTCAATTGACTAGCTGCCAAGTTATTTTGTCCGGAAATGGGACAATTTGAGAAAGGCTTTGCTTTTCCAAGAAAATGCTTACAGCCCTCGGGGACTGCCTATGACTTAGCGGAGAAGATCTTCGAGAAAACTTCTATGACAGACTTGGATAGGTAAAATATTACTTGAAATCCCGTCCTTTAAGCTGACCGGACCGTGTCGCTAACAGAGGTCGACTTTCTCTTGCCTTATTAAAGAGCAGAATAATTTTCGTTTCGAAGACTACAGCAGCATTGAAATAAATCACTAAGTGGTGTAGAAATACCAATCAATTTTGTGGCAAGGAGGTAGCTGCAGGTCATAAATGAGATAAGTTTAAGAACTTCCTTTATCGTATTATTTAGCAAGTATTTAACAAAAGCATGGCTTCGTGTTGCAGATAGATATGAAATTTCTGCCTTTGGCAAATAAAGATTTGTTATCTTTAAAATAGCTCAGCATTGATGTTCCGCGCGGAGTACGTGTTGGAACAAAGCCCGAATAAATAGCTAATTCCATAATACGGAAGATTAAAACCTACAAATGGTACAGCACAACAACTTTTTTCGAACGGATTATTCTTCCGCCTTATTTTAAATTTATTTATTTTTTGGTAGATTTCCGCATACAAGACCGATAAAAAAAAAGCTGCGTTTGCTACCCGCTATGCTACACGCGATTACCGGCTGTGTCGGCATTTTCAAAGAAACAATAGGAGCTAACAACAATATTTCCAAAGACTGCTTAGTTTCGCAAAGATGCATTCCTCTCTTGAACGTTTTACGCCAGATTAATTAATGAATGACCCTCCCGCAGATTACAGAGGAATGGCGTCCATTGAAAAACAGGGAAAGTTTTCTTTATGGATGAGTTAAAAGTTAATCTGAGATAGCCATATCAAATAAGTGTACGAGCAGGAATTTGGCTAGAATGGGACAGGTTGGGTCCCGCCCAATAAGGTGCTGATGCGCAAGGCACAGCAAACAAGAAAAAAACCAGTATGTTAATAATTGTTTACAGTATAAACTTTCCAATCTGTGTGCGAAACAGGCCATCATCAACTGCGTTAAAAATGCGTGTTATGTCGCAACTCTCTACTAAGCAGTCTGGGCTCATGCCATGATAAAGTCGCGGGAAAATTGGTGAAATTTTTTATCCAAAAAGTTTTAGTGCGCTATTTGAAAGCGTTTTATGCGGAAAAGAAACAATAAAGTGGAGGGCCAAATGAGTTATTGTAATCCGCTGTGCGGAAGCTAACACCGGACAAGAGCAGAAGCGCCTACCAAAGGTGTGACATTTACAAGAGCGACTGACTATACAACTGTTTCACACGAAGATGTTTTTACCTTGACAAAAAGAAATTATTTACAAATACACTTGAGTTGTTTGTAATTTTACGGCTTCTTGGTGCTGGTCAACTTACGAGAAAGCTTTTTGAAAAAGAAATAAAAAATAATAACTATAATCATCTTAAATTATTTGTTACTTTCACGACCATCAGTAATTGTTCGTAGATCTTGTTGCCAAGGTTTCTTTTAAAAAAAAGGGACATACAAAAGACAAAACATCCCATTTCCAAGAATTGAAATTACAAACGAAGTCATATGTCTAGCTTTGATAACATTACGCAAGTGTGTTCCTTGAATTAGTTACAAGAGAACTCACGCAAACGTTGAACTCACTCACCAACTGTTCTGTTAGGCACAACTTTTTCTTTTCCAAAACTCAAGTCTTTGGCAGCGTTAATTCTTGATTCAGGCCCCTATCTAGGTGAACAGAAGTGAGATTTATCTGCCCACCCAAAAGTGTTCCTTTTCAGTGGGTCTACGTTACTTTGTCACCTGATATTTATACTAACAAAAGGCTCTAGCTTGGAACAGCTACTAGTTAGCGGCATGTTTTTATTCGCGTTTTTCTCCCTCAGGTCGAGGAACTGTCAATCATTCTAGAAGAACGTCAAAAGTTTTTGACAGCTCTCAATTCTTGGGACGTTTGCCAAATCTCGTATCGCACGACTGATATGTGGGTCTGATACGTCTGTGACATAACATACCGTATGTATCAGCTCTCCAGGCCGAATAAAAATAACATGTGGCGAGAAAAGCAAGTCTCGAAAAAGCCAGATAACACCTCTAAAATGATAGCATTGGTTTAGGGAGGCGGATTGGTCAGGTAAGGAAATAGACATTGTTGTTTTGGTCGTGAGTGATGTTTGCGTGCAGGCGCGCGGAGCACGAGGACGCGGACCCGGCGATCATAGAAATTTGAAATGATTGGAAATTGATCACCTCAGACAACCATTATTTAACTGTCGCATTCTTAATTAGATTTTGCGATATCATTTTTGCGAAGATAAGAATTATTACGCTCGGCCAGTTCAAACTGAAGTGATAAAACTCAGCTAAGTTTCCGCTGATTAGCGTCTTTTATCAATATTTACACAATCATTCACGACGATCTTTGTGAGCTGTCACGCTTCTCTCTTGAACAAACAATTAACAGATATTGGTCGGATTATGTAAAACATTTTTACAGTGCATTTTGTAAATATTTTTTTGTCAGACATAACTGAGGTCATGTTCGCACCGAGAAGCATACCTTTCCACACGCAGAGCGTTTCAGATTAATATCATTTCTTTCTAAATGCCATCTCACGTAAGCACAAGTGAGGCGCAGGGCTTCCGTTCGAAATATTGTTGAAACAGGAGGGCATCAGCTATCCAATATCCTGCGGCCTTGTTAGTTCCCTTAGCTTGTCCACCTCTGGTCACGCGCACAGCTTGCAGTCTCACCTTGAGTTCTGCACTATCAAAAAATCCGGAACCTACCTACAAAGATTTGACTTTTAAAATCGAACCTTGGAATTGTTCCCAAGACAAATTTTGTTATCACGTACCACTTCCAAAGGATTAAAGCAGGAGTCATAGTGGCAAGTGAACAGTCGGATTAACCTTTCAACTAATTTTTGCACGATTCTGGAATGTTTGGCAAACGTCAGAGGAAACGTGAAGTCAAGAGTGAAGATTTAAAAATAGAATGTTTGGTTTATAATTAATGGATGGAGCCCAGTGCTGGGGTGAGATCTTGAGATTGTCAGCAGCACACCCCAGTTTCTTGATAGAGGAGGGCAGAAATATAGTTGCTCTGCCGGGGAGGGGGGTGCTCCTAGAAAAATTGGGTGGGGGTGTGCGGCCCGCCTCCCAAAACCCTTTCCCTGTTTATGACCAAAATCTGCGATATTCCCTACCCTATTTATGACCTAACCAAAAATTCGAAACCCTATTTCTGACCTGACCCTAAAATCAAAACTCTGTTTCAGACCTGCGTTAAAACTAGTTCCCTAGTTCAGACCAATGTTAAATTGCCGTAAACATAATTTGTGAAGGGCTTTTGTTGATTTTCTTTTCGATAATGATGAAAAAGTGGCTTCTTCTTAAAAACATACCCATTTCAAGGCTAGAGTGCAAAAACCATACACTATTTATGACCGAAATGGCCAAAATCAGCTAAAATCGATACCCTATTTATGACCGAAACGGCTGAAAAACCATACCCTTTGGGGCTGCACATACCTATATGGTCCATATAAGGGAGTACCCCCCCCCCCGGGGGTTGCTCTCTGCTCTCTCTCTCAGCTAGTGTCCAATCAGGTGCCCTGAAGTAGCAAAAGGAAATGAGTTCTTTCAAAATCATGGTTGTAAATCATCGTCAGTGAAGGAAACATACTTTTTTCACATACTAATCGTTTTTACTTACAAATTTGAATCTCGGATATCCACAAACACTGTCTATTTCTTTAGAAATTTTAATTTGGGTTCGCTTCAGTGACGTTTGTTATATGTAATCGTAGTTGTTTTCCAGTTGATTTCTGTTTTTGTTGTAAATAGATGTGGTTGTTCCTGTATTGAGTATACTATGAATCTCCTAATCGAAAGTCACGTTTGCTTCTGAATCAGTACAGTTCAGAGAAACAGCGGTAAAAAACGTCACAAGTCAATTGCGTCGTATATGCACAGTGGAAAAAAAAAAACCCATCAATTTCCCGCAAATATTCAAAGCGGCGCGTTATTTTATTTTAGAAAGGTTACTTAAAATTGACCAAAGTGGGCTGAGTTTCATGCTAGAAAATCAGAGAAATGGCACAGACCGACACTTCTATAAAGTTTTTATCCAAAATAATGTAAGTTAAAAAGTCGACTTTTTGAGGGAGCAGGGATGGTGCAGTGGTCAGAGCGCTCGCCTCCCACCAATGTGGTCCGGGTTCGATTCCAGCCTGGTGTCATTTGTGGGTTGAGTTTGTTGTTGGTTCTCGCCTTGCTCCGAGGGTTTATCTCCGGGTTCTCTGGTTTTCCTTCCTCCACAAAACTAACACTCCAATTCGACCAGGATAGAGGACCTGCGTGAAAACCAGCCGAGGCTGATCTGGCTTCCTCTCTAAATATCGTAATTTATTATTTATTTTATTTTATTTTTTTCAATCGTTTTATCCTAGGTAATTTAAAGTAATGAAAGTGTTGCATTATTGTAAAAGTGTTCAGTTACCTGAGTGTCTCAATACATAGCATAAAGGTCATTGAATTAAAAGTTGTTTCACGCTTTGCATTTCAACAAAACTCCTCTCTGAGACGTAGCATGATTTCACCTGTTGCTCAATTCTAGAGCCCTTTAAAAACGATTTATTGGCATTCTATCTCATGTTGTAAGCAACCATTTCTTTAGAAAAAAGCAAGACTAATAAAACGTGGTGCAAATGTCATTGACAGAATATCATATGGCACTGAACTGGTCCAGAATAAAAGCAGTGTGCTGATTGGTTCTCTGAGTGACCACGAGCACGGACTGTCCCGCTAAAATGGACCGCTCACGAAATAGTTTTGGCGGACGCTTTTTCAAAACACTGACAAGTCTCCAGTTTGTTAAGTTGGAATCTTTATTCCTTCATGCTTGGCGGACAATACATTGAATTAAACATTTCTTGAGTTACAACAATTTTAGTAAATATGAACATAACACTTGTGAGAACTTCAACAGCACAAGCATAAGCACAAGCACACGGTATTGAGTACACACACAACTCAAACATAAGCATAAACAGAACAGCTTGCACTTATGAGCGACAACTCGCTGCTGTAAGCATTAGCGATAATCGGCCGTCTTGTTTTACTGTATCCAGGAGGTATGGAGCCAAAAATAAGGCAATTCAGTACCCATTCTGCGCATGGCTACGTGCTTATGCTGTGTTGTGGGCGTCCTCACTATCGTTATGCTTATGCTAGTGCTTATGTCGTAAGGAAAAGAGTCGGTTAGCAGCCGCCGCTCTCGTAAGGTCTCACATGAATGGCTTGATACCCAAAACAATAACAGCTGCTAAAAAGCCAAAGAATAGCGAAGCGCGCGAGTGACGTCATAACTCAGACAAACTCAGACAAACAAAACGGAATGGAGGAAGATTTGAAGCTTTTTCAAGCACGTAAACAAGTGTTCCTAAAACAATTTTTAAAACCAAAATTTGGCGTTCATTTTCCTCCTATTTCTCTCGGAACACGCTTATGTCTGACTCTCGCGGGGTTCCATTAACTTGCATTCTATTTTTAGACTTCGCGCGCTTCGTTATTACAAACTTACAAGAGCCGCTATACTTCTGAATGAAAACTAGGCTTACATTGAGTTGAGCTAAGAGAAGATAAGAAGTGAAGTGTGGCTAAAATGATTCATAAGTGATGAAAATTGTAATGGTTGTTTGGCTCCAGTGTGCAGTGAATTGGACTGATTTCGAACCGTGCCAATACCTCCTGCCTCTCACCAACTACAGACCGTGATTATTCCAACGATGGATAATGCTATCCGCTTTATAAAATCGCTATTCATTTGATGAATGTTAACAAAACGTACTATGCTATGAATAACCGGGCCAAGATTTATACATGAGGTACTGGCACATTGTTAACTGAAGCAATACTCAACCAAAACGTACCTTTTTGATACTCTTCGGCGACTTATTAGGCGAAATTCGTTTGTTCGTATTTTGGTGACCGACGTAGTTGAGCCAAAATACCCATGGCGAGACCAAACAACCCGGATATGCCGCCGAAGCGAACCAAAAAAGGTACGACTAGTTCATAAATTTACCGTATCCAAATCCGGTCAAGAGACCATGATATCGGAGGCAGGTCAGCGGGCTGATATCGCAGGATATCAGAACAGTAGACACGGCTTCTAATTGGGTACTTGCGAATTTGGGTGTGATTATAAAGAATATATTACAATCAACCCATTCAGTAGTCGTTTCCTGTAACCGAAATAGGGTTTTAGAGCTCGATATTACAGCGATTTCTGCCTTTCACATAGTTAGCCCCACATTCCAAAATCTAAAAAAAAAACTTGAATAGCTTTACCAAGTTAGTAAAGACCTAAAGAGAAGTGAAACGGATAGTGACTAATAGATACGTCCACTGAGTACAACAGGAACGTTCATGTGAATATGATGAAGCTGATGTTTATAAGAAAACTTTGCCGTGACAGGACGGACGTGGCTTTTCAAGCCATCCTGTCACGCATAAATGGATAAAAGCTCTCCCACTTTGGAGAATCAGCTGATCCGCTAGTTCATGCGCAAACCACTAGGTTTCCGCCGGAAACCGCTGCGATCCTGAATAAGTTTTCATGTAAAGTTTGATACAAAAGAGCTGAAAGTCAAAATGTTTGCCATACGATAAAATCAGAGCGGCTTTCTTAAGTAATACATCGCTCATCAGATACCTTTAAGGCGTTTCTCGTGCTTTCTTCTAAAGTCCCACATAGAAGCTCCCACAAATGTTGTAAGCCAATCCAGACCCTCTTGAGAACAAAGGCACAGGGCTTGTGACCGCACAGTTCCTACAACAGAGATTTTACAGTACAAAGGAACGTTTGTGTTTAATACGTAACACTTGGGCTAAGTGAGATCCGGAAAGCTGTTAGTACCAGCTGAAGTCGGATTCGTGCCGAGGCTTTAGGACAACCTGTTTCGAATAAAAACGTTAAGAGAGACACTTTGTTAAAACCGAACAGATGTACATGTCAAGCTCCACATTGCCAACCATCAACTGGCAAAGCCCACAGAACACACACGGTTATGTACCAGAATGCACTTCAGGGCTAGAGCTGCCTGAGTTGGCACAACCCTTCCGAGACAACTCAGAGGACGTAAGCTATAAATTCCCAGACCCCATCGCCACCCCCTCGAAACACCCACGCTGATTACGAGAGAAGTGCTACACACCCACACCGGTGGCCTTTATTCCCAAGTACATTTAAAGAGAGTACACACAACAGCTGAAAAAACTGAAGTTCGCAAGGTCCGAATTCAGCAGCGTAGACTTCAAGCGGACACCTTCTCACCTTAGTATTTTGGACTAACAGCCGTAAGGCCCCCTGTAATCTTCAGATACATGGACGAATCAACTTGAAACAGCAAAGCAAAAATCAAACATACTATTTCTGGAAAGGAATATTTAGTTATTTATTACGTTTAAAGATTTTGAAGCTTTTTTCAAGCAAGATTTTACAAGGTGAGTCTATTTTATCGTCGCCTCTGTCAAACTCCAGACTCCATCTTCAAAACGCCATTCGATCGCTTTGTCCGTTTATAGCTTGGCTTTGTAAACAAACTGAAATAAGACTGACAATAGCGTAGCTATTTCACGCAGTCCGTCATCAATATAAAGAGATCTGACCAAAGCCTGACGTCAGCTACAGTAATTAGAGTCAAAACAATGTCGCTTATGTCCTATTTCCGACTGTTGCAAAAAGATCTATATTTTATAGATAACTTACCAAAAATAAAAAGAAATTATGATCACAGATGAATATACTTAAAAGACATCTTAGAGAATAGTATAACACGACATTTTGTACGAGTCTTGTAGTATTTCGACATGCCCGTAGGGCAACTTCAAATGCAGATACTAAGTGATATTTCACTATGATATGGTTATAATCCAACGTCATTCTTTCCAAAATTCCTAACTTTGAATGTGCGTGGTCAGAACGAAAGCAAGGGCCACAGAAAACTTGTCTTTAAGAGAAGAAATACAAATATTTTCACTCTACTGAGAGGAGACAGGTGAAAAAGCAAATTAGTCTGTCAGCCAGAGTGTTTTATCGATTACCTTTCTGCTATTTCCTGTTGAACCAGGTAAAACTTATACTGCTCTGAGGCTATCATAAAGTCATGAAATAAGTCTCTTATTCACCACGCTGGCACGTTATAGTGTCAAGACCTAGGGCTGACATTATCCCATTACGGCCCTCACGCTAGGTTAATGCGAAATAAAATTAATTGCCTGCGTGCCGTGCGGGTAAAAATCGATTAATCAATCCATATTTTCTTCTTATAGCTTTGCCAAATTATTCCTAGTCCTCTTCTTATCTTCAAATTTGAAAATTATCACGAAAAGTTGGGCAGTAGGATTTTGAATTAAACCTTCTTGAAACTTCTTGAGAAAGTTTCCTGAAAACGACGGTTTTTGAAGTGCTTGGGTTTGTTTAGAACATACATTTAGCCTTGGGCACTTAATTCAGAGCAAAAATTCAAAACACTAGTCAATGAGATCTGCATTTCTGTTTGATATTATCATATTTATTTCAAGCAAGAGGAGAACTTACATTGATTGGTGAGATAATATACTGTAACATTTCGCTAGTAATCCCCAGTGTTTTAATATTTATTCAATAGCCCTTTTTAGTAACCAGTTGTTTTGGAGTGGATCCGCATTTTCAGAAGGAATTTTGTGTTTTCATACATGATCGGGTTTGTCTGTTGGGAGGGAATTATTGTTTTAGGCTCATAAATGAATACTGCATGATAATAACTCTCCAAACACCGCCATCTGGAAAACAAAACCAGCTTTACAATCACCAGAAAAACTTCAACAGTTTTAGAAATATTGTTCCGGCGTAAAATACAAAACTGCCCCATGATTCTGGAGTTAAACAATTGAAAGATTTTTTATTGTTTTTTTAAGAACTAAAACAAAATGTAAAAACCTAGTGAGGTGTCTTCGGGATAGCTTAAATTTTGGAAGAATTCTTGCGTCCTATTGGGCTCTTCATTCTTAGGTTTTACGGTTACACAGTTAACTTTGCGGTAGTTAGCCTGAATATAGACAAAAATACATTTTGTTCCAGCCATTCAGGTGAGCGACTGTGTACTTAGTTGTTGCTATACACACATACAGTTTGTTCAATCGAGCTTTTTTTTAAAATCCTCCGGCTTTTCTCCACATTTCGTCCATTTATTTGTTTTGTCGAGTTAAATTTTGTGTTCACAAACAGCGCCTAATGTTTCGACTCGAAGAGATCACAATACAACATAGTTTGCATTTGATGAGAATAAATGAAAAATTCAGTTGAAAGGTTCTTTTTATAAACATCAGTGCTCGCTAAAGATCAATGCATTTATATTATTAATATTCTTAATCGATCCTTTCCAAAAAACTTTCTCCCAACAACACAAGTCTTTCCGGCTTCAGTTTACCAGATTATTAGCAAGTTGTGGATCAACAGATATCGTCTTATGTAACCAAATACACCTTCTGTGTAATCATGCATTAATCATTCAAACTGAAAAGCTTTTTAACAATCTTAGTGCTGGGTTTATAGATACTTTCTGAAATGGCTGTAGCTAGCACTTAAAAATCTGCAAATCGTTTTAACTGGCTAGGATTAATCGTTAAAGATGCCGATCGATCTCCTCGCCGTGCTAACCCTCTTCAAGACAGGTCTTACGCAAACTTCCCTCTTCGTGACAAATATTGATAACAGACGTTAAAGATCATTTTGGATATGGAAATGTTTGTCCTCTATGACGTTTGCAACGAAGCGCTGTGACATGTTATATAATTTGCTAACAGGACTTACTGCGTGGGAACCGTGCCAATCATGTAATACGCGTTTTATGGACCGCATCAGGTCACCACGCAACCAGAACGAAACTCTGGCTCTATTGAACAACTTGTCAGCCGCATGTTTCCGTTAGGACATGACCCTCAGGGCACGACGCACAAAAACGTCATTAAGTATTTTTTCCTAGTTTTCATGTTCTAATAGTGAAACAGCCTTTTCGGGCCTTTACGAAACCTGTTAAAAATCTTCGTTAATTTGCCTCATATTTTTTTTCCCAAGCGTGATAATGAATTAAGTACCCTTACGGCTATCAGTTAAGTTTTACCATAACAACGGCTAGCATGCTGTAACGCTTAACGCTTTCAATTTGCAATGCATGACTTACTGTTTGACAAATACGATGACAGTTCAGCTAAAGAATTAGCAAAGTGTTATACTGCAGTCATTCATTTTGTTTTTGTTTGCGGCAAAACGACGCGTACTTATCATACAGATCTTGAATGTGGCCTGCGAACAACAGTTACTCAGTTTGAAAATTAGTGAGGCATTCTCCGGTAAACTTCAACAACCTCTTTAGAAAGGAAAGCAGGTGAGTTCGGCCGAAGCGACAGTGGAACAAATTTAAAAACTAAGTCACGAATTATGGTGCATAAAATTATTTTCCCTTACGTGATATTGTTCGAATACAGTAAGTCAACAAACTCTGTATAACTGATATATTGAGCTTGTTGAGGATTATTTGCTTGTCTTTCATGCATAAGGGTATATCAATCGCGTTGCGTTCGAGAACCAATTTTCATGTTTTCAGTACGTGTCTAGTCACACATGAAAAGTGCTGCCGACATCAATTATTTGATTGCATTGTAAAAGACAGAGTTTGGTGTTAATTTACTATCAATTCATTTTTTAACGTCTAGATCACATCTAATCTTATGCTGTTTTTATACATAGATTTATAGCCGTGATATTAAAATTATCATTGCGTCAGATGTCAAAATATGACTAGTACAAAAGACATTGTTAGTGACTCAGAGACTAGCTCTGTTGACAGGTATTCTCATTTCACTCATGCCAGCTTTTTCTCTCTCGTTTTTCGGCCGGTATGCAACAACATGTCCAACCAACACTAGCTAACACTGTTGGTCATTTGAAGTGGAACTTGTGTTTCGAATTTACATTGTTTCATGCCCACGGGTCATGAAAGTTCAAAAAAATAGATATATTTTTGGAATTTAATTTGTCTGAGCTAGAATAACGTCAGGAATATGACATCACATTGAGTATTGGTTGAGCTTTCTTTGTGAAATCCTACCGCAATTCGTAACAAATAGTTGCAAGTTGGAGACGAGATTTTATTTTATTCAAACTGTTATCCAATAAGTTTTGTTCTTATTTCTGCATTCTGCCAAATTTCTATACTTTTATTTACTATGATTTGACCAATTTGAATAGGTTTGTGGGCGGATTGACGTAGGAAGGTCTCAATAAAACTTTATTTTTAGTATCATTCGAAAAGCGTGCTACGCTTAGGAACAACCTCAAGCTTATTAACTTTGGAAACTAGCCAAACTGCTCTCCAACGAAAACTTTTAATCGCATTTCTTATTCACAGTTCAACGGAGAATTTTCAGCGTGTAGGATGTCGAACACAGGCCCTCGCCTACAGCAGTCATTTCCCACCAAACCAGTGGCTTTGTTGAGGAGCCCTTCAGAACACGAGACATTTTCATTCACGTACGACAACTTGTACAAATGTTTGTACCAGCGTAACGAATCAGAAGATCAGACCACGCCAGGGAACTTGAACGACTGTACTGAACGCAAAGGTAACAATCTAGATATAATAGGTTATGGTTACAACTGGGGTACTGATTTGAAACTGAGAATAAAATAAAATTAAAATAAAATTAAATTAAACTTCACCTTTTCATACACGACCTCCAGACATGGCTGACAGTGTGCGATGGCCCCACGATGGCTCAGCCAATCAGATTGCAGTAATTGTATTAGTGTGCAAGTGGAGTTCTAGAAGTGTGAAAGTAAAGTTATTGTTCTTCTCTCAGGTTCTTTGTCACCTTCAAAAACCGGTGAGAAGGAACAGACCGAGAAGCTCACTTTCGCTAAAAAGTCTTGTCCAAAAGAACTGGAGCTGTGCACATCAAGCATCGGTTTTAAACATGGGATCCGCACAAAACAAGTTATTCCTGAAGGGACCTGGATGGGCCCTTATCAAGGAGACCTAGTGAAAGCCAGTGACACCACTGCCGAAACAGATACGTCATATATGTGGGAGGTAACTAAGAAACTTAAACAATTTACTCATACCTTCTTTACACCAACTAAACAAGTAAAAGAAATGGAATTAAGTCACAAAAATCACTGCAAATCTTCGAATGAAGTCCACTCGGCTTGATTCGAACGGAAGTGAAAATAAACGTTTTTAGGAGATTTAAACTCAGTAAAAAATCATATCAACTTTTATGTTTGTTGGCCATTCACTTAAACTCCGACTTTAATCCAACACAGTTCAAACTTTTAGTATAATTATCACCGTTTTTATTTCCAGATTTACGAAAATGGTAAATTGTTACACTACGTGGATGGCAAAGACGAGAACACTTCCAGCTGGATGCGTTTTATTTGCTGCGCGCGACACAAAGGAGAACAAAATCTTTTCGCTTTTCAATATAACAAGGAAATTTACTACAGAGCGTTCTATGACATTCCTGCCGGAACTGAACTTCTCGTTTGGTACGAGGACACATACCCACAGTATATGGGGATACCGCTGAAGATAACCGATATAGGATTGCAGGCTCACAGTACAAGTATGTATTTGCCTCATTGAAGGAGAAGTAGGCCCTTCTCTATAGTGATGCTGCGTGTAGAATCACAGTCATGTGTACGTTTCTCGAATATGAAAGTAATGAACTAGAAGTGCGTGATTGTATCACGCTAGGTTGTTTTTTGGCGCGTGATTCGTTCCGATAGGTTGCACTGTGTTAAGCACGTGATTCTATCTTGCAAATGTCTTATGCTGTGTTACGTGCATGGCTCTGTCACCTAGATCAGGGTATTTTCTAGGGAGTAAAGTTAATAACTGGAAACAAACAAACGTTGCCCTTTACCACACAGTCAGGTAAAATTCATCATAAAATTGGAAATCTTTCCTTTTATAAAATTGCACTTTTTGACGAGGAAAATATCGTGATTGTCTTGATTAAACAAGTCAAATTTATGTAGTTATTTTCCGTAAACAAACTAGTCATTCCAGAGCAACTTTCGAGGTAATATCTTGGTGTTTTTTTTTTTAATATCATTTCTTTCTGACACCCCGCATAGATAATGCCATACATTTTCAAGCACCGTCTGAGCTTCAAAGACCAAAGCAAGACTCTAGCCGGAAAAACGCCGAAGCGCGGCGTCCTAACTCAACACCCATCAAAAGTTCAAGATCAGCGTTTGTGTCAGCACGTCCAGGATACCACCACAATCCGTTCTCCAATTCTCAAACTGTGCGTATGCGTAGGAAACGAGGCATGAATCAGGCAGGTCATCGTGGACAGCTGGTCCCAGTCTCCCAGCGGAGAACCATTGTTATTAACAGAGCCCACGATGCCCCTGATCCGTTTTGCATTTTAACGAGAACAAAGTGACAGGAGACTGATCTTACTTTGACAGTTCAATGTGCGCATGAGCAGTCCCTCCTCTTTAAGTGTAGAAATGGTCTTTTAACGAGCGATAGTTTTGTATATTACGAGACATTAGTAGAATTCTGCTAATGTACTATGCTGTTATCTGATTGGTTGAGCTATCAAACTCTATCAGCCATTACTGTGGAGTGGTTGGAGGTCACGGTTGTCTACAAAATGGCGACATTTTCTCGTTTCTCAGAAGTTTCATTCAATCCGCGACTTATGTAAAAACTCGTCATCTACATGTAAAGGAAATTTAGTTAAAATTGTACTGAAACAATTAATTATTCGCTCTTATTTTCTGAGCTGACTCGGCTTCATCACCTGATAGGAATCTTGAGCTCGTAATCTAATTGTTAACTAGAAGATTTAGTCTGTTAAATTTGGATCGAAATATCAAAACCTGAGTTTTATGCGTAATGCAATTTTATCAATTTGAGGTTAGTACCTCGAGCAAACGTAACTCAAAATAACACCTTTAAAATGGCTTTAAAGCATTGGTTTAGTGATAATTAACAAAACTGGACCATGATATTTCAAGTTTCTATTGACATAAATATGTCTTGTAGTTTTTGACTCATGATAGTTTCCTTGTAACGGCAGTTAAAGTTTTGCTCCGTGATAAGGAACAGAAGAACCTGCATAATGTTGTGGTTAATTGTTTTCCATACATGGAGGGTGTACCTGCAGCGTGCAGTGCCTCACTAGAAATCAGTGGTGCTTTTCTCCCTAGTTCGGATGTTAGTCCCTCTATGAGATGTGCCTGCAGGGAATCATGGTAGTTGTATTCATCAGCTTGTACTGGATATTTGTTTTGATGAATACAACTACCAAGATTCCCTGCAGGCGCGTCTCATAGAAGGAAATTGGCCATTTACAGTTATATAATAATTAAATGAATGCGTGCGCTCTGATTGGTCGATCAGCTATGGTTTATTGTGCAAGTCAACTCATGGAAATTTCGCGTGTCTTCTGAATTATTATATAAAAGCAGTAGACCACAAGTTTTTACGGTTTAGAGGCATGATAAACCACTTGGGATGTTGGAAGAACACTCGAAGAATTCGTAAATCGCTCGCCTGCGGCTCATGATTTACGAATTCTTCGAGTGTTCTTCCAACATCCCAAGTGGTTTATCAGCCTATAAACCATAAGAACTTGTGGTCTATTGCCTAATTATACTCCTTAGAGATCTAGAGAGGCACAGCTGTCTTGCCCCGAGGACCCAGGGCCAATTTAAAACACCACCCATTTGGCAGAGATGGAATCTCTAGTTGTCTCGATCCACCTTCTGTAGTTTGTTTCCGGTCTGTAAAGATGAAAAAAATCCCAATTCAAAAAGACACTGGAATTCAGACTATGTATTTCCGGAATGTCGCACTATAGACTACAAGGAGTCCCTCTTTCGTTTAGTCCGGCGTGCGTGACGCTAAAGAAAATCGCGATAAAAAAAAAATGGCCGCGCGAAATCCTGGGGGTGGCCATATTTTCACTTACCCTGGCGTAGGACAGGATGGCCAAAATCTTGGCAGCAGAATGGCCGAACGTGTGCAACATGTTATGCGCTTCAACGTTTCAATTATGTTACATTGAAACGCTGCCTGCTTTTGGTAGAACCTTAAGATCAGGACTGCACTCAAGCTGCTGTTCTGTTGCGAAATATTTTGCATGGCATGTCCGTCCCTTAAAAAGTTTCCCACTATTGAAGAAAGTGCCCTGGATAAATATTCGGTTATTATTATTATTATGATGATGATGATGATGATGATGATGACCTTTACCTCTGTTAGACTAACAAACTGTATGGTATTAATTTTGAACAGTCTCGTCGTCCAGAACAATAAAACGGTACTGAAGATGAACTGAAGCTCAGTATTTTACAGGTTCTTTTATTTTTTATGCTGTCTAGAACGTATCATTTCTTGAGTGCAAATTAAACTAACTTTACATTTAAGTATTCTTTTGGAGGGTTTTCCATCGACCGATAGAAGCTCGGAATCTGATAAGAAATTTCGAGGACAATATAGAGGTTGGCGGTTAATATTTTCTAAGAAAAAGAGAGATCCAGTGGTACTTTATTCAGTGCCAGGATCAATAGGTAAATATGTTAGCACTTTATCTCTTAACAAAGGGTGCACCAGGTTATAAAGTTTTCTGCGTTGGGATTTAATATTCCGTCATTTGTTGCTCAGTAGAAATGTATCACATCGTTTATTTTGCCTAGTGACGCAACAGAAAAATCATGGAACTCGCTCTCTTCCGCTTACGCCAAGCCTCCTCTGCATGTTTTCTCAGTGAATCCAACACGGCGAATATAGCGGTCGCAAACTCAAAAATACGCGTGGATTGCAACTGAAAGAGAAATCGAACTAATAATGTGTTTGACACAAGCACAAAAATCGATAGTTAGTGGTCTAGTTAGTGTCGAAGGAAATAGCAGTAATATTAATTATATCTTGATCATTTTCGTCCCCAGAGCCTTCTGTCCCTCTTAGCCAGCTGGACCTTGGCACGAGGAAAAGTGACTCTGGAGACACGTGATTTGATTGGCTAGATTTTCACTGACTCAGCGCTCTTTTCTTTCCAGAACGTATCCACTGGTTGATCTCTAACCAACTGCTGTTCTATTGCAGCACATACAGGTCTTGAAAAGCAGCAGTAAACTTCTGGCTGGAAGTGGTGTTTGTATGTTGTGTCATGTAGGACGTCTTTGAAAATTCTCCCCGTATGCCAGTTTTGAAATTCGTGAAGGTCCGTAGGTGCTGTGATCGAATGGTTTTAGTCAGAGATCAGCCATCGATATTTTCTGGAAGAAAACTAGCTTTGAATTTGGTGAAAGTCGTATTCCAAGAATGTACACAATTAAATCACGTCTCTGGAGCCACATTTTTCTCGTGTCAATACCCCGTGGACTCAGAGGTAGGAGAGGCTCTGGGGAAGAGAATGCACCTAGATAGGCCTATACATCCTTCATTGGAACACAGTCCCCAGGGGTTCGCTGGTGTCTTGCCAAATGACTGGCTTGTGAAAACGTCTTGTGACATTTCTCACAGTTAAATGGCCTTTCACCCGTATGTGTGCGTATGTGGTTATTTAAAGTTGTCGCTCCTGAAAACGCGCGCGAACAGAACCCGCATTTAAACAGCTTTTCATTAGTGTGCGTGTCCACGTGACTTCTCAAGTCCGATGGAGTTGCGAATGACAGCGTGCACTGACCGCACTGATATGGCTTGTCAGGAGTCTGGGGGCACTCATGCATTTGAAGCAGCACCCGCTGAGTAAATGTCTTTAAGCACTGCCGGCACCTCCACATGCCGAATTCATCCGGAGAGATCCCTGATGTTTGAGTTTTCATTGGGTCTTGGTAGAACTGTTCATTTAGTAGAGGAGGTATGTAAGGACGAAGAGCTGGCATTACACTTTTCGCGGTGCTTCCGGTCTCACTGCGCATGCGTACTTGGCCTTCACTTGTACGGGAAGAAATTTGCTGATCATCTGTAAAAGTCGTATTTGTTTTGTCTTGATTACTAATTATAATATAGATTCGATTCGAATTGACATTGAACTAAGATCATTTCTGAAGAACGAGCCTCAAAACATTTCTCAGACTAGCTGAAGGGACCTTAACGAGCTCTAATTCCATTAACAAGAAATGGTCAATGTTCTTTCATGCGAGGTTAAATGAGTGATCCGTAAAATGACTCTTAGATAATTTCTTGGTTTTAGCAATCATCTGATTTTGAGTGAAACACTGGCAAGATTTTGCCGGGCTTATGAACAGCTCACTAAAAAAAAATGAATGTGAAATTTTGGTCTTTAAAGTGAATAAATCAGGTACTCACTATCAAATAACTGTGATGGCGGCATTTCATATGGAGCGTGTCTTTGAGGAGGAATTCCTCTTTCGTTTGTAGACATACAATTCTTCTCTCTGTGTTGTTTAAACTGTTTGTCCGACCCCTGTGTTCGTGTCGCTTTGTGTCTTGAATTTTCATTTTTTAATTGTTGTTCGGAAGTTCTTTGCGAGTCTCTAATTCTTGCTTGCGGCGGGCAAAAGTGATTGTCATTTGACACAACTGTCTGAGGAAAGTTCATTGCAAATTGTCTTTCACTTTGCACTGGAGTTAATTTTGCCTCACTTCTTTTGACTTCACCAGATCCTGCTGTAAAGCTGGGACCACCCCTAATACCAGAGGTACCAAGATGGTCTTGTTGAAGCGCGTTACCCGTAGTACTTGTCGCGCGAGCAAACCGCGGTTGCACAGCACGTGTTGCAGGGACTCTGAAGTTTCCCACGTGATTATCACGTGACTCTTGAAGGCCGAAATTTTTAGCATTTGAGTTGAGAAGGGTGCTGTTTGAATTGTTCATTGGAGAGGCTCGGGCATTGGAAGATGTTGCTGAAATTAAAGGAAGAGATTTCTTGTTAAAAAATAAAGTTAAACGTTTTTCTTTGTAGGTTTTGAGAAAAAGTCCTGGACAAAAAAGCTTCCAACGATTTAAAATTTTATCTTAAAAGATGAGATATCATTCAAACACGAAAGGTTAGCATCACCTAATAACGCATAATAAACAATGAAAGTACTGCCAAGTAACATTCATTTAAATGATCATACGTTAGTGTCTTATTCACAGCACTAAAAACTAAATTGCGCAGGACAGTAAATAGTACCATATGAAAGTACTGCTCAATGGCTTTCATTTGAATGGTCACACACTAGGGTTTCTTCTACAGACTTAAAAGTTACCCTTTTCCATTTCTTTTTTCGAGATATTTGTGAGAGCTTCCTCTTCTTGCGTTAGGACAATGTAGCTGCGCTGATGATTTTTGCTCTTCCCATCATCTGTCTGCTTGAAAACGTATAAATATTACTAGGGGAAATTGGAGTTTGATTATTGAAGTGTTCAATGGTTCTTACCAGAGTCATAGTCTTGCATGCCCAGAGGAATCCCTAGGAATTGCGGGTATTTGTCATCGTACCAAACCAGTAATTCTCTCCCTGGAGGAACCTCCTTAAACGCACGATAAAAAATATTTCCACAATATTGGAAAGCGTACAAATTCTGTTCCTTTATGTGACGAGCACAGCGGATAAATCTCATCCAACTGGAGTTTTCTTCATCGCTTCCATCAACATAATGACTCAGTTTACCATCTTTGTAGATCTACAACGAAAGAAATGTTAACATCTCAATTCTCACCACTGTCTGCCATACATTGTATGATTGTGCTTATGAGAATTTACGTTTGCATTAAAAAATTGTTCCGGAGATGTTTTGGTCGTTCTTTTACATGGCTGACTTACTTGAAGTTGTGAAAGAGAGGATGACAGAAATTTATTAAGAATTCATGACCTCATCGTAAAAAATGGATTTTTGAAATGCTTCAGTATTAAGTGGAGTTTCTTTGATGAGTACAGTTTTTCGCCAATAATAGAAAAACTAATATTCGCACTCAGGGTGGACTTTAAGTTGATGATGTTTACGTTTTCCGAAATCGAGCACTGGAAATCAACAAAAAGAAAAAGAAGTATAACCATTTTTGGTATATTTCTGTGATTCTTTGAAAATAGAAGAACCGTAGCCAAAACAAAACATTAAAAATTTATAAAAACGTCTACTGGCTATATAAAGTTAAAACTTTCGAGCTTTCGGCTGACACACTACAGCGCTTCGATGGATTAAAATGGAAACAAAATGACAACTACAACTACGACTACATGCAGATAACAATTCAAAGCCACTCCCTAATCAATACTCTATTCTTTTAAAAAAGAACAATTAGTTTATTGATACATATTTTTCTCGTTTTAAAATACTCTTTTTATAGTCCCACTGGCCTATAGTTTTGTGTATATTTGAAGCTGTCATTTTTCCAGGGATGACAACATCGTAACGAATGTAACGAATGTTTCGTGAACTTTTAATTGACTGATCAAAGGATCCATTTGGGATGAAAAGTCACGCACTGGGGTAGCCAATACAAAGAAAAGTCAAACTTGATTGTTTGAAATCGCTTTGTTTAGGAGGCTATCGCATTCCTGTGCCATACAGAATGGTACATTTTATAGATCTTTGTACTTTGTGAATATTTGCTACCAAAGGCCCATTTATGTGCTATATGCCTTTATCTCTAGGGTTTGTGTTTTCCTTTTTTACTTCATAATCACTCGATGCACAGAGCTGCACGTCATCCGGGAAAGACCGTATGGCGTTGGTGAGCTGTTGTTTGGAACAATCTAGTTTTTGACCAGAACCTTACCTCCCAGAGGTATTCCGTATCTATGTCTGGTGAGAGGTTCCGTGGAGACAGACGCCTGCCTTCATAAGGTCCTATCCATGTCCCAAGTGGTATGTGCTCTTTAGCGCAAACACCGTAACTCGCCCCAGGAATACTCGATGCACAGAGCTGCACCTCATCCGGGAAAGACCGTATGGCGTTGGTGAGCCGAGGCTCCTCGTGGTCAGCAGCAAGCTTCTGTTTCTTCGATGATGCAGTCTCTGAGAAAATCGACAAACGTCATCAGTACTAAATGAGCGGGAAGCAGGCTTTAACGAACAAAATGTATCTCGATTCGCGATAGTTCCTAAAAGGTTTTATGGCAGATCTAAACAGAGCTGCAGAAAAATTAGACGAACTGAGAACATTGCCCAGCATTCATTGACGTCATTATCACGTGCATAACAGGTGCCATGTATGCTGCCGCTCATGCAATAAGGAACAAAGCTCAAAGTGAGCAGGGTAGTCGCAAAATTCAGTTACATTCTACCATTTCTTGTCAGATAATTTTGTCCCTAACTCAGCAGGTGGTCATAACACGAGAGCAGAAACCGCACATTTTTGTTCCATTTGTCCCTCTGGTACACAAATAGACTCATCTATTGACCATTTTGCTACAAGTGAAAAGATCCACTGACGAAATTTGTCAAGCATAGAACTTACAGAATTACTAGAACGAACTCTTGTGTTGTCGATCTGATACAAATTATTTTGAAGATCCAATACGTCTCAGTGCGTGAAACCAAGACTTATGTACGTATTAGATAAAAAAATGTTGTAATAATAAAATTCTTTGCTCCACTAAACTTAAACTAAATAAAACCACAAATAATCAGAAAATGTTACAGCTTTCTATCTTTTTACCCACGGAGGTTTTACTTTAATTTCAGGGTAAAAACGTGGGTCTGCGAATTGAAAAATGAGTATATTGGGTGATATTGGTTTAAAATCAGCAAATTCAAATTTATTGCAGCTATTCTCGTAAAGAGCATGGAGTTCGTAAACACTGTGGTGAAAGCGGAACTTTTGAGAACAATCGGGTCGGGGCAAGCTGAACAAAAGAATAACAACAAAATTAATCGTATACCGCATTATTTATCAATATATTTCGAGGCAAAACCTTAATGTAAAAATATCACATAAAAATGTTTATAAACTAGAAACAGAAATGGTTCATATTGCTTGTTGACCGTTACGACCTGAGCTATATTACCACTTAGCGCAAAATATATGTCTATTAAATATGTACTAAGCTTTCTAAATAAGTGTCTGAATGGCCTGGCTTATATTTAAATTTCATACCTTGTTCTCCTTCAGCTTTTCTTTTACGTTTTTTCACGTCTATAGCTCTCACTTCACGGTTGCCGTACAAGTAAGACATAAGTGTTTTCTCTTCGAATATATGGTATCGATTTCCTCCGCTGGTTTCTTTTGCATTTTCGTGTCTTGCAATGATCTTGTTTTCCATATGCAGTGTTTTAATACCCTGAAGGAAAAAGAGTAAGTTTGCAAACTTGTTAATCTGAAATTCCGTGCCTCTAACGAGAACTTATACTAAACAAAGTCTTCATATACCCGACGGTTTGAGAAGCACTTTAAAGAAAGGTCACATTTGCATGATGCGGAGGGCTGTTAAAAAACATATTAGACAACAGGTGAATAACTTGGTTTTTTTAAGTTATTTAACACCTGGCTTTCCCTTTATGTATTTTGCTTTAACTTCTTTAGGAAAATGCCTTTAAATAGAAGTTATTTTTTCTCCTTCCTAGCGAAGCACTTGGCGAAGCTCCACACTTTACCAGTGTTTAATGCTAGTGAATGCAATATTTGTCAGTTCTTTATATCCGCAATTAACTTCTCTCGCTTGCTTTAGGTATTCCTGTTTACAAATGTCTATTTTTATTGACAAATCTTGTCTAAGCCGTCCATATTTGTATTCCTAGCGGCTTTTGTTGCGGTCGAGCTTTGCAGGAGTCACTGTAATACACAGAAAGAACTTATTCCTGTTATGGTGTTCTTAATTTAAATTTAGGATCAGAAATCAGAAATGACGTAATTATGTGTGGAGTTCTGCACGATTCTAAACTGACCGGCGAAAAATCCGGTTAAAGATTAAGCAACTTGTCGGGAGCATTCCCCGACGCGGGATGGTTGAGTTACCGACGGCTTACGCTATGCATGAGCAAAAACAAACATGCCGTAATGTTTGTCACGATGATCCCGAACTTTCACAAAAGCATACACGGAACCGCGAAAAGTATTTAACTAGACTTTTCAGCTTATTTTCCGGCTTTTTTGTTCTTATAGGAAGAAAAAGTCTACTGGATTACTCGCTCAGCCCCCGCACAGAGAGGAGTTCATATTTTTTCCGCCTCCACTATGGAGCTACTGATAAAAACTTCATTCAGTTTTCCCGTTTGCTGTCATAGGGCAGAGGCCGCCCAGAAAAATAAAAGCCGTTGAAACAAAATAAGCGCGCGAGTGATGAGATCAGGGAAAAGATTTCAAGTCGTTCCTTCTGAGGAAATAAAACATGTCATTTAAGAAGTGGATAAAATTACTAAGATCAAGATGTCAAATTTAATAGGGTGAAGGCAAGTACAGGAAAAGCAACACAACGCAATACGGTACAACTGTGGAAATGCTCAGAGCACGTTTTTCCACTCTGAACTTTCCGGCTTTTGAATTTTCCAAATCGTAGCAGCTATAGGCAAACGGTCTTTTGATGGAAAAAAGGTTAACCTTTTCCACGAGGTTTAAATTTGATTCGAGAGGCAGGCGCACTAGTACGGCTAGAATATTTCAATTAATTCTTTGCAGATAATCCTAAGATTAGCGTTTTAGTTGACATCGGCCAAGAGCGTAACCCTACATGTTGTTTCCCTTATACTATATTTTACTAGTAGGATCTGAATTAATATAACCGTCTTTACCAGTAAATTAGTTTCTTCATCTAAGTGTACTAACTCACCAATATGAGCTTCTCTTTACATGCAGAGGGTTTCTATTTCCTTGTTCTGCTTGTTCGTTTTCAGAGGTAGACTTGTGCACGTGAGTAGTCGAGGTTCTCAGAACCACTTTCTTGTATCAGTCTTACTAGGCATAAAATGGATAATGTACTTGTAAATCTTTGTGTATAGTCATGCCGAATGAGTTATTGTTCTCAGAAATTCCGCATTCCACTGGGTTCCTCGTGACCGGCCAACGCAGGTACAGAGTTAAACTGTGTAAGTGTGTTTACACTTCGTCGTCGAACTGCAAATGAGAAGTTTTTACCGCAATAAATACCAGGCAGGTCATCGTCGGGTTCTTTCAACCAACTGGAAAGATTTTTACAGAAGAGTTGCGAGAGTTGTGAAAGATGGCGAAACAAGCTGACTCACTAGTCAAACGTTGCACATATGCAAAGTAGATCTAATTACTCCAATTACGTGAAGAAGAGTATTAGCTGCTCTTTTAAAATATAATTGATGAACCCGCCGGTAGAGAAATACTAGATTTTTATTTGTTTGTTTACTTGGAAACGGGGCTTTTCACACTCGATATTCAAGTCTATATACGTAGGAATTTAAATATAGAATTTAGAACTGGAAACAGTCGGGTATTGCGATAAGTTCTCAACTGCATCATATGATATTTGACTACGCATCAAAAATCGTTTCAATACGAACTAAAAGTTGAAATGCTAAAAAGTAGGTTTTAACTGAACTTACATAATCGCCCGAAGTCTCCAGTATATTCTTTTCGCGTAAAAATGTAACCTTAGTAGCAGCGAAATCAATAGGTGTTTAAAAAAATGCATAATCACATTAACATACGCAATTCGGTGAGATACCGAGTATCTTAAATAGAAAACGGAACACGTAAAAATGTTTTCGACAATATGAAACGTCCATATCACCGCTTCATCGGAAACGGAAATATTCCACAGTAGGGGTCAGCTTTAGGTCTTGTATTTGTTTTCATTCACAATGTATGCGGAACTTTGAACTCTTGAGAAGCAATTTATTCTGCACTGTGGAAATGATTGTTTGATCTAATATTATTCTTGTCTGGACCATTATCTCATTAAGATTGACAGTAGCCACCCACAACACGGAAAAAGTTTGGTCCAAATTCAAAATAGCTTCTGGGGCTTTATGCTATGTCACGAAAGCAGTATATTTATGAGCAATTTTGTTTGAATACGTAGATATAAGTGAATAAAATTAATGGAGAACGTGAACACATTAACGCTGAAAGACCGCTCAACTCGAAGGCATGCTTCGTGAAGTTGTGAAGACAAGACACACACACCGCTGAATAAAATGTTATTCCATTGTGTGTTATCACGGTTTTATTTCGCGAACGTGAAACTTCATTGAAGTGAAAACAAAATGCCATCACAGGCATTTTCTGTCATAACCATGGATTTGGGGTTTGAAAAGCATTCACATCAGAGAGAACGGTATGGAATTTCAAAGGTTACCAAGAAGCAGTGCGGGAATTCATTGAATTTGAATAACTGCAATTGTCTGTTTAAACAGTGGTGAGTCAAGAGACAAATGACTCACATTATACTTGGTCCAAAAAAGAGGCAGTCAAAAACATTCGTAAACTTAAGCGGTATTTTTCGTGCAGTCAGTAACAAAGAATTATTATTTCTGTGTTACTTTGGACACCCTATCTTTCAATCATGTCGATTCATTCCCTCGGAATTCACTCTTGCGCCTATGAAGTATGAACTGAAAGAAGGAGCCGAGGAAACAAAACGGAAAGTAAATAGCACTCGACTGAACGAACCAATATCAGATGAATTAAGACAGTGCTAAAAAAAAAAACCGACCACGACAGTGTCAGAGTACATGTTGTCGACACGAGGCTCCATGCTGGTTTGATCGCACCAAAACAGTGGAATCAAATGATCAAAAAATAACGTGGAATCAAAGTGCTTTAACACAACGAAGAAATCGATAGATGCTTTAAGTTTTTACAAGGAGAGTAGAAATTATCTTTGCTGTTATTGTTTCACTGACTTAAGACCACTAAACTAAAGAAACCTCTCGACAGAAGTTGCAAGACATCTGCACATGCGCACAAGAAATGGCGGGAAAATTAAGCACGTTATGTAAGAGTGAAACGAGAATATCACAAGAGACCAAGATACAGGAAAGCCACTTATAAAGGAAACGAAGATGTTCCCAATTTGAAATGACTATTGCCTATAAAATTATGCTATTAAGTAAAAAGCTTCAATCTATGTCTTGTCAAATGCGCAATCACTTAAAATATATGCTTGTTTGATGCAGTACACACCTTTTTAAGTAAACGTTTTCGTGTAACAATGAATTTTAGAACTTTGTTTGTGCCAGCATCGTCTTTAAAGAAAATAAGACAACAAGCAAGATTTGAATTGGTTATACTTCGAAAAAATTGCTTAATGACACAACAGCTAGAAGACTTTAAAGGATTCTTCACGACGTTGTCTCGTGTAAAACTAAGATTCACAAAGGCATTCATTGTCAACACGTGCTTGCTATCGTTCTCAGCCAAGAGCTGAGTTCCACGACTAACAGATGGCAGAAATCTGCAACAGAAGATTAAAAACGCATTAACGGTTGAATTCGCGACTTAAAAGCTGCAAGAAAACTGAAATAAAAGCAAATCTTCTCAGGTTCAACAGACATTTGAGTGGCTTCGTCAGCTCTCAGCTGGCTTCCTAAGGCTTTAACCAATGTGCAAAGATTTTAAGCTCCACAGGCCTTTTTAAGGCCTTCTGTTATTCAATTACTTATTTTAAAGTATCATGTTTACATTAAATTATTTATACCAGGGTTAGAAAGTGGATACAGCAGACAAAACAATGGAAAATCTTGTGAATATTTCACTCAGTATTTGCTGTTTTTAAAAGGAACCAAATGCAGCTCTCAGCAACGACCAAAGTTTTCCGGGATTTTAGATTCTATTAAAACCAATTGAACCCCATTAAGTTCAATTCAAAACATAAATGCCGTGTTTCAGGTTTCACGGTAAATATCAGGATTCAAGGGAGAAATCTGACTTGTTTTGTTAAGTAGCAATCAGTTCAAGTTTTGAGTTGAAAGCACTGTGCTAGATACGTAATCATATTGTGCCTCTTGAACGAAGATATTTTATATGACTCTTGTAGAGTGCATGTAATATGTTTTTAAATTTCGACTAGAAAACTGATTTTACATATCGCATGCTAGAGAAGCAGAACACGAGGTCTGGAGGGTACTGTATAACAAGATAAACTCAAAGTGTCAACTTTTGAAACTCTTTATGAATTCGTAAACTCTCAGGGACGGCCATATGGCCTGAAGAGAGACAGTCAATTTAATGAGGGAAAATGTCAAATACATTAATGGCCGGATGATGTAAAATAGAGCTGGAATTGGAGGTGTAAAACGTGCTGAAAATAATTCGTACAGATTCGTTGACAAACAAGGTACAGTTTACTATGGCGATAAAATTCTTGTTTATTTTACTTTAAATGTCACTAAATTCACTAGAGTTTCTAGCAATTAGCATTCTACAGTAGTGTCCATTCAGATTTTTACCCACGTTGAACATTAATTACATAAATTCGTGCATGATCGGATTTCCACCCACAAGCTAGTCTGGTCTATTAAAAAGCCTACTTAAGTCATTTGAAAATGTTTATACCCAAAGCAAATATTTACTGACGTCAACCTTTGAATACAGACAGGAGTTGAATAGGTTCTTTAAAAATTGTTTCCAATTGTTTGTCTTTACGTATTTGCGAGAGCGAAATAAGTTCACCATTGTCAAAATAAACCCCACCCCACTCCAGTCTGACACACGGTGAAAATATTAACCACGTGTGTGGAATTGTTATTCGTTTGCCTTCACTCTTAACACACGGTAAAGAAAGGAAAATTTTACATTTTGTAGCTACACAGCTAAACAAATGTTTAAAGATTTCCCTTGAATAAAGAAACTTCTCTATGTCCTCATTCACTGTCATACCATAGCATATTCAGCTCGTTTTCAGTTCGTGTTTGTAGAATTTATCGTTTTACAAACTGTCATTGGCTTAAAATACTTGCAAAAAGTCACGAAATGCCACATAATTCAAAGAGAAAGCTTCATCTTGTTTTGTCCTAACAAAGGATTTTTCTTCTCCGTGTTTACAAAAAGCAACCAATTTTTGACTTGTGCAATTTGAACGAAATATTTCTGGCAGTTTTGTTTTGCTGAGGCGAACGAAGCGTCAATGACATTTCCAGAAATAGTTCCATAATGAAATTTTCCCTGCGGTCATTTATCTCACTTTTACGGTGAACCAGAAACTTCAAATTGTCGGTAAAAACTAACTATTTACTCTAATGTTCTAACACTACGGTATCCCGGCTTTCAAGGCATGATATCAGAAGTTATTTTTCGCTCGTTTTTGAAGTGCGCCCTTTAGACGACCGCCCTCATTAAATATTTATCATGTAGCTCGCGGTCACAAGCCGCATTTGATCAGCGCGAGGACAGCGAAGATTTGTAATATTTCAATTCAAATAAGACCTGGCATTTCTGTTAAATATGACTAGGCCTCATGTATAAAATGCTCTTATTGGCTGGCTTAGAAATCGAGTTGAATTCGACGAAATTGGCATACATTAGATCGGGCAGACGGCTTCAAGAGTGAGCGAAACAATTCATCTGCACGCGGAAAAAATTCCAAGAGAACAAAGTGATTTCAAAGGTAAGTCACAGCAGTTTTTCTAACACAGATAAAACAAACAAACGCCAGGCAAATATTTTGCCTTTTCAGGTGCGGAACATGCCATAAAATAGTTGCACTTCACTTCCGTTTTGTCAAACATGGTCGAGTCATTTCTCCAACATTACCTCCCTCTCACGAAGTGTTGTTTGATCTTTTCCCATCGATGTTGTGATAAGTACGATATGCTTCAGATGTTTGCCTGAAATGTTTTTTATTTGATTTTTTTTTTGTTTTTTTTTTTTTGTTTGGTGGAGTCCTTTTCGCTGTAAGCTTTTGAAGGCGGGCCTGCGTCGCTCTGAAAGCACTCCATTCTTCTTTGTTGACTGACACGAAAACGATGAAAGAAAAAAGGTCATTTAAACAAAGAATGAACTAACCCCCTCAAATTGAGCTATTGAAAATCACTTCTGAGTACCTAAAGTTTTATTTTGACTTTGAATTGTCACTGAATATACACATTGCTCATGCAATGTTTGCTACTAGCCAGTCTCGAAGACTGGTTCAAAAGGGTCGATGGACCACGATGCAAAAAGACTAGAGTTGTGTTGAGATAAAGTAACAGTGGATTGCATTCTTCCTCTCTTGAAACCTCTGGTCCAAAGTACCTTTCACAGTACATCGTGTTTTCTTTTAATAACAAGTTACTGATGTGGCATCTGCGATGTTTCTCGCTTCTGGAAACTCTTAGTTCTAGCTTCTCTGCGATGTGCGTTTGAACTCAACTGACAGCTGCTGAGTTTTACGATATGTTCATTATCTTGGCGCGAAGCGGACGAATGTTGCATGTTTGTGGAAATGAAATAATCTACACATTATGGTTGGTGAGTTCGCCATTAACACCTTGGTAGAGAGAATTCCGAATTCGAAAATTTACGAGCGGTTTACGCAGGCATATTTCATGGTATTTTCGTGGTTTAGTTCCCAGTCGGAGTAGCTATTTTCTTCGGACCCAGGTAACAAGGCGCTTAGAAAATATTGGTGTTCCCTATAATGCAGCTAGCTACCTAGAAGATCATAAAAAAGAACACCATATCTCAAAGTTTGAGTTAAAATATTAATTTTGTTTCGCTAATCAGGCGCAGGATTTGCAGTCGGGATGCAAAAGGGAACTGAAATGGTTTCTTAAAGGGTGGAGTTATCAATTGACCAATCAGAGTTCAGCATGCGAATCTTAATTAACATACTGATTAGCGGCCGACTCCTTACCACACAACAATCGTCAGATCATTTAACATAGGCATTAGATAGTATTAACATTGCCAGCAAAAAGCTCTCTTAGAGAATTTAAGGGGAATAACCAAATGTCTTAGTTTTAGGAGTTGTTTTCCCCGCTGAGTGACAGAATGGAGAAAAACGCGTTGCTACACGCCGCGAGATCAAAGTTTCGTACTACGTGAGTGATTTGTTTGATCAAAGTGCACCAATTAGGAAGCTTCTTGTAACTAAGAAAGGTAGCTTTTCATTGGGCAGTGTCCAATGGGGAAATTACCTCCGCTCAACATTTATGAAATGCGAAAATGTAATAAGGATGAGGACATTAGCGAGCAAAGCATTCCAGAGTAAAACGAAAGACATTTTTTATCTAGCGTGTTTTCTAAATTAAGGTTACCGTATACCTTCAGGGGTGTCTCACGTCCAAGCGATGTAGCGCGTCCGGTTTAAGCTGTAGATACCTAAACCCCTATATCAAATTAAAGCTTATAGAGCTGGCTATCAAACCATACTAAAAATTTTGAAATAAACTGAAGTGCCGATTTTTTCACGGCCACTAAATGCGAGCGTCCTAATCGCCTTTTGGAAGCTACAAGTCAAAGCGAATTTTGTTTTTCGCCAATTTATTTTTTTCCTCGGTTTCAGGACAAAAAGCGCTAAAAAAGCGTGTCTGCGTTTTTCCACATTCAATTGCAGTAAAAAGTTACAGAACATTTTCAAAATAGGATTTAAAAAATGTGAAGTGATCGTACAAAAATTGCTCTCGGAGAAAAAATATTTCGAAATAAACAATTCGCAGACACGTTTTTGTTTTTTATATGTTAATCTAGCTACTGTCCAAATTTGAGGGCAATCAAACAAATCCCCTTTGAGTTGTAACTCTTTAAAGTGTCTGCTTCAAGCGAAAAAATTTATTCGAGAAAACAGCGCTAAGAAAAATCCCTTGCTTCGCAAACAAACTCCGCCCACAAACGCCTTCAACTGGGTTCTCAGATCACTGAGCCAATCAGCGCTTGGAAAATTTACTACCATTAACTCGCGGTGAAATTTACGCGTGAATCTCGAAAAAACCCTTGTGTTTCGCAATGCGAGGAGAGGTGGTCGTTTACGAGAGGTGGTCTCAACCGGAGTTTCGATTGTACGTAATATGTTTTTTAAGTAGGAGGTCGCTGAACTGGATCGTTTGAAGCGTAGAACTGAGTCAGTTTTGTTTCCAGAAAATTGCGAGGAAAACACAGGGCTAAGTCAAAAAAAAAGCTATAAATATTATTTGCAAATATCTCTTGAATTTCTAAATATCTTAATATTTTCAAATATCTCGTTCACTTTTAAATCTCCCAAAAAAATATCCATGTATTTGTGGAAAGGCCTAGAGCGGAGTTTCTGCTTCACCATATCCGTGATCCGTTATGTCGGACATCCGTCACGCACAATAGGGTCTGTAATAAGAAGGGTCTCGATGTGGAGTGCTGGAATCTCGGTTCTCAGTTAAATTTTAGGCAATTTCTCAGCTATCAGTTCAAAATTTCAATTCATTTCTAAGGTATCAGTAAAGTTTTCAGATCCGAGATCTTATTCGCCAGTTAAAAGCCGCGTCATGTTATTTCCGGCTTCGGAGCTGTCAGTAAACATTTTAGCCAACTCTGAGCCTGCAAGTTAAACCTAATTAAATCCGTCTTATATCAATAGGGTCATCAGTTAAATCGTGGTCCGTTACATTGCAGGGAAATTCGACACAAATCGGTATACTCAGAGAGGTATAAGATTTATCAGCAAAAAATACGCTTTCGTGATCTAAATTCAAATTCTCTTAGTTAAAACAATGGAGATATATAGAGACGAGTGAGGAACATGTAAATTTTGACACTGAACGTAAAGCTATGTAACCAAAGTGACACAAAATGTGTAATGAATATATATTTACAGATAAAGTGAGTCGCGAAAAATGAAAAAATCTGGGAAAGAAATGCTGGGAATTGAAATGGATGCGTCAGGGCGGACACAACAGCCAGGGCATGCGTACTTGCCTGCCTGGGCGCGCGCACGCTTGTGTGTAGACGCAGTTAGTGGGGGAAGGGGTCGGGCCACAGGTCACCCAAGCGTAATATAAGAGTTTGTGTGGAGAACGGTGGCTAAAATATGAGTTTGTATGGAGATCAGGAGTTGACATTTAATTCGTTCAATGTATGGGTAATTTACCGAATGAAGACTCTTGAACATTGAATGGTGTCATTTTTTCTCATCCTGGAGAGTTTAAACGAGATTTGAGCGAATTTTGAAAAATTTGTCCTACGGCGTTATAATAAGAGACAAGGTAGGAAACTCTGGCCAGTTTGACGACAAAATACTCTTCGGAAACGAGTCAAATTTGCACAAAAAAATTGCATTTAGTCACAATATTTCTCACTGAACTCGCAATGTAAGGCCTGTAGTTTCTGTCTCTGCAATCCAATGAATCACACATTCCGTTTTCACCGTGTTAGCTGGCCAAGAGTTTGAAATATGACAACCAAAATAGCGGAAATTGATGCTTGACGACGCTAAGTTGATTAGTTTGCTGTGGTCGCCGCTCGGCCGAAACTGGGAACGTGGTCAATTATCACCTCACGGGTGGAGGGCAAGAAATTTTTGAGCTTATAAACTTTGTTTCACAAGTCTGCTGGTCAATCGATCTTCGGTCATCACCGTGAATAACACTCACTCACGCATACAGAGGTATGAAACTCCAACGCAACCGTTTTTCTTTTGCTGCTTTTGCTGTAATCCTAAACTCTTTGGCTACAGTAGGAGTTTGTAAGATCAAAAATTTCTTGCCCTCCACCCGTAAGTGTGATTCATTGGATTGCAGAGAGAGAAACTAAAGGCCTTACATTGTGAGTTCAGTGAGAAATATTGTGAGTAAATGCTATTTTTGTGTACAAATTTGACTCGTTTCCGAAGAGTGTTTGTCGTCAAACTGGCCAGAGTTTCCTACCTTGTCTCTTATTATAACACCGTAGGACAAATTTTTCAAAATTCGCTCAAATATCGTTTAAACTCTCCAGGATGAGAAAAAGTGACACCTTCAATGTTCAAGAGTCTTTATTTGGTAAATTACCCATACATTGAACGAATTTAATGTCAACTCCTGATCTCCATGCAAACTCTTATATTTTAGCCACAGTTCTTCATACAAACTCTTATATTACGCTTGGGTGACCTCTGGTCGGGCGAGGGAAGACAAGTAAACGCAAAATATATTTTTTGAAAATTAAAACTTCTGGTTTATCCGCGAAAATAATTTGGGAATATATCTGTTCGTTTTTACAGATGGAGGACACCTCATCATCAACGGATGTTAACTCATCTTCATCTCACCGACAGCAGTTTACTGCTCAAGATCTGCAGCATGTTCTGTATGACAGAAATCCTGTTAAGATTGTTCATGTTTACGGCAACATCAATGAAAGCAGGGTTGATTGCTCAGGTGAGAAATAATGTGCTACATGCACAAAATTTGATCTGTAATGTACAAACATTTATTGGTTGTTTGGTGTATTGTTAATGGTTTTTCAAAATTGAAAAAGGCATTATTTTATTTTCAAAGTGTGGATCTAGCAAATTAACATTGATAAACAAAGCCCCTTATAACGGCAATAAACTGTAAGATTTTTTTTGGCCCCAAGATGCTACGAAGCGTCCACAACTTTTATTTCTGAAGTCAAATAGGTTTGGATTTTGAAAGCTAGCGTTTGCAAAAAAGCAACTTACGTAATAAAGAGATTATTTTGCAGAACACGGCACTGACACAGCATTAAACAACTTACTTTCACAAACGCCATACTCAGAACAAGTCTCTTAGAACTGCTTTCCATTCTCTGCAAGCTATCAGTTGTCTTTATTTTGAATAAGCGCTCAAAAATAGCTTGTTATAAAATAAAAAGAAGTTAAGATTCGATTTCATTTTCCATTACGTATTGTCTGTTATCTTACAGACCAGGAACCCAAGATATCAACTGCAAGGCAAGGTAATGAAGAAACGACAGTTACCATAGAAACCGGCTCTAGAAAGTCCCCAAGAACGAACGCAAAGCTAAGCTATGCTGTGGCTTCGTTCCCGGATGAAGTAAAACTGTGTATATCAGGCATACCTGGAGCTGGTTATGGAGTTTGCGCCAAACAACATATCCCGGTGGGAACATGGATTGGTCCATACGAAGGAAAGCACGTTTCTATTGATGACGTCACATCTGATATGGACACGTCATACATGTGGGAGGTATGATCATTGACATCATCGATTTCTTCACGCTCAGAGCGTGTGCATGTTTTTATCGAGTCGTTCCCTTCTCCAGAGTCGCCGGTCTCTTTTAGCCGGTGAGGCTTAAGCACCAGATAATGCTGCCTCTGGAGATAAGTAATGTGATTGGCTTAGAAACTCATTTGCGTATTGGATTTTCGTTCGAAGCTTGCAGCCGTTTACACGCGCTAATCAGTTTATCAAACAATTTTGAAGACGCATAACGGCCAATTCCTTTCATTTCTCTGTCTCCGAAATTGAGTTATCCAGTATTGTTTCTAAATCTTCCTCCGGAACATCGGGGAAACTAGAAAACGTCTCCATTATGTAGACGACCTCCAGCTATTGCACATGAATTAATGCTACAATAGCTCATCTAATCAGATTGCAGCATTGCATTAGTATACTAGAAGAATTCTACTAAAGAAATTTGGTTTTGGTGCAAGCATGAATATCTATGAAATTGGAACTCTGTTGTTTTTCTATTGTAGATATACGAGGATTGTAAATTCGTGTATTGTTTGGATGGAAGTGATAAGAATTGTTCAAGCTGGATGCGGTTTATACGTTGCGCTCGACACAAACAAGAGCAAAACCTGTTTGCATTCCAGCATGACATGAGCATTTTCTATCGAGCATTCCGAGACATACCACGTGGTACAGAGCTACTAGTGTGGTACGATGACAACTATCTGCAGCACATGGGGATACCCGTGGGGGGCTGGGTCAAGGATTTTTCACAGCATTTACCCGGTAAGATATTTTATTATACTAAGAATATTTTAAATTCATAGTTCAACTGTGGTTCATTGATTAGTTTATGTCATGTCCGATGCATACGTAATGTTCATAAAATGTCCGTTTTTATACACGCGCAGAGATTATATCTCTCAGCCATATTGATTATTTCAAGATGTATTATATAAATTATACAATACCTCAAATTATTTTCGTATTGTGATTGGTTGTTACTTATGATCAATTGGAGGACATACGCATACATGACGTCATTAACCTCTTTTGTTTCTTTATGTTATAAAGCAACTAGATTCCATGTAGCCGTGCGTCTGTTCAATGATTATAGATCACGGAAGACGTTTGCCACTTTTTAGTTCTTACCACTGATTTTGACGTCGTCTGTGATTTTAAACTGCTAAACAGTCGCACGGCAACATGGAATCTACGAATTTTTTCTTGGAGTGCTGATGGTATCTCTCACGAGTGAGCGCAGGATATTGATGAAGTATCCTTATCTAAGACATCTCAGTTCTTTATTCATTTAAAAAACACTGAAAATAGTGGTCACCTTAATTGAGGTCGGGACTGTAATCGCAAATGTTTAATTTATAAACGACAACCATTCAGTTTAACAAAATGCCAAGATTAAGTCCGTTTGCTTCTTAAGAAAACGTTATTTTCTGTGTTTAAAAAGCGGTCAGTGTAAAACGTAGACTGCAGACTGCAGACCAGGGGTAAAATGCAGACTGAGTGTGAAATAAAATATTAATAATAAAAAACACGAGGATCAAATCCCGATCAAATGAGTGTTCGTACGCGTACCCGTAATTTTTTTTGTCCAAAATCCCGAAAACTCAAACCAAAAGGCGTTTCCTAGCCTTAGTCAAACATTATATTATCAACCTCGAGTTCTTGAACCAAGTTTCCCACAAGGGCCCGAACTAATCGTAATTCTACGCATCTTACCTTTGTTTACTTGTCGACAAAGTCTAAATAACGTTCAAACCACCGCGTGTCATAGTTGCTTCAAGTAGGCTTGGAATTGTTCGGAACACAAGGCAAGCAAAACACAAGAGCACAACAACAGGGCAAGCTAAACTTGTACGTATCGAGCCTAGTTTGTGAAATGCATTCAATCTTTGTACTCGACTTTAATATATCAAAAGGTTTGTGAATTGGTATTTGCTGAAAGGTGACAGTCCGCTATCCAAACACGAGAAATTACCCTCAGTCTGCTTTTTGCCCTCAGTCTGCATTTTACCCATCTTACGCCATTTTACCCTCAGTCTGCTTTTACCCCCGGGCTGCAATCTGCAGTCTGCGCTTTACACTGACCTGTTTAAAAAGTCAAATTCAACTTCAGTGATGTGAAAGAATAATCATACATGTCCGTAACCATGACGACACATTACCCTCACTGCGTAGTAGGGAGCTTAAGCAACGACGATGACGTCCAGGACGACGCCCAGTCAAAGATGAATTTATATTTTACCAGTGAAATTCGCGACTGTCTAGATCTGTTCGGTACGCCAACGGCTCTAAAAATATGCTTAAGCTAAATATGCAACGACGGCCTTCAATTCTAAATGAAAATACGAAAAATTAGCCGTCGTCGTCCACGTTCCGAAGACGACGCAGAACTTGGTCATTTCACATGGTTGTTTTGCAGAGGACGGCAAAGAAATATACACAGATTTATAACGCACGTGCACAGCTATTGTTTTGCTCATTTAACCTTTTGTTTGGTGACGTTCTCGTTGCCGTCGTCGTCGTGGTTTGCTTAAGCTCCCTAGTATCTTCACTGCGCGCGACGAAGAAACTAAATATTAGAAACAAGCTATTTCATCAATATCTATATAAACACAGCATAAGTACCAATGTCAGTATTTTATCAATATTTATATGACAAATTCGATTTCTCTTGACGCCCCCTGAATCCGTCTTATGTCGGTCTTTAAATAGCCTCCCGCTTAGACTTTTTAATAGCTAGTCATGCACTTCTCCTCAAGTAAGATTGCGTGACAAACGCAAAGAAATTCTGCGTAGGAGGATAGTTTTTATGTTGAGAAGTATTAACCTTCCTCTGTTCTATTTCTAAAGGGAAGATATCAAGTCTGAAACATCCTGTTGTCGTTCGTTTGTCACGCGAACGAGAATCACTGGGTGAACACGACATTCCATTTGACGCTGATAGCACTTCCAGAGCAAGCCGCGTGGAGGAAAGAAAGTCTTCTACACAAACGGTTTACAGTTTGCTTCCTCGAGAATCTTGTAGGCGCCTTCTTGACGAATCTTCGCCTTCAGAAGGACTGAGACCCATCAATAGATTCAGAATGCAACAAGAAAACGGTAACAGCAACCCACTCAGTCACAACGTTACAAAGTCAAGCGCAGGAATTCAAGAAGGTGCTGGTTACCGCAAGATATACGATAAAGTACTGGAGAACATTGGGGAAGGAGACGAATTCCAGTGTGGCCAGTGCAAAATGACCTTCACTCAGAGATCCCTCCTGAACAACCATCTCTGCTCGCGCATGCCCTGTAAACCTTACAGATGTGGTCATTGCCAAGAATCGTTTGCGCAACCGAAAGAACTGCGCATGCACGCCATCGTGCACGTCAGCGAGAAACCATTTAAGTGCGGTTACTGTTTGCGATCGTTCTCAGGAGCGACAACTTTAAATAACCACGTGCGCACGCACACAGGCGAGAAGCCATTCTTATGTGAGCGGTGTGGCAAATCGTTTACGCAGGCTTCCCAACTAAGTCGACATCGAAGGATCTGCTTGGAACATATTGATTAGGAGAGTGATCCAAATCGCTCCCTGAAATTATGGAAACTTTATTTGGTTAATTCAAGTTTGTACACAATCTCTACAAAGTTGAATTTCGAGTGCGGTATAATTTACAGCGAAACTCCTTAATTAATTTGACGCTAACCTTTTAATACCCTGCGAGTCCCTCACAGAAAAGGTTAATTGACGAAAAATAATATATAATTTGATTTGAGAAATAATAGTACTGCCCAAATGCTAGCATGACCAATGGTGGAATTGATAGAAATCGAACAGCAACACTCACATCTCTAACATCATCGAAAAACATTACAATTTGGTGCTCTCTTCTAACCGCTGCAAAAACGTTTTTCAGCATTTGCCCGTTGTAGCCTTCAGACGCTCCTCCAACCTTCGTGACTTACTAGTTACAGCTAAACTCTCTTCTAACTCTGCCAATCCCCAACTTCCTTCTGGTTCTTTCCGTTGTGGCAAAAACTGTGCTACGTGTCCCTACATTTCTCACGGACTTACTACATACACCTTCTTTTCTACCGGGGAAACACGCCCCTTAAAATCTAACCTGACCTGTGACACTAAAAACCTCATCTACATGATTCAATGTAACCGCCGTTATTCACAATACATAGGAGACACGAAACGACGTTTAAAAGACCGATTTAATGAACACCGCGGTACCATAGATAACCCTAACACCAAATCTAAACCTACTACAGCCGCAGAACACTTCCTGTCCTCTCCTATACTACACTGCTAACGACATGCAATTAATCCCCATCGAAAAAATCCTTTCCAACCGAAACTCTATCCGTAAGGCCAGGGAAGCTTTTTTAGTTCAAAAAGCAGAACAATTGATCTCGATGGTCTGAACATCCGCGGAGAAACATATCAATTGTTTCTTTTTGTTATGTTATTTCACTATTTTATTTTACCATATGCTCATCATTTACACTGTCAATTAGTTAGTTTACGTATTTCCATAAATTAGTTTTCCGTATTTCCGGTATTACGAAAATATGCTACATAAAAACACGTCCCAATGTAAAATTCTCATTGTACCCGAAGAAGGCTGGTTTGGCCAGCCGAAATATAGTACACCTAAAAAAATCATCCCACGTTATCTCGGTTTCTGCTTTTATATTCTTTATTTTACGTGTGAAGCCGATTAGATCACTATTGATCCAACGTATACTAGAAGGATCATCGTTCTGGTTGCTCGCTTAAACATTTTATAGTCAGTCTATTTTAGTTCAGACACGAAGACTCTGGATTCTTCTTGCAATAACTGTGGTATCGTGTTTTAGTAAAGACGATGATAATGGTGATGATGATGACGACAACGACGACGACGACGATGATAATGATGGTGATGATGATGATGATGATGATGATGATAGCGTCGTATTGAAATAAACTCATTTCATCATTTAGAATGTGGCATTTCGTCTAATCATATTTCCTAAGCTCATCTGGAGGCAGTGTGGCCGAGTGATTAAAGCGCCGTGCTTGAAACTGGAAGGTCGTGGGTTCAAGTCCCATTCTGAGCACTAGCTGGTGTTGTTCCTGGTAGTCCCGAAATCAGCTCCTCGGCCACGCTTGAAAATAGCCAACTGGTCTGCCTTCTTCCTACCAGTTGGGATATTCAACCATGTTACGATCATAAATCGGCATGTTGGAAAGCAAGATTCATTTAACTTGACGTTTCCTATGTTCTACGATGTCCAAAGAAAAAGAATATTAATCGGCATGAGATGTTTCACTGTTTTTTTTTCCTTTTGACCATGAAAAGCCCCATTAGGGAAAAGTTCAATTAGATTTTTAATGTTATTTATCTCCAATTCCATCCCGTATCCCACGTCCCGCGTCCCGCGTCCCGGCCTCATGCTCAGGTCCTGCTAACACTGGAACTCGTGACACCACAACCGGGGCCTTTGCACCCCCAATACCTTTTGCCGTTTTACATACAACACGAATCCTGAAACAAAACGTTGGAAATGTGGGAACGTTCGAATCCAGAATCCTACGTGATCCTATACATTTTTTTTAAGAAATTCACCACCCGAGCGAAAAATAAAATCAGAGAAACGTGACGCTGGACGGGTGCATAAGTTATCTGATCCCGTGAATGATCCCGCGTAAGTTCGCGGCCGGCCTAACATCTGGTCAAAAGAAACTGGGAACGAAAGAGATAATCCAAGATGTTTCATTTGCAGTTAAAGACAGGAATTACACCACACCAAATTGTTTTCTGGTTAGCCTGAATATCACTTTGGTTAGCCTAAACAGCACTCCAGTTAGCCTAAATACCACTTTGGTTAGCCTGAATTAGCGCTGACTTGGGAATGGTTATTTCTTTAATGGGGTTTCTAGCGGATTTAATGAAAGTATTTTGACGCCAAAGCCACTACTAAGACGCTTTTAATGATATTATTTGAGTTTTATAACGAATTTTCCTTCTTCTACTTGGATTTGGGTGCAAGTAAAATGGCTTCAGCTGCTGCAAAACACTGAAATAGGGGCCCACCTTCGATGCCGCTCATAGACTACAGCTGATGCAAGACTTCTATAAACAAAGGTAAGCTTTAGCACAAAAGCTGCTGTTTATGATAGCAATTTTACTGATATTTTCTTACTTGTTATAGACTAAGTAAGCATGCTTTTTTTTGAACTGAAATAATACCGGTGCGATACCCTGTTTTTTCTTCATACCGCCCAACCGCGGGAAATTCAAATTCTTATATCTGACACGGCACCGTTGTTTTGAACAGAAATATCAGACTATCAAGCTTATATAGACACGACTGTTTAACTGGTAAATACACCAGTCGTAAAATTCATATGAAAATACATCTGGGACCCACGTGCAATGTTTTCCATTTGTTTTTTTCTCAAGCATCTCAGCGGGCCGGATTCCTAAATCCTCGAATTTGATTGGCTAATCATACGCACGTGACCGTTCCAGCTTTTTACGATACGGCCCACGGGCCGGATTTTTTCTTCGCAGCCTAAATTTCGCTCCTTAAAGTTGGCGGTAGTTGTCAATCTTTTGCCTTTTTTACACGTCCATCGACGATTAGTCAACGCATGTTTATCTCTGTTCACTTTAAAATGGCAAGGAAAGTCACTGTAAGTAAATTCAATTGAGCGTTTTGAAGTTGTGAGAGGTTGCTTGGTTGTTTGTAGCTTGGCGCTGTAATGGCGCGTAATCCTGTGTTTCTCTCACCATAAAATTTGAGTCAATTTCAGTCGAGTTTACCTCTCTGATCGTTGCTGTATTTAGGAGAATTTCTGTGGAATTTCCTCGCTTCCTGCTGTTCAATTTACGGTAGAAAAGTCTGATTTCAAGTGATTTTAAAAGCAACCACTGACAGAAATTGTTTTTGTAGTAAAACTTCAAACTTCGCACGAAATTTCACACCGTAAAAACAATTTTGGAGAACTTAACTGGTGAAATAAATGCAACTAACATGAAGTAGTTCGTAAAACATCTGTTCTTTAATACGTCTTTCTTTGTCTACTATCTGAGTTACTCGCTCGTTGCCGAGATTTTTTTAACAAATCGTTAGTAGACGGCGCGGAAGCCGATTCAGTGACAAGAGTTGCGTAAACAAACCCATTTGTAATCTGTAAAACCAATTTACTGTAGGAAAAAAAAATAAACATGTTATTTGCCGGCTTAGGGTCGGTCCGTATAGTGAAAAACTGTGACCTCGGGCAGCATTTCCAAGACCTCGGTCACAGTTTTTCACTATACGGACCGACCCTAAGCCGGCAAATAACATATGTATCTTCACTGGTGAAGATATTGATGATGTCATTTCATGCTTTTCCACTGTTGTTTGTGTAAACAACCGTTGGCCTCAAGACGTGAATTTTATATTCTATATTTCACACACTTGCTGCGCTTATGCTTAAAATATTGCCGTTTTTACCACTCAGAAATAAAATTTGTATCTTTGTGCTGCTGTGTATATCCACTAGATAATCTTGATTCAAGTTTCAACAGTTTCTCATGTACAACAACTAGGGCAATAGTAGGCTTCCTGCCAGATTCTGAACTACAGCAGCATGACTGGGGTAAAGTTAAATTTGACCAAAATAGCTAAAACAAGTTAGGTTGTAGTGACCTCTAATAACAGGTGCCGTAGGGTGTGTTTAAAATATGAAATAACAAAATGATGAAAATTTATGGCACCACAGGTAAGAGTCAATGTGGGATACGGGTGTCTGTAATCGTTACAGTCGAACCTCGATTATCCGGACTCGTTGGGACTAGACGAAATAGTCCGGATAATCGAGGGTCCGGATAATCAAAAATAGGAATATTAATGAAGAACAAAACTGTTTAAATAAAGCAACATTTAATCACGAAAGAACACTTTTACAAATCGTTTGGAAAACAATATGGTCTACTGAACATCTTGAACCACTCAACTCTGAGCCAATCAGAACTCATTTGAGTGTTCTTCATTAGTTATGATGCGTGCGAGCGCTGCTTTTGCTCTTTAAAAGCAAAACAAACTCTCTTTTGACTGCCCTTTTCAATGCTATAGTTTCAAAAAGAATATTGCTACGAATCTTAATCATGATTAATAAATATTCATGGCAAAATTGGGACTAAAGACAAAGTCTGGATAATCGAGAAATCCGGATAATCGAGGTACGGATAATCAAGGTTCGACTGTATTAAGAGCTCAGCACTCTTGAGTAAGTGATATTTAGGCTAACCTTAGCGCTATCTGGGCTAACCACAGTGCCATTCATATTTTTTCATTTCCCCTTTTCATATTTTAAATATACCCGGTGTCATATATTGTGAAAATAGACAAGGTACATGTATGTTTCATTAGCTCCTGTGAGCTTAGGGGGGGGGGGGGGGGGGGACAGGGGGATCAGAACCTGCCGCCTCCCGTACCCTGCTCTCCCGCTTCCCGTACCTCCATCTCCCGCCTCGCGCCCTTTTCCGTGCTGCTCCCGTCCCCTGTAAATTAGCAGAGTCAAAACACATTCTAGTCATTTAGCTTCGCAATTCTTAAGCATTTCCTTTGTTTTTAAATAATTTAACAAGATTACCACTGCCATATGTTTCAGTTCAATGAAGTTTTGACCTACTTGTTTATCTTCTTTGAGTTTCACCATTTTCATCGGCTCTTCAGATTTGTTTCTGAAATCCGTTTTCAGTGACGACGGTCTCAAAAGTTAATTCTAAATTGTATCTTGTTCTGATAAAGTATACGGATTTCCAGTAACCAGTCCGGCGTTTATTGGGATCAGACAATTAAATCATGGAAGTAGGATTTGACGGAATTGCAGCCAAACGTCCCAGGCGGATTTCAGATATGCGTATTTATTGTTCGGGAAATCTAAAAGAAGTCTCCCATGTGCCTAGGTGGACGCACTGGTCTCCTTCTGCTCCAAATGGTCGTTAGACCTGTTAAGTCTCCTTCCTCTTCCGAGTAAAACGTAAAACGAACCACTCCACACTCTCCAGCGCGCTCATTAAAGCAGCATTCAGTTGAGGCATCTCTACACCACGCGGTGAAATCTTTGGTCCGTTCTGATTCACGGTCGTAAGGAGCAAGCTCCCAAGAAGATCTTCCATGCACGGACCTTTCACTGCCGCACCGAAAAATACTGAGACCTAATAAAATTGTCTTGGACGACATTGAGTTGAGATCGCCTGCTCGTCTCACCTTTTTGCAATTTGACAGCTTACGCGACACGTGCACTCATGCCGCTTGACATTTCATGACCTATGACGTAAACACTGTAAACGGGTTTACTATTTGACCGGAAGTAAGCCTGTTTTTCAGCCCAAGCGCAAATTTTCATTTGCTCGTTTGCTCAGAAGTCTCAGAAGTGACTGAGAAGACGTTAAATGCAAGTCAAATATATTTTGTTTCTTGTTTTTGAAAGTATTCTAACGCATTGTTGAATTAAAAAAATTAGCGTTTCGCATTTCTCTCCCGCTTCCCACCCTCTTAGAACTCCCGCTTCCCGCCCTTTCCTCTCCCGCCTCCCGTACCCCTCCCGCCTCCCGTACCCCTCCCGCCTCCTATTCTCCCGGGCTCCCGCCCCCCTGTCCCCCCCCCCCCCCCACAGCTTACTCCATGAAGCTTTTGTTTTTATTCTGCTATAGATATCACACTTCTACCTCTAGTCTAGTCATAGGTACATGTAATTCATGTGCTTTACTTGTGACTAGTTTGTATAGGTAATTGTATGAATGCAACTCAGTGGAATTGAGAATTATTTTACACTATAACAATAATAATAATAATAATAATAAATTTGTATAGCGCTAAAATTATAAAATATTCTAAAGTGCTTTACAATGTAAGACTATGAGTGAGATTTTAATATTTTCTCAAACTTGCAAGAACATTTGTGCGAGTGCAATTTGAAAGAGTTTTTTAAAAACATCATGAGTAATGTAAATCTTTAATTGCTTGAGCTTTCATAATATTACTCATTTATTATATAACTGAGAAAATTACGAACATGCTCACATTAATAGTTGTGCTGCAGTGCATTTGGCCTGCTCTCAGCCAATCCCAATGAAGTCATTTTCTCGGTCATATTTAGGACAAAGAAATTCAGACTTCCAACAGTCATCCAAGGTATTTTGAATGTAATAGAAGTTTGCCTGAAGCTTGCCAAAGATAATTATGAGACTTCTGAACACAAAGATCATGTGAAAAGATTCCTAAATGTCACTCAAGCATTATTTATTATTATTTACTATACCCAAACACTTCCAAAGATTTCCAAACAAAATTCCTAAAATCATCCAAAGATTGCCGAAGATTGTCAAAGATTTTCAAAGTTTTTCCAACATCATCAGGAGGTTGAAAAACTTTCAGAAATTTCCAAAGATATTTGGAAGACCAAGGGCACTGTCCAGTGCCTAATGTGATCAACTAATGCATAGCCAAAGGCTGATAGTCTGTTTCTCAAGGGTATTATTGTCAACCAATTGCACAACTTTTCTTGTGCAATTTGGAGTGAATAAAAACAGGCTCCTACAATTCATTCTCATCTCCAGAGCTGCCTGTGCCTGTTAGGCAGCAGCACCTTGGCAGCAGTGATTTAATGCTGGCTTTCTCAAGCCAGGGAAGTTACAAAATTTTGAAGTAAACGCCTTCTTTGTTGGAGGAGGCAGCTGATTTTGCCATCTTTTCTAGAGAATCAGATGAAAAGCCTAGCAGAGTAGCTGGGCAAAACTGATCAAGAAGTACATGTAGATAGTGATTTTTGCTGCTGGCCAGCAATCCTGACTGAGTACAGTTTTACTACATTTCTTTACCACTTCATTACCTCTCCAAGCTTTACACAATGAAAACAAAACAAAAAAATTTTTTAAAAAAAGCGAAACAAGAATTTTGTTGATAATTGCATGACCAGTGTATGAAGGTAGTCATATAAGCCGTAATATTTTGTACACGATTTGTAAATTGTTTAAAATGCCTGTCTTGTCATGTTGTGGCAACCAAATTTCATGATTTACAGTAAATTTGGTTCTAATGATGTTTGTACAAAATGCACACCTGTCATGTAAAATTGAAAATTGTTGTGCCTTAATTTTGGTCACTAAAATGAAGACTGCAGACTGCATGTCTACTATTGGCAACCAAATTGTTGGAAATTCAATAGACACTGCCTAATGTGCAGTGTTCACAGGAGACAGAGATGAAATTTACTTGCAATTTTTGCTGGTGATGTAATTTGCTGCGACTAGAGTATAAAATCATGATGTATGGCTGTGGCTTTTAAACAGGTAGTCAGGAATGATTTACAATGAAACGTTTTTGTCAAATATAATGTTAGGTGAACATTTCTTAATTTGATCATTTAAGTAGGGTTGAAGACACACTCATCCTGAATGATTCTGAATGCCCAGTGCCTTCGACTACAAATCATTATCTGTCTACTTGAAATTTTTTGGAGGAGAACCCTGTGCTTGAAGTTTGATTATTCAGACCCTATATAAGGCAGCTAGTTAGAGGTCAGGTCCATTCTCTACGATCATATTCTCATACTGTATTGTCAGTACTGGAAAGTTTTTGCATGTTAGTTATATATTGTCATCAGTGGCAATTTAAAACCACTAAAATCACTGCAACTACAAGACAACGTATGAAAGTCTATGATCATTTTTTGACAAGAAAGGTTACCAGAAAACAATATGATCCGATGAAAACAGCCTCAATTTAGCTTAAGGTGTTTACAACTGAAAAAACGAGTTCAGTGATTTCCTTTGGTATTACCGAATGTGACTTTGGCATGTCAAGATCTTTTCACAAAGTTCAAAGCATGTGGAAGCGGATTCATTAAAGTAGAACCTCCTCAAAGCTATAACAACGGTGTTTTTTAACGGCTATTACTTTTGCTATCATAATAACCTTTTCGTCTCGAAAATGACAGTAATTTGGTCATTGATGATTGAGTATATTTGTTTGATGCAATTATTTTAGCATTGTCTGAAAAAGAATGGAATTATTGATCTATCAAACAAGAAGTGCTGACAAATGTTTGAAACCGTTGAGAGCCACCTTAACTGTCTCAGGAAGTATTGAGTACTTTTTTCATGACGCAGGTTTTAAACCCCAACTGACGGATCTATGGGCTTATAATTCGAAAACGAACTCGGTGACTCCCCCTTTTATTAAAAATTTAAACTTCCGAAAGTAGCGACCCCGCTGAAAGTAACGTCAAAAAATTGTGACCGCTAATAGATCCCGAAAGTAGCGACCCTCCGAAAATAGCGAGCCCACCCCCAACCACCAGCGCCCTCTACCAAAATAGTGAGACCCAGGTTCAATAGTATATATATTTTTCCAGTCAAATAGTCAGGTGAAAGTTACGTATGGTAACTTGAGTTAAGGCCTTCTACAACAAGGGAGGGCATCCCTTATGCCACAAAGCGTTGTGAAATGTCAATTCGTGCTTCATAAGTTGATGTTGCGCTATGTTCGGCGGCTCCTCCCAGCTTCCGACTATGTTGTCTGAACTGTGCTCAACGATTTGATTTGATTACTGCGCGCTCAGCAGTAGTCGGAAGCTAGGAGGAGCCTCCGAACATTTGATTGACGGTATCGCAAAACGGATTTGTCGGTTGAGCTCTGAATTTTAGAGTCCGCATGTTATTGAAAGGCGCAGTAAAAGGTCTTAAAACAAAACCCGTAGAATTTTCATCAAGTAACAGGAACGAAATATAGGAAACCTTGATTCAAATTAACATTTCAACAGGAGCGTATTAAAAGGAACGTTTCTTCAAATTTAAGTTCAAAACTCGACCAACGCACCGAGATATTGTTAATAATAATAATAATAATAACTTTATTATTGTGTCAAAAGGCAGTAGCCGAGGGGAAAAGTCCTCTCTACTAATCGTGGACACCTAACTAGTAACGTAATTAAAATCATTTGTTCAACTCTAAATTACAAAATATTTGTGGGCCCTTATACAGTATATAGAAACCTAATTACAACCGTTAACTTAGCTAAAAAGACTACGAATATATTAAAATTATATATCTTAAACCCTATTAAAATATTAAAATTATGTATATTACAGCAGACTAACGTAGCAGGGCGTCATGAGATGCAAATAGTTGATTGTTGCTGTTAAACGCATTGGGATTTCGATGTGTTAGCACCTTAGACATGTGTGAACAACCAATGACTATGATTTCTTGCCGTGTTATTAGTGATTTCGCTGTAGAACATAATTTACATATTCATGTGGACTTTGTGTATATGGAATAAAGGTGATTTGAAGTACAGTTGTTCTGATATATTTATTTGGTCGCTATCCGGGACTACATCAAGTAGGCTATGATAAAACTGGAGCTCTGGAAATAATTCAATGAATATAAACTAACTTTACTGGCTTCTGCTCACCTAGCATGCGTTTAGCGGCACCCATTCCCCAAGTCCTCGCCCGGAGAGGGGAGGAGTGAGTACAGTTTTTACTTATCGTCCAGTGAGGCAGTAATCGTATATGACGTCATTGGATATATAATTAAAGTTGTTTCATTTTTTTTCATTACTTGTATTAATATATTTCGTCCGTGTTTTGATTTCAACCTCTGCATGTCTTTCAGTGCTGAAAATGGCAGTCGGTCATGATGACTTTGTCTGACCAAATTTGTGAAATTCAGGCCGACTAATTTCACATTAGTAGCTTAGCTTTACTTACCACTTCATATATGCCTATGGATTGTATCATCAGATTATTTCTGCGTTTGCAAATTACGTAATATGGTAACATGTCAGGGTAAGATAGAAATTTGGAAGGACACATGTCATGCTACGTAATAAAAATTACTTCACTGGCTTTTGCTTTTGTGATGAATTAGAACACTTTTCTTCTTCAAACTACAGTCAAACCTGTATTAGGCGGACACCCTCGGGACCCGTGCTAGTGTCCGCTTAATACAGGGTGTCCGTTGAAAACAGGTTCCCTCAGAAGTCGTCGCAGAAGGGTCATATTAATATTCGTCAGTATCAAAAGACCTGTGGAAGGGTCAAATAGCATTCCCGTGAAGGGTCAAGAACTCTGAAATACCGTATTTCCATAAACAATATTACAAGTATATGAAGTTAAGCGATTTACTGAGTATACAGTAACAGTATCTATATTGATCGAATCATGTGAAGGTTTACTATTTCAAACAAGAACAAAAGTTCAGTAAAACCAAAACCAAATAACAAAATATTGCATTTCTGTGACAGCCCAGTTTTTTGGCAAACTTAAGCCGGTGACCGATCCACTAAAACGTGGACAAAAAAATCATGCAATCTTTTTGCAGTATCCGTTTGATGCAGATTTCTACCAATAGAAATGACCATAAAAGTCAAGTTGAAGGCCGGTTGTCCGCGTCCGCTTGATAGAGGTGTCCGTTGAAAACAGGTATTTTTTACAGTGAATGTGGGAAAATGTGCGCTGCTGTCCGCTTAATAGAGGGTGTCCGCTTAATATGGGGTCCGCTTAATACAGGTTTGACTGTACATCATTGCCTCTTTAATTAACGCTTTCTCTGATATTAGCCCTTTTTTGTCGAAGAACGTCAAAACATCAGTGAAAATTTCAAGAAATTTAATGACAGCTAATCACACACGAAGTAAGTTTTGTTCTTGATCACTTTGGCATATAATGATTCTTCGTCATTTCCCCTGCAACGACGGAAGCACGTTATTGTCGAGGTAACTATTCAAATTACAGTAACCTTCGCTCCTTGCTTGTTAACTCATGACTTTTTCAAAAATAGCAAACAATCTAGACTGTTCTGAGCGGTTTCCGAAGCTTAAACTCCGGTAATTTATATATACTGGGGAAGTAGGAAAATTTGGAAAGGAAGAATGAGCTCTAGCGAGGCTTTTGAAGTGAAGTTGGTTATGTATGAAGTCTATATTGAAACAGTTTATTTGCGATTAAAGATATTGAGCACTTCTGCTGAAGAGCGTCAAAGATTTGTTATCTTTCTGACGTATTTCCGAGACACTGCTCAATGAACTTAGCTTAGAATGACGGGCAGTTTCTTAATCAGTGTTATTCAAGCGTCACATCATGGCCTTTGACTTTGGTTTATTACACTGACTGAAAAAGAGAGTTGACACAATTCATCCCATGTTAACAACAATATCTGTGTGTTCTCTGCTCGCATGGAGGAAGGAGATCTTTAAGAAGAGTACGGGCTGTTAATTGGGCCGCCATCACGTTAGTGCTGTTCGACCATGCAAGACAGATGAGTTTTGTGCAAGAGTCGAAACTACAAGCATGGCGGCGAAGGCCAACATGTCAACAAAATACTCAAAAGAGCCCAGGCGTTTATTAAATAACTGTCATTGGTTAGAAAATTTTCAAACTTAACACACAGGATTAAAAACTGAAAAACTGTGATTGTGAAAAACCGTTCCTCCCCCATCTGATTGCCACGTTTTAACCCGGGGTTGGCCCCCTAGAATGGAAAGTTGAAGTTAGTGTACTAATATTAGACTAGACTAGAGTCTGAGATGCCATAACCAATCGCTATAAAGAAGCCATTTTACATTCAGTGTGGTTAATTTATATTAGTACACTAACTTCGACTTGCTCGTTTGAAACTTAATCTATTCAGTTAAGGAGTTAACTAATCACATTTAGCAAGAAAGCAAACATACGTTGAAAACAATAGAACGAAAACGGTCCATATGCCTATGGATTGAGTCATAAGATTATTGTGTATTCAAAATACGTAAATAGTAACATAAAATAGAAATCTGCAGGGGACATGTCCTGCTACGTAACAAACATTACTTCACTGGCTTTTGCTTTTGTGATGGTTTAGAACACTTTTCCCTTACATCACCGCTTTTTTCAGTTTAGTCTACCAATTATTTACGCTTTCTCTGATCTCAACCCTTTTTTGTCAGAGAACGTCAAAAAATCAGTGAAAATTTCAAGAAATTAAATGACATCTGAACTCACATAAAGTAAGTTTAGTTCTCGATCACTTTGTCATCAGTTATGATTCTTCATCATTTCTACACCTCCACGCCAACAAAGCACTTAATTGTCGAGGTAGCTATTCAAGTTACGCAAGCATTGTTTCGCTTCCTTGCTTGTCAACTTGACGTTTTCAAAAATAACAAACAATCTAGAGTGTTCTGAGCAATGTTTTCATGGAAGATCCAGAGAAGAAGAATGAGCTCTATCGGGGCTCTTGTAGTTAAGTTCGTTGAATATTGAGCCGGACCGTTTATTTTCGATTACAGATACTGAACACTTCGGCTAAACAGCGTCAAGAATAAGCTCCTTTCCTCATCTTCCTGACATGTTCCCGAGACACTGCTTAATTTAAGACAGGGAACGTAAAGTATGATAAGAGAATTGTCATGTTTTTAGGTTAACACGACTAAGAATCATCTATGAAATGACTCCACGATATTTTGTAAATATATTTAAATGGCAAAAAATAAAAACAAACAAACCTCAACCGCAAGGAGGAATAAGTTACAGACCGTGAATAGTTCGTTGGTGACCCGTGCAGTTATCATGATCATTGCGTCATCCAAAGCGGAAAAACTCCTAGCGTTGCGAGCGTCTTTCACAATAAGTGCGACAAAGCGTAAACAACACTGAAGAAGAGTTATTCTTGCCGATACGAAAAACAGGAATTCAAAACGGTGCTACGCATGAAATAACACTTTCTGGTTTGCACTTTTTTACTTGTCTGCTGAAAAAACGGATGAAATAACACAAAGAGAATTTAGTTTAGAATGACGGGCAGTTTCTTAATCAGTGTTATTCAAGCGTCACATTATGGCCTTTGACTTTGGTTGATACGTTTATTACACTGACTGAAAAAAGAGAGTTGGTACCATTCATTCCTTGTTAACAACAACATCTGTGTATTCTCTGCTCTCATAATTAAAAGAGGTTTTCATGGAGGAACGAGATCTTTTGGAAGAGTACGGGCTGTTAATTAGGCCGCCATCACCTGTTTAACCAAGACAGATAAGCTTTGCACGAGAGTCACAACTAGAAACATGGCGGCGAAGGCCAACATGCCAACAAAATACGACAGAAAGCTCAGGCGTTCATTAAAAAAATGTCATAAGTTAGAAAATATTCAAACTCAACGCACACGATTATAAACTGAAAAGGCTGTGATTATTGCAGAACATATAGTGAAAACCGGCCCCTACCCCCAATCTGCCACGTTTTAAGTCGACTTTGCCGCTCCAAAATGGAAAGTTGAAGTTGGTGCACTAATGTACATCAACCACACTGAGTGTAAAACGGCTTCTTATTAGCAATCGCTCATCGGCACTCAACACGTTTGGACGCATTGCCTTTAAACGATATTGTCATCTTGTTTACTGATCACATTTATCAAGAAAGCATAACAATAGGAAGAGAACGGTCTGTTAGCTCTTTTGTCGTTGCTGTTTCACTGAATTGTATTGCCTTTTTTTTAATGCAAAAAGAATTGAAAACGATAAATTCATCTGAAACATTGTCATAATTACAAAAGGTTAGACTGAAACTGTCTTCAATGGTAGGTTCCCACATTCCTACAAGTATTTAACAATGACTGAAGTAAAAACCTTAAGATCATTCTCTCTAAATGTTCTCGAGTACATCTCTATCAACAAGCTGGGCAGGAAAGGTACAAGTCAGACTTTTAGCTCGAAAGTCAACCGTGACTACATGTCAATCACACCGCCTACTGCAGCTAATCAGCGTTAAACAAGGGAACCCATTCAATTGTGCTGCAAAGATGTTTCTATCGAGAAGATCAAAACTCGTTTACAATACTTCTGACTTGGATAAATGCAATAGGTACATCAGCAACTTATATCATTTGGTGCATAAGCCAAATCTAACAAAAAGGGACGAAACAGTTGCATGTGAGTTTGATATCTATGGTATGCAAGTGATTTGAAACACAGTTCTAATTTTTCTGCAAGGTCGCTATTGCCAAGTAGATATGATACAACTAGAGCTTCGGAAATGGTCACTTTACGAATAAAAGCTTACTTTTGTATTGGCTCACTTTTCACTTTTATACTCGCCCGGAGAGGTGGGAGTGGGTACAATTTCTACTCACCTTCTAGTGAGGCAGTAATCATATATGACCTCCTTTCTTCGCCTGTATTATTATATTTTGTCCGTGTTTTTATTTCAACCACGGCATGTATTTCAGTGCTGAAAATTGCTGTCGGTCATGATGACTTTGTCCGACCAAATTTGTGAAATTCAGACCGACTAATTTTACATTAGTAACTTAGCTTTTAGTCGTAAAGATCTTGTTTGTAGACCATATTTGCTTTGAAACTTATTAAAAGTAAAAATCATATGGATTAGCGTTTTGTTTTGCTTTAACAGCCTCTCCACATGTCTCCAGACTTACCGCACAAAACGTGACACGTGCATTCCTAAGCATACTTATTGCTTCATAGATTGCTATGTCTATAGTCATAAGATTATTTGTGTATGCAAATTAGGTAAATGGTAGCATAAATAGAAATCTGCAGGGACATATCCTGCTACGTAAGGAAAATCACTTCAGTGGCTTTTGTAGTTTTGTGATTTTGTGTAGAACACTTTTCCTTCACGCCACCGCTATTTTAGTTTAGTCTACCAATTATTTACGCTTTCTTTGTTCTCAACCCTTTTTGTGTCAAAGAACGTAGAAAAATCAGTGAAAATTTGAAGAAAGTTAAAATGACATCTGAACATTCTATGAACTAATACTATTATCGTGGTGACACTGAAGTTACGTTAGCTTCGATGGCTGTCATCTGGACGTTTCCAAAAATAACAAACAATCTAGAGTGTTCTGAGCAGTGTTTTGAGGCTAAAACTTCCATAATGTATATAAACTGGAAGAATTCGACAGGAAGGCTCTTGTGGTTAAGTTGGTTGTTTATTGAAACAGTTTATTCCGGATTAAAGATAGTGAACACTTCTGCTAAACAGCGTCAAAGATTAGCTTCTTTTCTCGTCTTGCTGACATGTTTCCGAGATACTACTCAATTTTAGACAAGGAACGTCACGTATGACAGGAAAATTGTTATGTTTTTAGATTATTAGCACGACTAGATAACATCTCTGAAATGACTCCACGCTGGCGCCCCTGTTAATTTATCATGGTACCTCAACCGGCAAAGAGGAATAAGTTACAGACCGTGAAATAGTTCGTTGGTGACCCGTGCAGATATCATGACCGTTGCGTCATCCAAAGCGGAAAAACTCCTAGCGTTGCAAGTGTCTTTCACAATGAAGTGCGGCAAAGCTTAAACAACACTGAAGAAGAGTTCTTCTTGCCGATACAAACAACAGGAATTCAAAACGGTGCTACGCGTGAAATAACACTTTCTGGCTTTGTACTAAAAACGATGAAATAACACAAGGAGAATTAAGCTTATAATGTAAGACGGACAGTTTCTTAGTCAGTGTTTGACTTGACAATTCTTGTCAGCTTGCTCATTTGAAATTTAATCTATTTTAAGAAGTTTACTGGTCACATTTATCAGTAGAAAGATAACAAATACATTGAAAACAATAGAAAGAGAACGGTTTGCCAGCCCTTTTGTAACTGTTGTTTCGTTGTATTGTATTGCTTTCTTTTTGATGTATCGAGAATTGATAACGACAAATTCATCTGAAACATTTTTATAATTCCAAAAGGTTAAAGAGAAACTGTTTTCAGTTGCAGGTCCGTACATTCCTACAAGTATTTAACAATGAAGTAAAAAGCTTCTTAAAGATCATCTTCCTCAAAATGTTATCTCGTAAATCTTTATCAACAAGTTGGGTAGGAAAAGGTACGAGTCAAAGTTTTCGCTTGAAAGCCAAGCGTGACTTCACATCAATCACACCTACTGTGGCCAATCAGGCGTTGCACAAGGGAACCCATTCAATTGCTGTCACTAAAAAAAATGTTTCTATCGAGAAGAATAACACTCGTTTAGAATATTTCTAACTTGGGTAATACAATATGTATATCAGCGGTTATATCATTTGATGGGTCAGACAAGTCTGACTCTAGTTATAATCACCATGCTGTATGACAATTTATTTACCGGTTCAGAAATATTGACGTCATCATGGAAAAAGAAACATAAAGTAAACCATTGTAATCTAATTTAAACGGTGGAAATTTGAAAGGTTTTAAGCTTTTAAAGAAGACAGGAAAATCTGTACGTGAAAACCTGAGCGGATTTGATCACTTTTTGGATTAGGCCTGATGATGAAGAGCATAAAAAGCCTGCTACTCTGTAATTAGAATAATTATCTTTGGCAATGCGGAACTTGGCGGGAATTATGCTTTCAATCGAAAATGAATTAAAAGAACGAAAACAAAGGATATCATATTGGTTCTTCAAATAAACTGATAACGTGCCGCTATGAAGCAAAGCGACAATATTGCCATCTTAACCGTCAACAAATGCATCATTTGTGAAAGAATAAGTTTCCGACCTGGACTCGTATATTAAACTCCGGAGATGTTGTTATTTGAGCCGACTTCGAAAAAGAAGGGAGCAGTGCTTCTCTTTCCAACGAAAATGAAACAAAACCGATTGTGGGTAGACAACATGCGTATATATTGCATCTCTGTTGACCAATTTGTTTCAGCTCTGCTCACATAGTTTTCATCTTTTTGAAGCAGGAAAAATTACGCAATGAAGGTTACTTGAAGTTAGTACAAAAACTACGGCGAAAAACGGACAGAATTTTCCCTTGGAAAACTGAGATCGAGAGAGTCAAGGACTTCTAACATGTCATTTAATTTCAAAACGAGAAACAAGGCAAACATATTTCGGTTTTCCTTCATTAGAGTTTCAGTACTCCTGAAGATTTAGAAATGCGTGATTACTGTTTGCTTGAGTAACTTCAATTTTTTTGTGTCATTCAGCAAACTTGAAAAGAATAAATTGTCGCTGAAGGTTTTCGCTAAATCCTGTATTAACCCTCGAGATACTTCCCTCAGCAGTTGTAAACTTGCCAGGAAAATATATAGTTCTTTGCGGATATTGAACCCTTCCGAGGCTATTACCTTCTATAAAAACATTCCTGGTTAGGAAAAAACTTATGAAATACCAAGCATTTAATATTTGAATGAAACGACGTGATATATTTACTCAAATCACGTCAATTAAAGCGAGAGTTTACTTTAGCCATGGAAGTATTTTATGCAACGTAGCGGCATTGCGTTTTTAATTGAAGTAACGGCATATTGAAGAGTGGCAAGTTAAGCGGGTTGTTGCATTGGTATAGAATGCTTTGCCATGAGAACGTTACCCAGAACAGTAAATTCGTTTAAGAATTACAACGTTTTGGGTTGATAGTTTGATTCAGAAATAATTTTACTTGATTATTAATTCAACGAAACAGGAAAAAAGCTTGAAAGCAGCTGGGGGTAAATGATGCGTGAAGAGCTGAACACAATGGCACACGATATTAAATTGTCTTTCACAAACAAAAGTGCTCATCCATTGATGCTAAAATTCTAAGGATCGAAACGTGTTAAGACAAAGCCCTTAAAATGGGAACCCAGTTGCACTAAGCCTCCAGGTTAACAAGACGAAAACTACTTTCGACTAAAACTTTTACACTTTCCTTGAAAATATTTCATACCATCGAAACCGACACTGAACAAGTCCAAACAACTTGCGTTTTCCTAACTTTAACAACTGTTGCGAATTATTCAGCCCGTATGAAAGTTCGTTAATTAATCTCAAAGATGTTTTTTTTCCCTTTTATTGTCTATATCGTATTGATAAAGAGCTTTGTTCTTTCAACCGTGATAAGTCCATTATATAACAAGTGGCACATGATCACTTGTTTTCGAAATCGCCAACCAGTTTTGACATCATAATAGCCTGTGTGCATATGACGCACGTCAGTAGTAAGCCGAGCAGCCTACCGGTGCGGCAACGTTTTTACTCCAAGCTCTCACAAATCAAGTGAAAAAATCAAAGCCATCAGCATTGTTGAAGTGCAACTGGCGAAATTTGATCTTTCCCGAAGAGGACGGAGCAACTCATAGAAAGTGGCATAAGAGAGGGATTAAATATGATGGTAGGTTTTCGCGCCGAAACTGACATAATCCACGTAACTTTCCGGCCATAACAAACTTCTCGTTTTACATATTCGTAGACGGGCTATAATTGGTTTTTGTAGTGTAAGCGAAGTTCTTCACTTCAAAGCCAAAGCTGATCCTATGGCCATTTTATCGAACGTTTCTTGCCTCAAATAACTGTTGTTTTGTGTTAATGATCTTTAGGACTACCTGAAGCGTGTGGAATTTTTTCCTGTTTCGGACTTTTTTGATTTTTCGACCTAGGATCTTATATTCTTCAGACACTTGTAGCAAAAGGTAGAGGAATATTCATCCTAGCTCGCAAGGCGCCAAATAGTGGTTTTACTCAATATCACGGGTGATGTTGGACAGACAGCGAGCGTAACGTGTTTATGACTTACTTCAGGAATTCACGCATGAGCGATTCTTTATTCATCAAACATGTGCAGGCAGTGGAGTATAAAATTAATTACTTGCAGCACGCCAAAACTAAGCAAATAAGTGTAGTTAACTTCGCTTGTAGCCGTTTTGGTTACTTCTCGACAACTGCAGTTTTTACGACCAGTACGAATTTGATTTTACAATCTTGATTGACTACAAGTTTTGAGTTACCGCAAGTTACCGTTACTTCTTTTCTACACTCAGACTATGCAACTTGTTTTGTTTGCAACTTTTTGGACCATGAATTTTTCTATAATCCCTGCAAGACTTTATCATATCTTTTACTGAGACGAACATTTTTCAACTTTGTCAGCTTGATTACCCACAAAACGTTGACAATATCGCGAAAAAGGATTAAGTAATAGTAGGATATTAAGTTTGAAAACAACGGACCTTTCCTTGATCGTTTAGTTCATATTTTTAGCCTAATTTTCTTCGTAAATTTTTAATATTTAAATAACCTCAATGTTGAAGTGTATTTTGTTTTGTTGTAAAAAGTCTCAATTCACATGTATGCATCTTTAATACAATAATAATAGATTTCTATTTACATTGTGATATACATTTTTCAGAAAGAAAACGTGACATTGACTGTTTTTTTTAAAATTTGGTATTAGTAAATCAAAACTATATGTATTATACTTTAAATTGATCAGCAAAACCTAGGAGAAACTATTTGTAAAAGAACAAAGAAAAATTAAGAAGGTTTTTCAGTATTGCAGTTTAACGTTGCTTGGAAACCAATGTAAATACCGGTGTGTAAACACATGGATAAATGACTCATTGCCGAGTAATTTTCTTGAAATAACTGATCAATATGTCGGATAATGAACTCCAATATTAGAAATATATAATATAAGTAGGTTCCATTTGTTACACTGCTTAGATCTAAAGCACTTCTGATATTTAACATATTGCGTGATGTAAAGTTGTTATATTGGTAACTGACTGTAAAGCGCATTTGCTTCTGTCTTGTCCAGGTGCCAATTTTGTATTTATTTATTTATTTTTTGTACTGAACTATTTTTAACTTTAAAGAAGAATTAATTCATGTCGTCCATTGTTTACAAATTTATCATAAGTTATTGCTCAGTGACCTGTAGATTTTTTGAGTACGGGTTTCTTGACTTATCTTTTGGCGTGATATTAACAACTTTTAGAAAGATATAAATCGAGATTTGTCGCACTCAATTTTGACAACTAAGATTCTCCCCACTTTTTAGTTTAATTACTTTTCTGATGGGTAACTCTTAGCTTAAGATATAAAGTTCATCAGTTATACTAATGTTTGGCGCTTAAACACAAAGAATATATGACTCTTCAAATTTGGAAAAAGGATACTTTTTGCTACTTACAGTTCAAACGTACGTTTTTGTCGCTCTGAAACTGCACATGTTACGTTTATCATCTTTTCACCGTTTCAGACACTCGCTTGGGGCAATTTGTGATATTAGAACACCTTTGTAGTCAAATATTCAAGGGACGTAATCGCATTGAACTTTTAAATATATTGATGCGACGTATAAGAGCGGTTGCAGTGTAACGACAAAAATAATACATTTAATTGAGGCACAGCTATATTAGTGTTATTTACAAAATACAGTTCCCTTTTTGTCTCAAACAAAAATAGCAAATTCAACGCAGGCACGTAGTTTTTGTTCTCAGGCAAACATCTCGGGGTTATATCTCTGTTGAGCAATATTGACCTACATGTAGATGAGATCGTGCTTTAAGATTTAAACTTTATAGCATTTAACCTAATTGTTAAGGTTAAAATAGGCATTTTTATAAACGACTTTGTTTATAAATAGACTTACAATCAATTAGCAAAGTATCATTTGTTCGTTTTACCTGCGTCAATGTTTTGATTTAAACCGCACAGCGCAAAAAATAGTAAGTTTACATAAGTGGCTGTTGCTTGCTTGGATTTTAAAGTTCACCTCCTGTTTATTAAGTTACCATGGCAAGTTATCGGCGAATGAAAAGTCTGATTTAAAACAAGGTCACAACATAACAACAAGTATTGTACTCTGAGGATCGAAATTGCTCACATTGAAATAAAATTGTCGTTTCTTTGCGCGGATCTTAATGATATCACCAAAAGAGCCCTCTAAGGCTGGAAAGCTTAGAACTGTTATACGAGATGAAAAGAAATTTTCTACCAAGCGATGGTAAGTTTTATTTAGTATTAGTATATATTTTGCATAAAAAGTACAATTTGTGGAGTCTTGACGGGGAGTTCCGTGATGTCTTTTTTGAGCAAAAATACAAGCAATTATTTGAGCCAGAAGAGCCCTTTTACCTTTATAAATTCGGTATCTGATTAAAGCCATTTTTCACAGAACTGTTTCTGATATTTTGGAAAAAGATTTATGGATTAGATAACCACGAAAATATAGATTACGTACCGAAAGTAGCAAAAGTGTGTTGTGAAGGAAATGAAAAGATAAAAGGCATTTTTAAGACGTCTGCAGAACCTTTCCTTTCCCACTTCACATGTCTTTATCTGATTGAAACTAGGAAACGTGAATAAATATTTTTCTAGACGAATATATTACAAGGACAAGGCTAATATACGCATACATAGTTTTTATATCCCTCACTCGATCTTCCAATCTGTCCAATATCACATATAATCAATTTAATTTTTTCGCTTTGTTAGACGTTACGTAAGTGGTGACGTCAGTGGAAATAATTATGGAAATAATCCGGCAGAATTTACCACAACATACCTTAGAATGTTTTTGTTTTTATTATTACTATTATTATTATTAGTTATTATTATTATTATCATTATTTTGAGAAAAAACCCTTTACTTAAAGTGTATCTGAAGTTAGAGGCAACAGGACCAAGAAGAGTCACTTTACTTTCGGTCAGTTACTTCATTTTAGGAGAATACAACTTTAACATCCATTGAAAACCAGACTGATCAGTTGACAAGTAAATTATTAGAATTAACTTATCTCCTAGTTATTGATACTTATGACCCTTTTGTAAACATAAACTGATACATAAACTGTATCGTTTTCCGATATAGTTTATTAAAACCAAACACCAAACTTTGCTTCTCATAGTTTTAACACTTATTACTTAGTTTAATGTATCTCTTAACCAGTAAAATCTCGCCACGTTTTCTAGTTTTTGCTGTCCTTAACGCTTCTTAACGTTTCGAATACTGGAGAAATCAGGTGGAATCATCTTTGCTTGTTACGAAATTTATGACAAGACTATTACTTATATTAAAGCACTGAATATAAAAGTCACCTAAAACAAAGAGGGCAACCAATACTGGATCTTTATATAGGATTTCTGTCGTCACAAATCTATTTCTGTGTCTTGTGACCTATGTATAACAAATGTGCTTTTCATCTTTTATTACTGCGGCTTACGTAACTATGTTAATAAATAATATCTTCGATTCGAGAGGAAATTCATAGTGTGTTCGCCTACAAAAGTAATTGTGAAGTTATCTTCAAATAACGCCAGTAGCGTTGAAAATTTCTAAAGTAACGCGCTTTGTTTTGCAATGCAGGCGTCAACTGTTGAAAAGGCGGCGTATTTGAGACCACAGTTCAACCCGGTAAAGACAAAACAGCAGAAGGAAGCAGTGAAGCCCAGTTTTTTTAAGTTTACCGAGCAAGATTTATATGATTACCTGCATCAGAAGAGTGGAAAAGTTGAGACGATTAATATTGAAGAATCCAGGAATAGGAAACTGGAAGACAATGGTGCGGGGACGGAGAAACAGTCTTCGTGTAAGTTAATCTGTATCTGTTCTAAAGTTCTCTCTTTTTTTGTTTGCTTGTTTACTTGAGAGTAGTGTGATATGCGGACAGAGAAACTATTTAAAGTAAATTTCAAAGCGGAAAGTTGTCTGTTTTAGCTAAGAAAAGCACTTAGTACAACCCGAGATTTCCGAGATTAACACTTAAGTATAACGGAGCATCTTAAATTGGTAAGATCAGCTCGCAAAAACGTTTCATGTACTCGTCAAACGTCCATAATTTTGGAGATGTCATGGTTTGGTACGATAACCTAGGTTGGATAGTAGAGCCTGCTTCAGTTGCATAACAACCAGTCAACATTCAGCTAAAAATCTGGTCGCTAGTCAGTTGTTAAAAAGGGTATCGGGGACGACTGAGAACAATCTTTTAGTTAACTGAAATTTCAGGCGGGCCACTTGTTGAAACTCCATCCAAACTTTCCGAGATAAACATAGATATATCATGGCATACAGATGGAAAATAGAACTCATTCCATGTTTTACCTTCAGTTTGCAGAACATGTAACAAGGTATACAACATACGCTGTCCTATTCACTCATCCCACAACACACCTGACCTTAGCTACCCAGGGGACTGGGACAGCTATGCCATGAAGTCATTCCCTGATGTGGTGCAGTTGTGTAAATCCAGCATCCCAGGCAAGAAGTATGGCGTGGCTGCCAAGCAACACATTCCTGTGGGTACGTGGATAGGTCCTTACGAGGGAAAGCGAATTAATCCAGATGAAATCAACCCAAACATGGACTCCTCGTACTTGTGGGAGGTATGAGAACAAAACAAAAATTACTTGTGTTTAACTGAATGTTACTGACCTATTGAGTGAAGTGTTTCCAGAGTGACTTGACTAAACTCCATCTTCCGAACCTGTCTATTAGTGTAGCTTGTTTATATCTGACAAACTAGATTAATGGTTTTGTGAAGTCATTATCTATCGAGTTTATTTCCTTGATACTCCAAATTAGTGCCTACTCTTCTCCGACAATATCTTCGTGCGATAGATATTGAGCTGATTTATAAATCCTGTTTTGAGTGATATTTCGTTTTACCGTTTAGCTAGTTGTAAAGACCACAAACTGATTACAACAATGTATCCGTTTTTACCTACACAATTACTGATTTCGCTTTTACAATAGAGAATTAATCATTAACTTCATTCTCTTTAATCTCAGATTTACAAAGATGGCCGCCTCTTGTACTATCTTGATGCGACAGACGAGGCCACCTCAAGCTGGATGCGATTCATAAAATGTGCTCGTCACAGAAACGAGCAAAACCTGTTTGCTTTCCAATACTGTGGCAATGTCTACTACCGAGCCTTCAGAGAAATTCCCATAGGGACAGAGTTACTGGTGTGGTATGAAGATCTCTACCCGCAGTACTTTGGGATTCCGTTAAGCATACACGACTTGAATTCAATGGGTGAGTCAACGTTTTCTTCCGTTGTTATGTATTTTATTACCCGGTGTTTATTTATGTTCAAGTAAATGAAAACTGCTGCGTAGGGACGATTTCGGAAATTTTAAAGATCTCAAAGATTTACAAGTGGGCCAAAGACGGCGCGAAAGACGTTGTCTGTTTGGGAATCTGGTACCCAATTAAGTCTCGCAACATGATAGTTCTGCAATGTTTAAACTTTTTAAACTGAAGATTTCTCATTACATTTTGACGACTTTGTTTTGCAACTTTCACTCTTAACTTAACATCAACAGAACTGAACAGTACTTATTTTTTCGCCTCAGGTTCCAGGCCTTACCCAGTGATGGCGACGCCGTACGCAGATGAACAACAAATTTCCCCCGTTCCTCCTCCGACCTCTGCTGCTATGAGACAAGCGTCTCCGCAGGTGACTGGACCTAACCAGAGAACATCACCGCGTGATTCGCCACAAGTAAGAACCGCGCAAGAAAGAGAACTTCAAGCAAACAAACAGATACCAAAGGAAAGCATCAAACGAAAGCACGAAGAAAACGACCGCAGCAACAATGCTAAGAAGGTGAAGCTGCAGAGCACGCAGAAGACTGACGGTCCAAAAGAGATGCTACGGAAGTTAGAAGAGGCACGTCTCAAGGACAAGACAGATCTGCCTTGTGAATGGCCGCGTGTAGCTGACGGAGAATTCATCTTGGAGAATGGCGAACCAAAGATATGGCATTGTGGTCAATGTGACAAATCTTTCGCTCAGCGCAGTCTGCTTCAAATGCACGTCTGTTCCAGAAATCCAAACAGACCTTACCAGTGCGGTCACTGCGCACAGGAGTTCGCGCATCCTAACGAGCTGCGCACGCATGCTGTCATTCATTCTGGCAAAAAGCCATTCAAGTGCGGATTTTGCTCGCGAACCTTCGCCGGAGCCACGACTCTTAACAACCATGTCCGAACCCACACAGGAGAGAGGCCTTTCACCTGTAACAAGTGCTACAAAACTTTTTCACAAGCATCGCAACTCAGCAAGCACAAGAGATCCCTCTATGAATGCTTCTCTTGAGAATTTTTCTGTCGTGAGGACCCCAAGAACAATTTTACATTAGCAACTATAAGATTGCGTGGAGTTGTAAACATTTATATATCACGTTATAAAAAGGACTCTTGTGTATTTTATAATTAGAAACACTTTGAGCGTAACTCTAAGTAATTTGTATTTCAACGTGTTTTCCTACCTTTCATTGTGGCGTTTTAGTCACACCGGATTTTAAACAACAACGACAGAAAATAACTGTTGGTCTTAACCAGTTAAGTGATTTACAAGTAATATTTACCTGTTTCATTATCGAGTCTTTAAAATTGTTGTTTTTTTACTTATTTCTAACCTTAGCTAGTTAAACTAGGGATGCGTTTCTTTGGAAAAATCCAAGATTGTTTTTTTCAATAAAAGCAAAAACGGATTTTGTCTTTCTGTACTAAACAGATTCATCCATGATCACATTCTTTGGTTCGTTTGATGCACCATGATCCGAGTGATCCTCGATTATTCTGTTTAGTAAAGAAACGCAAAATCCGTTTTCGGATTTAAGAATCCAAACTTCGATTTTCCCAAAAAATTGCACCCTAGTTTAAAAGATTACGGAAACACTGCGCAAATCCGTTTGTGTATTAAGTAATTATTTTAATCAATGGACTCGTTCCAACAAAAGAAAAACTGACGTAGTTCATGTTATCGCAATATTATGGATGAAACTTCACCAGGCGCTCATCACTCAGGAGAATCCAATGGAAGTCATTTTCAGAAAAATTTACCTTTCGTCACCATGGAGATCATAAAGATACAAATTACAGAGGTTGACGACAACGTATCATTAGTATTCTAGAAGACAATCTGCAGGTTAAAAATAGATGTAAATATTGACATAATCTCCTGAGTAATGAGCTCATGGTTATTTTAATTTTATTTTTTTCCAGAAATTCCTCGACTGTCTAGACCAACTCTAAAGGGACACCATAAGTGCTGACGTATATGCGTGTTAAGCTCAAGAGCGAAATATATTTATATACTTGTAAATAAACAGACATTGCTGTATATTTTTGGAAAACCTTTCAAAAAGGTTCGAGAGCAATACATTCGTTTTCTTAATGTATATTTACTTGCGCTTGTAAAATATCACCAACCGGTATTCATTAAAATACACTGCGTTCGTTATTGAAATTCCTTTATTTGAAATTCCATGGAAAAATAGCATTGTTTTAACGTTTCTTCGATAAAAGAAACAAAATTTCTCGCCTTGTTTCCACATAAGGGAGAAAGGTTTTCCACGAGTTGCCGAATTTTTCTTTAAAAAGTTTCCCCCAATTTGTTAAAACGAAAACGAAACTTTTTTCTGTCATTTGCTCTAATCACTCTAAGAAAGTAAGCTTTCCAAGGCTCTAAAAACCATCTCATCTTTATAAGGTATGTTATCTTTCAAACGTGAAGATATCGACATTTATGGAAAAATGTGTAATACGGTTATGCTAAATGAGCCAAAAACTGTCGATATCAAGTCAAAAGATTTTCGAAACCTCCTCGGAAATCTCCGGCAAACGTCGAGAATCTTACTTAAAATTCGTGATAATCGGGAACGCATGTATAGCCTTTAGGAAACATATTCGGAGATTATTCGGAAATATTCAGAAAATGGTAAGACGAATATAAACACTAAAAGCTGCTCCGATTTCTCAGAATGGTTAAAAGTGGCTCAGAATGCAAAAAGGTTTCAATAATTCATAGAGGGAAAAAGACTTTGTTCGAAGGGAAAAATTTGCTCCAATCAAGAGAAGTTGCCATGCAACTTTTCTTTTGAATTTTATTAATTTTTACTGTACATTTTAGTAAAATTACACGAAAAGAAATGCATTAATACTAATAGAACAAATTTAAAATTTTACAGATGTATTTGTCTCCATGAAATAAAACAAAAAAATTATAAAGAAATGAGAACTAAAAGCAGAAATAAAGAAAAACACTAGGAGAAGACAGAGATACTCAAATATTGACATACTCGAGTACAGAGCTTACTGATACAGTATCAGACCTTTTCACACTTTTTATATAGCTTGGCAAGTTTATCATTAGAGTGGAACTCCGTTAATCAGGCCACCAAGTTAATCAGTCTATTTAAAGTGACATCTTGACAAATATATCTCAATTACACTGTTCTTTAACACGCATTCGAAATGCAGACACAAAAATTATATTTCACAGACTCCGTTCAAAGTGTATGAGACAACAAATGGTAGGAATTTCCCGGTTAGTGCTTCAAACCACTTCTAAACGCCAACAGAAGGGCGAACCCCCGTGAAGAAACAATAGAAGGGCCCTGGGACCTACATATCGTGGACCCATGATGCTTCGATGGCTTTTTTCCTTGTTCTTCAAACCATTCGGTAAGTATTTTGCTTTTGCCCTGCTTTTTTTTACAAATTCTAATCGTTTTTTAGGCTATACCTTGTGTTTTTACACAGTAGGTTTCTTTTAGGTGATATTTGTCGCTGTTCAGGATATTTAAAATCGTTGAACATGTCCCATAGAGGACACAAGTCGCGTAAAAGGTCTCGTTCTTGGTCGCCATCTTCCCGCCAAAACTCCGTTTCGTCGCCTGACGTACATCATGAAGGGTCTCCGCCGAAACGACGCAAGGACGAAAGCGATTCCCTTCAGAAGATTCTTCAGGCGATTGAACGTCTTTCCAACCGAATAGACTCGTTAGAGTCCCGAGCAAATCAGCCAGAAACTATTGCAGATACTGATTGTAATATATTCGTAACCGGAAGTTGTGTTAAGCTGTTGTATTAACCAAGATGCTTAGAGAATAAAGTTGTTGTGTTAAGCAAGCCTCGTCAACTTGTGTTGTTATGTCACCGAGCCATACTTTTGCCAGTATGTTTCATTTTGGCGACGAGGATGGGATACTCTACATGCACGAAGACGCATGAGAAATCCCGTGAAGTTTTGATTTTCTCTGTGTGAGGAAAAAGGTTTGTTTTCGACCGAGGCAACTTGATCAAAGTTTGAGCACGTGCTATCAAAATGGCGGGAATTGGATTGTTTGGTCGTGTCGGCGAGTTCAGCCCTGAGCGAGAGACTTTTCGTTCCTATGTGGAAAGAATGGAAATGTTCTTCATGGCAAATAATATCATAGAAGAAACAGGCGAGGGTAAAGAGGAAGCCAATCTCGCAGTTGCAAATAGAAAACGTGCTATCTTTCTGACTGAGATTGGACCCGAAGCATATTCTACCCTGAGCAATCTGCTGGCACCAGTGAAACCAAAAGACACTCCTTTTGCGGACGTTGTCAAAGCATTGGAGAAACATTACAATCCAGCGCCATTGGAGATAGCAGAGAGTTTTCATTTTGGAACTCGCTTTCAAAAACAAGACGAATCCATCAGTGACTTTATTGTGGCCTTGAAGAAGTTATCGATTCATTGTAACTATGGAAGTTTCTCAACCGAGCTCTGAGAGACCGTTTTGTGTGCGGATTGAACAATCCCAAAATACAGAATAAACTTTTGAACACCGAGGATCTTTCTTTTGAGAAAGCGTGCCAGATTGCAAAGTCAATGGAAATGGCAGAGAAGAACACCCAAGAATTCCGTCCTGTCAGTGCAAGTGACGACAGCCAAGGCATAGTAAATAAACTGGAAACTGTAAACATTAAGGAACCCTCATGTTACCGGTGTGGTGGTAAGCATGCTGCATTTAAGTGTAAATTTAAGTCAGCAAAATGCTACAAATGTAGCAAAGTAGGTCACCTTGCATCAGTTTGTCGCAGTAAAGATGTTGAGTCTAGCATGAAAACAAAACAACCAGGAGCTAAAGGTACTGTTCATAGTGTCTTAGAATCAAACACAGAAGGTTATGATGATAATGATGAGTTAGGTATTTATTCCATGTATGCAGTTGGTACAGATAATCCTACCAACAAAAGTTATACTGTAGAAATGACCATAAATGGTTCACCATGTTCAATGGAAGTAGACACTGCAGCTGATTACTCAATAATGAGTAAGAGCACACATTTTCAGAAATTCAGTAATTTTCCACTTCGTCCGTCAAAAGTTGAATTGAAAACCTATACGGGTGAAACCCTTACATTGTGTGGTGAAATGCTGTGTGATGTAGTGTACAAGGGCCATGAATATACATTGCCAATTATTGTAGCTGATTATGAGAAGAAGCCTACTTTGCTGGGAAGAAATTGGTTAAACCATATAAGGCTTGAGTGGGGTGAAATATTTAGTTTAACAAGATCCGAGTTGGAAAGTGCCAAAAGTCAACTTGATGGATTACTAGTTAAACACAGTGAGTTGTTCAAAGATAGCTATGAGGGCATGAAAGGGTTGGAAGCACACCTCACCATGAAAGATGGTGCAAAGCCCATATTTATTAAGCCACGTAGGGTTCCATATGCACTAAAAGATGAAGTTGAAAAGGAGTTGGATAAATTAGAGAAAAATGGGGTAATCGTTAAAACTGACAGATCAGACTGGGCAAGCCCAATAGTAGTTGTGCCAAAGGCTGACAAATCGGTTAGAATTTGTGGGGACTACAAAGTAACCATCAACTCTGCTGTTGAAGATGAGCAGTATCCCCTTCTCACCCAACAGGACTTGTATGCTGCCCTCTCGGGATCAAAATTTTTCAGCAAACTTGATTTGTCGCATGCATATGCTCAGCTAAGTGTTGATAAAGCAAGTCGTGAGTACCTGACAATTAGCACACACAAGGGACTCTATTCCTACAGCAAATTACCCTATGGGGTTAAATCAGCACCTAAAATATTCCAAGCTAAAATGGATATGATTTTGCAAGGAGTAGAAAAATGTGTGTGTAAGCAGGATGACATTCTTATTGGTGGTGTCAGTTGGCAGGAGAAAATCCTGGCTGAGGTATTGGAGAGGTTGCATAAATATAACCTGCATTTGAAGATGGCAAAGTGTGAATTTCTGAAGAGGGAAGTTGTCTATTTGGGTTTGAAGATAGATGCTGAAGGTTTGCACCAGTTGAGGAAATAGTGGATGCTGTAAAAAGGGCACCAGTACCACAAAACGTCAGTGAGTTGAGATCTTTTTTGGGTATGGTCCAGTACTATCACCCATTTCTACCAGGTTTAGCAACCACACTAGCACCACTACATGAGCTCCTCAAAAAGGGTGTCCAGTGGACATGGACAAAAGAGCGTCAGCAAGCATACGAAGCTTGTAAACAAGGTCTCACCAGTGATGCACTGTTGGTGCATTATGATGGGGACCGTGAACTGAGACTTGCTTGTGATGCGTCCAGCTATGGAATTGGAGCAGTTATTAGCCATGTGATGGATGATGGCCAGGAGAGGCCAATAGCCTATGCCTCTCGGACACTGAGTTCAAGTGAAAGGAACTACGCACAAATTGAGCGTGAAGCATTATCAATTGTTTTTGGTGTAAAAAAATTCACCAGTTTTTTGTATGGGCGTAAGTTTACCCTGATCACTGATCACAAACCATTGTTGGCAATTTTCAATCCAAAATCCGCTATCCCCACACTAGCTGCAGCTCGAATGTAGAGGTGGGCTCTAGTAATTTCGGCGTATGACTATGAGATTGAATACAAAAGATCTGAAGACCATGCCAACTGTGATGCTCTCTCAAGCCTACCACATGAGGACTCCACAGTGGGAAGTGAGTGTGTGGTCTACAGTGTGAGTGTAATTGATGATGATTTTCCAATCACTGCAGGAGATATAGGAAAGGCAACCCTTGTAGATCCTGTACTTGGTAAGGTACATCAATTTGTGATGTCAGGTTGGCCAGAAGGGTGTCCTGATGAGACCCTCAAACCCTATCATAATAGAAGAAATGAGCTGTCCTGTGAACAGGATTGTGTCCTTTGGGGCTCTAGGGTGATTATTCCACCAATCTTTAGAGCCAAAATGCTGGGGCAGTTGCATTGGGAAGACCCTGGTATATGTGGTATGAAAGCAATTGCTCGTACATGCATGTGGTGGCCAAAAATGGATCAGGAAATCGAGGAAGCAGTGAGAGTATGTACAGTATGCCAAAATGTTAGAAATGCCCCACCCAGTGCACCCCTGATCCCATGGAAGTGGCCAACTAGACCATTTCAACGGATCCATATTGATTTCTGTCAGAAGAGTAATGATTACTTCCTTGTAGTAATCGATAGCCACTCAAAGTGGATTGAAGTGAAACATATGAGCTCTACAACTACTGAACGGACTATTGATGAGCTCCGTTTAATTTTTGCTACTCATGGTTTACCTGAAGAGGTGGTGTCTGACAACGGACCACAGTTTACGTCCATTGAATTTGCTGAATTCATGCGCAAAAACGGCATCAAGCACACGTTCGTTCCACCCTATCACCCTCAATCTAATGGGGCAGCGGAGAGGTCTGTGAGAGTTGTTAAGGATGCTTTAGTTAAACAAGTGCTTGAGGGTAAAACGGGCATCTCTATGAAACACAGACTTGTTAATTTTCTATTTCGGTATCGCACAACCCCTCACAGTACAACTGGTGTGACCCCCGCTGAGTTGATGGTGAAGCGTTGCCCAAGAACAAGATTAAGTCTGATTAAGCCTAATCTGGCACAAGTTGTAGAGAATAAGCAAGAGAAACAGAAAATGTATAAGGATTTGAAATGTAAGAGGGAAAGATCCTTTGTAAGAAATGACAGGGTGCGGGTACGAAACTCGAGGGCTAATTCTAAGACTGATAAGTGGATTCCAGGCACTATAATTAAAGTTTGTGGGCCCAGAACCTATGTAGTTAGGACAGGACACAAAACCAGATATGTGCACACTGATCACATGATAAGAGCACATGATAATGTACCAGATGATGTCAGTGAGCCAGATGTCGTGGTGCCTGAATCAAGTGGTCAGAAAATAAATGATGATAATGTGAATCCTCTCGATAGTACTTCTGAACCACATGTAGATCTGCCCGAAAACGAGGATACTGTTGTATCTCCTTTAGTTGTAAGTCGTCCACCTACAGTTTTGCGAAGATCTCAAAGGATTAGAAAACCAGTTGTTAAACGTAACCTGTAACTGTAGGTTATCACTATGTCTTGGGTATAAGAGCATCCTGAAAATCTGGGGGAAAGCAGTGTAATATATTCGTAACCGGAAGTTGTGTTAAGCTGTTGTATTAACCAAGATGCTTAGAGAATAAAGTTGTTGTGTTGAGCAAGCCTCGTCAACTTGTGTTGTTATGTCACCGAGCCATACTTTTGCTAGTATGTTTCACTGATGATGATGCTTTGTCGATTATGTCGGGTGAAACGTCAGGCTTGGAGATTAGCGAATCTTTGACGACCGAAGCGTCTTTTTAAGACAGCTACTACGCCCATTAGGCCACCCGTAGAGCCTATTCAGGCACCCGTAGCGCCTACTAAGGCACCAACAGAGTCTAGTAAGACATCTGACGAAGCTGAAAACTCAGCGAAATCTAGTGATGATCACAGGCTGTTCCACCCACTTGCCAAGTCAACCTCCTGGAAACCATCAGCTTCTTTCTCCAAGTTTCTTGATACTAATTTTCGGAGAAAATTATCTTTCATCTTAACAGCAATCTCTCGTTATTTTGGATGACTGGGCAAATCCTGAAGTGGATGCACTGTCTGCTCCAAAACTCGATCAACAATTGTTGAATCAAGTACCATTTAAAGTGAAAAAGTTTGCACATGTTCAGGGTGCTTTCTTAATTGCCACGGGCCCACTTTGTGGCCTTCATGATTGTATCGAAAATGATTCAGCTCCAAGTTATGAGGAAATTAAAGTAGCTTTGGAGCAAGCTCTTTGCCTTTTAGGCTCAGACAATGCTCGGCTGTCTATCCTGAGACGACAGAGAGTCCTCGCAGCCATAAACCGTTCGAGGATAAACCTCGCGGAACTACCTCTGCCTAATGCAAAATCATGACTATTTGGAGGTGATTTCCCCTCCTTGGCCTCAAAACAGGCCGAATTGTCCAGGGGTTTCACGAAAAACGTGGCACAAACTACAGGGAAATCCTTTGCTAGACGTAATAATAAATCCCAGTCCCAAAGCAGACATCGAGGAGACACCTTTAACAAGGATCAATCCACTGGGTATTCAAAACCCTTATAAATTTCGGTCAAATTACCAAGAGCCTCGTTCAAAAAACGGGCTTTTTCGTTCCCCTCACCAGAAGGGACGTCAGCCAGACTCTCAGAGTGCATAGTGTCTTGGAGAACCCTAACATCGGACTCACAGATTCTCTCAATTGTTTCAGGTTACAAGATAAGTTTCCTCAAAACTCCTTTTCAAAAGTCTCCACCATTTATCCAAACATCGGATCAGGAAGCACTCCTAATATCCCATGAAGTGAACGAGTTATTGCAAAAAGGGGCCATACATAAGACTCCTTTTACCAGAGACGCTTTTTACAGCCGCCTGTTTCTTGTATCCAAAAAGGGAGGATCTATGCGTCTGGTGCCGTAGACCTACGTTCCTTGAACAAGTTCACCGTAATCGGGCATTTCCAGATGAAAAACCTCAGTTGCCTAAAGACGTTGCTATTACCAGGAGATTTTATGACAAATATAGATTTAAAAGATGCTCACTTTTCTGTACCTGTTCACGAGTCTTTCCGAAAGTTCCTTCGCTTCATTTGGAAGGGAACATGTTACCAGTTCAAAGCTCTCCCATTCGGCCTGTGTTCAGCCCCCAGAATTTTTACGAAAGTTCTAAAACCTGTTGCCGCATTCCTGAGGAGGAAGGCTATTCGAGTCCTTATTTACCTGGACGACTTTCTTCTTTTGGCTGCAGCAATGGAGGAAGCTGGGAGAAATACTCAGCTGGTAGTGACTCTCCTCTAGTCCCTAGGTTTTCCAATAAACCTCAGGAAATCATTACTGATTCTAACACAAGTGATAACCTTCCTGGGTTTCCAAATAGACTCATTGTGCATGATGATATCACTCCCGGCAGAAAAGGACAACAAATTTCTAGACTGTTGTCACAGTCTGCTCGTTTCTCAAAGTATCACATTGCGAAACCTAGCAAGTTTAATAGGTCTGTTAGAGTCCTCGAGACCAGCCATTTGGCGAGCTCCACTACACTTTCGTAACTTGCAGTCAGATCTGATAAGGGGCCTACAAATAAACCAGGAGTCTTACGACGCTTTGTTTGCCCTGTCATCGAGTGCCAGAGTAGAACTTGCGTGGTGGTTGAAACACCCTCAATGCAAACGGCAGTCCCGTGCACCTTCCTCCATCGGATATGATCATCGCAACTGACGCCTCCAAGAAAGGTTGGGGCGCAGTTCATCAATCCCTTCAGACCAATGGCAGATGGTCACAAAAAGGGTCTCTCCAACACATCAATTATCTGGAGCTAAAGGCGTCCTTTTTGGCTTAAAAACCTTTCTCAAAGGCAAGTTTCACGTAAACGTATCTCTCCAGTTAGACAACAGGACCACCAACGCTTACATCAACAACAAATTTGTCGTTGATGCAAGCGTTGGCGCTTTACGAACGAAGAATATACATTGTATTTACCGTGTGTTTGGGCTCGCACACTTTAAGAACGAAGAATATACATATCGTATTTATTTAGCGCTTTTGGGCTCCCACACTTTAGGCAAACACAAATGGCATGAGAACGAAGAATATAAATTGTATTTAGCGTGTGTTTGGGCTCGCTTTCATAACGAAGAATATGCATTGTATTTAGTGTGTGTTTGGGCTCCCACGCTTTAAGAACGAAGAATATAAATTGTATTTACCGTGTGTTTGGGCTCGCACGCTTTGAGAACGAAGAATATACATATTGTATGTCGGGCATTGTATTTAGCGTGTGTTTTGGGCTCGCACGCTTTAAGAACGAAGAATATACAAAAAATATTCTATGTCTTTACAATAAGATGCATTTTACCAATGAAACACCAATCGAATAAGTGCAATTCCATTGGCACCAATCGTACCACTGGTGGTACCAATGGACGAGTAGAATGGACCCCTACTCAGCCTGAAGCCATCGGAAATATTCAAACTCTTTATAATGACATGCGCTTCACCAATGAAATACCAATGGATTGAGTGCTATTCCATTGGTACCAATCGTACCATTGGTACCAATGGACGAGTAGAATGCACCCCTACTCAGCCAGAAACAACTGGAAATATTCTACGACTTTATAATGAGATGCATTTCACCAATGGAACACCAATCGAATAAGTGCAATTCCATTGGTACCAATTGTACCATTGGTTGGACGAGTAGAATGGACCCCTACTCAGCCTGAAGCCATCGGAAATATCCAGTCTTTATAATAAGATGCATTTCACCAATGGAATACCAATCGAATAATGCAATTCCATTGGTACCAATTGTACCATTGGTTGGACGAGTAGAATGGACCCCTACTCAGCCTGAAGCCATCGGAAATATTCTAAGTCTCTATGATGACATGCGCTACACCAATGGAATACCAATGGATTGAGTGCTATTCCATTGGTACCAATCGTATCATTGGTACCAATGGAGGAGTAGAATGCACCCCTACTCAGCCAGAAACAATTGGAAATATTCTGCGTCTTTAAAATGAGATGCATTTCACCAATGGAATACCAATGGATTGAGCGCTATTCCACTGGTACCAATCGTACCATTGGTACCAATGGACGAGTAGATTGCACCCCTACTCAGCCTGAAGCCATCGGAAATATTCTAAGTCTTTATAATAAGATGCATTTCACCAATGGAACACCAATCGAATAAGTGCAATTCCATTGGCACCAATAGCACGACAATTCTACGACTTTACAATGAGATGCATTTCACCAATGGTGCAATTCCATTAGTACAAATCATACCATTGGTACCAATGGACGAGTAGAATGGACCCCTACTCAACCTGAAGCCATCGGAAATATTCTAAGTTTTTATAAATCCCCATGTGGAGACATTTCCCAATGGATTACCAATGGACTGAGTGCCATTCCACTGGACTCCGTTTGTGTGTATTGGACAACCCTCAACCAGCTCAATTCACACAACTGTCTCATTTGGGCCTACCGGCTCAACTGGCTTCGAACCAGCTCAAATCGCATCCTGACAGAAACATTTGGAAAGTTACGTACCAGGAATATTTTTAGATGAAAACTATATTCAGTATTGTATAACTTTGAAGAGGCAAGGTTAAAAATTCAGTTGGATTACTGGGTTAAGGGAATAAATATAAGATTGCCCTGACACTTGTACGGTTATGTGTAAGAACTAGTGTACATAGGAGTAAGGGAGCAAACGTATACTGATCACTGCACAGTCCTTATACATTAAGGGTCCTTACACGGACTCCTCATACCACCTTATATTTGTCATTTTATGAAGTGTGAGGTGAGGTACTTCCTGCGGCTGCAGCTGTAGTTCGTCTCCTACTGGTTAAAATGTTAATATTCATTGTTGTTCAAAGAACCATCTCGCTTTTGTGCTTTGGTAGATGTAGCAAACAACTGCAAATCCGTTTGCAGAAACGTGACGGAAACGAACAACGGCGGAAATCTGCTAGTTTAAATATGACGGAAACGTGACTTGGCATTTCCTTTCCGGAAACGTGACGGAATCACGTAGACTTGAATTTTCACGTTTCCGCAAGACGTAAACATAACGGAAACATGGAGTTACATGTTTCCGCCACGTTTCAGAAATACGGAAACATGTGATTTCGTCCCGTGAAAGGGGGTACACGTTCCTCCCAACATATGACTCTGGCCTTAGAGATGTGGGATTGGTGTTGGGAAAGAGACATCCTTGTGATAGCTTCTCACATCCTAGGAAGAGACAACGTCTCAGCGGACAAGGAGTCCAGAGAATTCAAGGACATGAGCGAGTGGAAGCTGGTCCGAACAATTATTCAGCCTTTTTTCTGCTGAATTGTCTGACGGATCTGTTTGCGAGTCGCCTAACCAACCAACCGTCGGATTACATCAGTTGGAGACCCGACCCGGAAGCCATCCACACAGACGCCTTTACGATAAACTGGGCTCCTCTACGGAGCTATGCCTTCCCCCTCTTCAATCTGATATCCAAAACCTTACCGAAGGTAACGATCGACCAAACGGAACTAATTCTCCTTGCTCGGCCCAGCCCTGGTGGCCGGTTCTGCTGAGACTTCTAATATCTCAGCTAGTTTTGCTACTGAACAATCCAACCCTCTTAACGGACCCGACCGACCTGAACCGAGTTCATCCAATGTATCCTCGCCTTCACTTGGCCGTGTTTCACATCTCTACCAAGGTTTTCAAGCTGAGGGCATTTCAACAAACGTTGCCGATCCACTCATCGCAGCAACTCGTACCTCCACCTCGTCGTACCCCTGGACGGCAAATTGACCCTCTCTCGTCATCTATAAGTGACATTCTAAATTTCTTAACAGAACCCTTAAACGAAGGCTTAGCATACCGATCACTTAACGTCCTTCGTTCTGCTATTTCATCAACTCATCCAAAGATAGACAGTTTTTCAGTGGGTCAGCATCCTTACGTTGCTAGGATCCTTAAAGGAGCTCTCAATAAACGTCCTCTCAAGCGCAGGTATTCCCATACCTGGAATGTTGATGCCATGATTGAATACATGATTTCTTTGTGGAAAAGCAGCACCCTATCAATTAAAACTATCTCATTGAAGTTAGCACCCTGTTTGCATTAACCTGTCCTGAACAGATTTCTGCCTTGGCTTCCCTGGATCTCAGACATTGCAGCGTCCTTCCAGGAGTTTCTTTCAAACTCACCGTCCCTAGAAAAACTGGCAATGCGGATGAACCAGCGGAAGCAATTTTTTGCCCGCTTTGACCAAGACAAGAAGCTCTGTCGTCCCGTGGATTGTTTTAGACAATATGTAAAATTATCCAGGAATGTTTGACCCGTTATCCCGTCTTCTCTTCCCAATAAGTTGTTTATTTCATTTAAACGCCCCCACAAACCGGTCACTTCTACGACGTTGGGGCGTTAGCCACGAACCTTTATGAGTCCAGCAGAAATAGACAGTCAAATTTTTAAAGCTCACTCTGTGCGTGGTGCATCTACGACAGCAGCAGCCAATGCATTTGTCCCGCTGTCGAGTATCATGCCAATAGCCGACTGGTCTTCTGCTTCAACTTTCAGAACATTTTACTATAAACCCTTGTTTACTTCAGACTTTGCTACAGGGGTCTTATCCTCAAAGTAGATCTACGTGTAAACTCAGCTATTCTCCTGTTAAGTTTTGAATTATATATAATATATATAAATGTTTTGTTATGTGGAACCATGGCTGTTTTATCGCTCTTAGTAGCAGCGTTAAAAACTACCATTTGTTGTCTCATATATTTCGAACGGAGCCTGTGAAATATAATGAGAATTATACTAGGGCCGCGAAGCGGCCCTAAGTTATCATTCAAATTATATGAACAGATGAAGTGAGAAATATATGAGCTTCCCACCCTTCTTCCCTCCCTTCTATGGGGTCTCTCTTTTGCCTGTCTATTCCATGGCGTCAAAAAGCCACCGAAGCATCATGGGTCTAAGAGATCTAGGTCCCTGGGCCTTGTGGGTATACCAGGCCCCTTCTACTGTTTCTTCAGGGGGGTTCGCCCTTCTGTTGGCGTTAAAAAGTGGTTTGAAGCACTAACCAGGAAAGTCCTACCATTTGTTGTCTCATTTATTTCTCACTTCAACTGTTCATACAATTTGAATTACAACTTCAGGCCGCTTCGCAGCCCTAGTATAATTCTCATTTTTAACCTTAATTTTGAAAAGCGTCCTTTTTTAACTTCTCGCGGATTTTCTCTTCTTTCTTACACGCGGGTCCAGGTCCGACAACCCGTCTGACACAAGCCTTTTTTCACCAAAAGGTCTTTGAGATATTGTGAAGGTTTACTGATTTTTTTAACATTTCCAATTCCCAGACATGGGTTGCGCATAGTTAAGCCTAATTTATAAAAGTATCTTGTTTGTTTCTTCTTCTGGATCTTTTCTGCTCTTTTTACACGCGAATTCAGTGGCAGCAGCCCGTGTGACACACGTCTTTTCTTCTACAGGGTCTTTGAGACATTTTAAACCTTTTTTTCAATGTTATAAATTTTCGGGTTTCCACAGGTAGGTTGCGCCTAGTCAACCTTAATTTTGAAAAGCATCTTGTTTTTTACCTGGATTTTCTCTGCTCTTTTACACATAGATTGAAAAGGAGCAATCCGTGCTACACTTTCCATTTTCCCCATAAAGTCTTTGAGACGTTTTAAAGCTATTTTATTTTAATATTTTAAAGTTTTGGTATTTCTCACTGGCGGCTTGCGCCTTGTCAATCTTAATTTAAAAATTATCTTGTTTGTTTCTTCTCCTGGATTTTCTCTGCTTTTTTATACGCGGATTCAGCAACCCGTGTGACGCACGCCTTGTTTCCTCAAAGGGTCATTGAGACGTTTTGAAGCCTCTTTTTTACAATCTTTTTTTTTATTTTTCGCACACCAAAGGAAGGTTGGACGTAGGCAACCTTGATTTTGAAAAGCATCTGGTTGCCTACTTTTAATCTCCTGGATTTTCTGTGTATTTTGTTACACGTGGATTCAGTGACAGCAATCCGTATGACACTCAACTCAACTCGACTCAAATCAACTTTACAAAATGTGGCTCGTGTTTCCACCACTTATATTTCTCCCAAACCTCCACTTTAATAATAAAACAGGTTTTGTTGCCAATAACTAATTTGTTGCCAATGACTAATTTCATTACTTTTATTGCCAATGACTCCATGGAGGCACGAAAGCACATGATATTCTATTCTTGTCTCAAAATACCACAAGATTTATCTGGCGATATCATTTCATCACGTGACTGTTTCTGCACAAAATAAATTATCTGATATTTAATGGATACTGATAGGACTTTGGAAAATGTTAATCAGAAAGCTAGAAACTGAATCAGGACGAGTTATTAAGGATAGAAGCTTCTAGTATTTAGAACCTCACACAATTTGTCACTGCGTCTGCAAGATCTTTTCGAGTGCTAATTTCAATTTATTAAGGATATTACGCCTGTTGAAAAGATGAAAACAGGGAACTCTGACAGAAAAGACAAAACCTGGCATCAACTACAATGATATTAAATAAGAAAAACATAACAAAATAAACGTAACAAAATAATAACAAAGAATACAAAAATTTACAAATCTCGTAAGCTCTCTGCAAGATCTTTTTCAATACTAATTACAATTGATCAAGAAATTACGGCTGTTGCAAAGGTGAAAACGATGCAATCGGACAGAAAAGACAAAACCTAGCATCAACTGCAATAACGGTTAACAACAAATCCTTTCAGATGGCAAAATACAAAATTTACTCACAGTTGTCCAGCGTTTGGTTCCGTTGTTCATGATGTTTTGAAAGGATTTTAAAGGTTGCACTAGGCTGTTTCAACTAATTTTCAGCCGTTCGATGTTATGTTTTTCTTTCATTGTGGAACTATTCTCTCGTTACCTCTTTGAATCTGTGTTATTCCGTCATCAGTTGTACAGTTGCCCGGGTTCCATCCTTGTAATCCTGAACTTCAACCCAAAATAGTTGTTCTGTTTTGCTCTTTATCTTTTAATCTTTTCATCCAACTTATTTGTATATTTAGTGTTTTTTGTCACCATGATAGGGAAATTAGGAAAGAAAACTTTTGATTATCAGTCCGAACACTGTGCCTTAAGCTTTTATCCAATTAAATTTCGTAAACATACAAAACAATTAAAAAAATAAAAATAAAAAAACGTCTCGTAAACATTTTGCCATCACCCACACTCATCAGGGTTTTTGTAAGAAAAAGTAAATTATTGGTCATAAACAACGAAACTGCTCATTATTATTCTGTAACTTCAAATGTTCCACTTTTCATAATACACCTCTTCAATCTTAACACTCTCCTATGTCTTAATGTTCTAATTAAATCTAGACATGTGATCAATTTCACTGATGTGCGACGTAACCACGTTGACCAAATTGTAAATTCCCTAAACTGGGCTACACATTTGACCGTTACATAGTAAAGTTTTTCTTTATTATTTCAAAAGGTAACTTTTTCGTTATTCTTCTTATTATTCTAATCTTATTTCGTTCATAACTCTGCTGAAGAAGATGGTCTGTCAGGATTCTAGAAAGTTCGTTTTTACAAAGAAAGAGTTTGGTATGCAGCCATTGTTTCTAAACACAATTGATCGACTCATTTTAAGATCGCTCGCCGTACAAATCCTATTTCTTACATAACCAAGCTTTCCATGTCAGACACCCTATAACTCAGTTAACAAGAAATTTAAAAAGAGCCCTTATCAACCAGCCTCTGTAGCATCATTTACAAACACCTTGTGTTCAAAGCGCCATAGCTTACTGATTAAAGGCGAACAAGGGAAACTTGTTATGTACTTGTAATTTTGTGTGAAGTTTATAAGCTTACTACAGTCAGCCACATGTCACATGTCAAAGTATTTTCAATCTTATCTGGATGCCTTAGAAGTCATTAATTTCTAATTCGAGCCTGCTTAAAGAGTTATGTATTTGTGGCATGCTATTACGTTGCTCGCTTGTTATGTAAATTTTTCAGTGTCACTTCGACAAAAGGTGACCTTTTCCTCTCCTCCTCCGCTAATCACTAAATACTCTTTCAGCATAAAAACATCCGTCCCAGAAACATCTTCCTTTCACTTAAATTGAATTTTAGTTTCATTCTTGATAGAAAGAAAGTTAATGATGATCATCCGTTTTATTTGGTAAAAAACACTTTACATGCTTGAATGGCTTTAGAAATTCTTGAACAATACGCCAATCAATGTTACGTATGCAAAATGGTTGGGTTTAAAGGCCATACGGCAAAGAAAAGACTTCACAAATATGCAAACGAAAGGCACATAACACTACAAATATTGCAAAAATTACTATCGCAGATATGCAGTGGGATCCTTCTATAATTCATCAACTTTGGAAGCTTAAGATTTCAAATTTCATATTCAACTACCTTTATAATGACAATAAAAAGGGCCACACGAGCACAGGGTAAAATGAACCAATCATGTTATTGCAAACTGCTTATTTCCAACCCAAGCGTGGATAAATGACAGGTCAGTCTGAAAAGAATACAGTTTTGGAACCTTCAACCGTATTCAAATTTGTTTGTTCAGTCCATCGGCACATTAAGAAGTAGAAGAAGGATACTAAGCTTCGCAGGAACATCAGGCAAACACAACGGATGCTGTGGAAATGTCTTTGTTTAGCGAAGAGGCTAAACGAAGGTTGGAGTTAAATTTGGTAAGCACTTTGATGAAGAATAGAAATCAGGGAGAATACATAATTTTCCGCATTGAATAGACCATGGCTGCTTCATCATGATTTCAGAGGGGGCAAAGAATGAATTGATTCAAAAAGGGAGAACATATGGCTACATCAAGTGTAATTCACAAATCACCAAATTCTGCTTCACGATTCTGAGATGCACGGATAATTGTTTCGCCCCTATGACATGCCAACATACAGCAAGACACAAATGTATTAGCTGACTCTATGTTATTATTTGTAATAAAGTATGTCCTGTGTAACTACACTCTAGGTCATTGCACTCTAATTCACATGAAATAACTGTTGCAGTTGTAGAGTTAAAAACGAAATTTGATTTGTGCAAGCATGGAATTAGTTTGTGCTAATACCAGAACTTGTTTCTTTAGTTAAATCAGCTTGCTATGCCATCCAGCTTAGAGCCCGGGCCTTCACATGCAAACACAAGATATTTCAGTCCCTCTGACGTGTTCACGGTACTTTATGGCACAAACACAGCACGGCAGGTCAGTATGGACGAAGGTGGTACTTTCACTACAGCGCAACTCAGAACAGCGGACAGAGTTAATTCAGGTAAGTTTAGAATTAAGGCTTAAAACTGGTTCGTGTCGTGCTGATCAAAAACCAAGTCCAGTCACGCGCAACTACGCGGATACTCGCGTGTTGTAAGAACTTGCGCGTTCATTAATAGTGTTACTTTCTATTTCACGAAAAGAGTCGATGCTTATTCGCAATAATATATTACTGCCGTTTAAAATTCATTGATAAAAGCACTATCGTAAGAAAATGCAGCCCACGATGAAAACAGGGTTAACTAGCCACACATCGAGAAGCTTCTTGCACTACGTAAATTGTTATTAGATTTGGTCTAGCACTGACATTAAATAACTTTAAGCTTAAGCCAGTTGTTCTTTCGTGTCAAATCGCACAGGACAGTTTGGGGTAGCCGGAAAGTATTAAACAGCGGAAATGGTAAAATTTGCATACAAATCGTAGGTGATCATGGTTTTGTTCAGTGAGTGTGATTGATTGTGGGAGTGTATTTGGATGCGTAAGAGAAATTTGGGAATTTTTCACGTGCTATCGATTACGAGAGATGGCTAGTCAGGGACGTTGGACTGCAACTACAAGGAAAGCTATATTAGCTACTAATAACTTACCGACTAAGCCACTGTACTTAACACGCATTGATCAAGAGCCAATTTGATTGTCATCAAATAAAGAGCTCATACTATACACAAATCAATCCAAACCACACCAATATCTTGTCAACACTCACTTAAATTAATGTTCATCATTTTCAAGATGCTTCCAGACGAGGCATTCGCGTCATTCACCTGACCTTTGCACAAGTCTAGTTCCGTGGAACAGCTTGTTAAAACGATGTGTTTCAGTGAACACTGACTCAACTCAAATGAAAAGGTTACACTAAAATATTTTACCGTTCAATATACATTTCATACAAAATTTAGAAACATTTTAATCGGAAATGAATTTCAGGGTTCAGTGGGTGTGATAGAGGAGTCGTTCTCAACTGGCTAAAACGAACCACTTTCCCACCATTAAAAAACAAATGTCGTTCTACTTTTTTACTTATGAAAATTCTAGTTCAGTTTTAGCTTTTGTTATTTTGACTATAAACATTGTGGAGATTTACATTGCGTCCAATAAAATATCATAACAAACTTCATTATTTTTAATAAATAAATGTATCGCAAGAGTGCCTGGCCTGGACGGGATGTTTCAACTTTGTAAATATGATTCGTTAAAAACCATTTTTCAAGGCGAAAGGAACATCACAGCGAGCGAAATAAAAAGCTTATTGTATAGTCAATTTTTGCACAATCGAACTCTAACTGCACCTCTGAAAGTCTTTACTGGTCACTATGGTCTTTAGTAGCCAAATTGCTGTCAGATTTTGTCAGATTACTGTAAGTCAAACGTCTAGTAAAAGTCCAGACCTCAGTCTATCTCCCTAAAAACTGGCACGTGTAGGTGGGTTTGATTCTATTCTTACGCAAATTACTTTTAAAAGGAGGCTGATAATAGTTTCAGCTTTTTCATCACATACTTTGATGGATCAATACCATCACTCTTTGTCATACGATCCTGCAGTAATGGTATCAATCAAGTTTAATGCTCAATCATTGTTAAACAGGTTGTGGTCATCCTTTTATAGCAACAAAGCAACAGTACAGCCAGTTAGAAAAACCCTTTATTCTAACTTAAAGTACTTATAATTCAAAAATGAGCTCGGTGACCCCAATTCTTTTTTTAAATGTGTATGTCGAGTTATGGATGCAAGCGGGAAGTTTGGAGAGCTTCTTGAGTGTTCTATAAACTTCCCAAGTGCATCCATAACTCGATATACGCACAGCTAAAAGCATGAACCAATTCTTTTACAACATAGCGACAACAACTTGGGCGTTAAGGACGGTGCCCACTAAATACAAAGGTTTTGGCGCCAAATTAGGACCAAGTGCAAAAAGTAGATCTTTGCAAGGGCTATTGGAATCCACAAAGAAATAATTAGCCTTGAATCTTCACAAAAATGCTGACAACAGCACTTTTCTGAAAAGAGAAGTAAAGGATATTTCTTCACAGATTTCCTTAGAATTCGCTTTTACACACAGAAAAGCAGACCGGCACATTATAAGATCTTAAAACTGCATGATAAAAGGTTACATAAAAAGCATTTTTGGCATGTTTTTAATGGCAAAATCGTTGCAACAGCGCTTTTAACGTCTCTGACAGCCTTCCTCTGGTTCTGCTCAAATACAGTCTCAATAACTTTTCCTCACAACCAGACACTAATCACGTGTTGAACGGGCTTGCCACTTCCATGTCATAACTTAAAATGCAGGGGTAACCATGCGTTTTTTAAAGTTATTCATCTTTTTTGAAAACTTTTACGTTGCCCGTTACATTTTTCCTGTTACCTCCCTAGTAAGTAAAACATTTGCGTCTCTAGCACTTGTTTTGCGCGCGCACTACGCCATCGGCAGGTACAAGTTTACATTTGGATTTCAGAATAATTTTCGACAGATAACAGCTAGTTTTTCAGCTGGAAGCCGTTAACAGTTGGTGGTTAGCGATACGCTGCTATTCTGGTATTCCTGGTTTTAGTACGGGTTCATTGAACTTGATTTGGTCACAGTAGAAAAATTTTGCTTTCATTTTAGTCGCGCACCTGGTAGCGTAGTTGATTACGTCCATCCCAAGCCTAGCGCGCGCTTGGAGTGTAAACCATGCATTGCGTGATGCGCAGAACGTGTGCGCACTAACAAAAGTATGCACCGTCCTTAATACAGGTTTAATTTGTGGTTGACCACAAGGTTCTCACAATGCACGCAGAAGGACGTATCCCATTGGCTGGTTAAAAACACGCCACAATCAGTAGAGCGAGAACACTTCATCTGGTTTCTAAAATTGCCAATGAGAAATTCGCTTTTTCGAATTAATAAAAATATAGGCAAGCAAAGTCAAAATACTCAAGTTTCAGTACGCATCTTAGCTTGGTAATTGGTAAAAGTCAAAGGCCCGAAGTACGGTTTGAATTGTTAAGAATGATGTTCACATTGCCGAAACTTTAATTAACAAAAGGAAGTCGCAGCTAAACTTGTCAGAAACTTTGCAGCTAAAATGAAACTGTACATGTCACGTTACCATGATGGCGCAACAGGAATTAGGTAGGACCAGCGCGCGTGCTATGTCATAATATCGAATTGTAACAAGCATGGTTAAATACGTTTTGCAAAGATAAAAAAAATCAGTAGAGAGGTCCAGAACCTACGTAAATTCTCAAAAATATAAAGTGGCTATGAATCCTCTCATAGTTTCATAGTTTGGTTATAGTAAATGAATTAACTCTTGTCTTATTGTTTATCCATGAACTTATGTAGTTGTAACGATCCAAGGAATTGCAAATTTCAAATTTACGTGTTCATTTCAAGGTTTTTAACTAAATTACATTTTCCTTCCAGCTTGTAAACTTTGTCAAACAATACCACATGGAGCGTGTCACATGCACGAGCAACCCACTCAATCGCTGACAGGCGGACGGCTCAGCTACGCTGTCAAGTCACTGCCACCAGAATGTAAGCTAGGCGTCTCTAACTCAGCAGGGGAGGGGCACGGTGTATACACTAACCAACCCATCCCTACAGGTACATGGATTGGCCCCTTTGAAGGCAGACGAATTCGTCCTTGTGACGTCACACAACACATGGACACGTCGCACATGTGGGAGGTGAGATACAAGTCTTAAACGCTGTGTTTTTAAGTGGATAGTTTTTACTGTGGTTGGTTCTTTCTCGATCTGAAAGATGAAAAAATATATTCATTTATAGCCCTGACTATTCTTTGTTTACAGCTTTCAATTGCACTTCCATATTATTCTTTCTTGAACTACGCATTGTGTCGACTGAAATTCCTTCATAGTTTTGAAGTTTGATTACTCTTGCAACGTTTTTTCAGTCAGTTATCTCATAAAAATTATGATTGGGCAACCACTGTGCCTTGGTTTCAAGCGTACATACATACATACATACATACATACATACATACATACATACATACATACATACATACATAAACTTTATTTGAGTGTCGGAGTATTTAGCTAAAGATAACTAATTGGGGACACTAAAACAAATACAAATATAAAATATAAAATACTAATATTATATAAAATATATAGGTGGTTAATAATTAAAAATATGTTTTATAGGTCTAATTAGTTGAAAAATAAGTTCAAGATTACTTAAATTGGTTGTATTATTATTATGTTGAGCAAGCATAGCAGCTGCATCTTCCGTCCAACACATCTGTTAGGTTAATGGCCCGAACTGCTTTTTTAAATTCACGAAGGCTTGTTTTGTTGCGATGGTCTTTGTCTACTTTTCCCCAGAGATAGGGTCCTAAATATCTTATGCTATATCTTATCTTATGCATTACTTTAAATTCAAATGGCTCTACACCACCAGCAGTGCAACATTTTTACATTGTTCCAGTCTTACTAAGATGAGTTTCATCCTAAAACTGTATTTGCTCTATTTTTTTTACCTTCACTCAAACGCATCCATTTAGTTGAGGCTGAAATTTACAATTCATTCCACTATGCCCTCAACCCTACCTTATTCTCAAAAAGAGACATTTATATAGCAACTAGGAGAACAAGTGTTGCTTTGGCCAATCCTCATTGAAGCACTTAAATAGCTCCTGATCCTCATTAACCAATCAAAAGCCCAGCACGATTACTAACCGTTACTGCTAACGCACAGGCATGACGTCACACCAGCATAAAGTAATAAGATGCCGCTGATCGGCGTTGACAAAACCGGGATCGGACCGGATCACGGATCGGATCACGGACCGGATCACTGATCGGATCACGGATCGGATCACGGATCGGATCACGGATCGGATCACGGATTGGATCAAGGAAAAAATTCAAAATTCAAGATTCAAAATTCAAAATTCAAAATTTTGTTGAGTAAATTACTAGAGTGACTACTGTGAGCAGAACGTTTTATTTAATTCATGTGTGATATTCCTTTATTCTTTTATAATATCAAGCCAACTGGGAGCTGGTCACAGATGAATTTTTTTCAGGCTGTTGGGTTTTGATTGCGATGATCAATCATGTCTTCATATCTTTCTCCGCAGTTCAGATAAATGATATTTTGTATATTCACTTGCATCAAAGGTAAACTGCCATAAAACTAGTCAGCATGGTAATAATAGACCGAACGTATGAATCGAAACACAAAAGCTAAAAACACTAAAAAGAATTAAACACCTGATGATTTCAAACAATTTCCGTTTTTGAGACAAATCTATACTTTTACAAGATGTGAGTTTGGAATACGATATTTCGCTTTGAAATAAAACGAAACAAACCATTTGTATTTCAAGGAAATATAGCTGTTTTACAAAAAGATTATAAGAATAACATCGATAGTGTGAACGATAACACAACCCGAGAATAAACAACATTTTAGGAGTTACGTCACGATTTTTAGAGTCATTTTTAGGGTCGTAAAGAATTGCCTTTAAATAGGATAAAACCTGAAAATGATCGTGTTCTAGGATAGAAAACACTTAAGAGGCAAGAACAAATCAAAACGGAATGAGGATCGTTAAGGACGGCAAAGATTAACGAGGACTGCAAATGACAAACTTGAAAAACTAGGCTAATTTTTTTCGAGATGCGCAAATCGTGACGTAGCTCCTTTAAAGCAAGTCATGTCCTTAAGCTTTCGTACGTGAGTTCTCTCATTAACTGTAATGCCAACTGTAACGCTCACATCTGACACGAAAATGTAGCCGAGAATTAGCTACTGATACTAACAACAATTTCAAAAGCGAGAATGGGAGGTCCACGCAAGCTTCGAGCCAACTAACGTTCAAATATAACTACATCTGCCTGTTCATTACAATTTAAACTCGTCGTAAATTAGGCGCTTATGTGACTTTTTAAATGACGTCTTGTCGTTCTCTGTAATTAACATGTCATTGCGTCAAATTCGGGATTCTTATTTTCATTTAACACATTTTAGTTTTCCACTTTTATTTTTTATTTATTATTATCTTATAAACGATTTGATTTTTTTTGGATTTTTTTTTTAAACTTTGTTTTTTTTGTGATCCGATCCGTGATCCGATCCGTGATCCGGTCCGTGATCCGGTCGGTGATCCGATCCGTGATCTGGTCCGTGATCCGATCCGTGATCCGGTCTGGTCCTATCCAGGTTTTGTCGACGCCGATGCATCAGCTTACTTAGCAACTTTGGTCACAAAAACTCTGGGTGCAGATAATTTTCTGGGACGAGGTGTCGCCATCATTTAATATGCTCCCCCCCCCCCTCCTCCCCCACTGACAAGTTGAAGATTTTTAACAGAACTTCATTCTTTTGGACAGATCTATGAAGGTACTATCTTGTCTCATTACATTGACGGAAGTGACGAGAACAGTTCCAGTTGGATGCGTTTCATCCGCTGTGCAAGGCACAAAGGCGAGCAGAACCTCTTTGCATTTCAGTATAACGGGAATATTTACTACCGAACATTCAAAGATATCCCCACGGGCACGGAGCTGCTTGTATGGTATGACGAGAAGTACCCAATGTACATGGGCATTCCTCTCGGAATACAAGCCGAACCTATAGCCAGTACATCTACTGCAGGTCAGTCTGTATATTTATGACTTATGGTTTTTTCCTCTTAATAATCTCGCATAATCGGTCGGACCGTTATTAGTCAGTCAGCCAGTCAGCCAGTCAGTCTGTCAGTCCACCAGTCAGTCCCCAGTCAGCCAGTCATTCAACCAGTTGGCCAGTTGGCCAATCAGCCAGCAAGTCAGCCAGCAAATCAGTCAGTCAGCCAGTCAATCACCCAATCCATCATTCAGTTATTCATTCAGTCAGGCAGTCACCCAGTCAGCCAGTCCATCAGTCCGTCAGCCGATCCAGTCAATCAATCAGTCATGCAGTTACTCAGCCCGTCCGTCAGTCAGTCAGCAGTCAGTCCGTCAGTCAGGTAGCCAGTCAAACAGTCAGTCAGCCAGCAAGTCAGCCAGCAAATCAGCCAGCAAATCAGTCAGTCAGTCAGTCAGTCAGCCAGTCAATCAATCAGTCAGTCAGTCAGTCAGTCAGTCAGCCAGTCAATCATCCAATCCGTCATTCAGTTATTCAGTCAGTCAATCAGTCAGGCAGGCAGTCGGTCCGTCCGTCCGTCCGTCAGTCAATCAGTCCGGTCGTCAGTCAGAGAGAAAGTCAGTCAGCCAACAAGTCAGCCAGCAAATCAGTCAGACAGTCAATCAATCAGTCCATCAGTCAGTCAGAAAGTCAGTCAGCCAGTCAATCACCCAATCCGTCACTCAGTTATTCAGTTAGTCAGGCAGTCGCAGTCAGGCAGTCAGGAAGTCGGCCAATCTGCCAGTCCGTCAGTCCGTCAGTCCCTCAGGTCAATCAATCAGTCATTCAGTTATTCAGTCAGTCCGTCAGTCAATCACTCAGTCAGTAGGTACGCCAACCAGTCCGTCAGCCATACAGTCAGTCAGTGAACAGAAAATCAGTCAGTCATTTAGTCAGCAGATCAGATAGAGGGTCATTCGGTCAGTCGATCCGTCAGTTAGTAAATTAGTTCGTTAACCAGTGTCGGTCACTAGATCCGTCTGTCGGTCAATCAGAACGTCGTCTAGACAGTCAGTTAGTTTGTTAGTCATACCGAGTGACGGTCGGTCCGTCCGTTGAAAAGACAGTCAGGCAAAACCAACAAGTCAGTCGTTCAGTCTGTCAGTCATTTTGTAGTTAACTTCTCAGGTTTTAAATCAAATTAAATTCTCAGGTACACATGACAGAAAACAAGGCGACACAACCGTACAAAAGTCTAGTCAATCTTTAAATCCAGTTTTGACACAAGTCAACCCTCAGGATACAACTCGATACACCAGAACTGTTACTAGCTCCCAGTTCACTACGAGTAGAAGTCCTCTTTGGAGTGGTCAAGGTAACGGAATAAGTAAATAGATAACAAGATCGAAAAATAAATAGATTTTTATTAACAAAGAAACCCACGTTTCTGCCTGGTTTGTCGTGAACACAAACACTGAACCCGCCTTTTCTCAGCAACTTTGTAACATGACTACAGCCGACATGAGAGCAGTTCATTATCGAGCTCGTTCTTGTTACTGGCTTCTTGGCCTCTGTTAACTACCATTTTCTTCTTTCTTTGCTGATCTGAATTTGAAAGACCCCAGGCGTAAAACACGGTAGCTCTCATACACTCCCTGACCGAGGCTATCTACCAGGTGCTCAGAGTTAAGGGGAGAAATGAAAGTATAGGCAGAATGGTAAATATTTAATTTATCGCATACAATATCGACCTGTTGCCTTTGTTCCTCTACCAGCAACACAAATGACAGATCCACCCAACTCAGTAGAGTAAAAATGACGCTCATATCACATGACGTCTATTGGTTCATCTTTGTCTTCCCGCCCGAGTGCTCAGTGCGGGCGCGCCGCGTTTGAATCGAAAGAATTTGGGGTAAGGGTGATCTTGCAAATACGGTCCGTGTGTGTCTCAGATTTTTTGAAGGGAAAATCATTATTTTCGGAGTGGAGGATATGTAATCCTTAGGGTAGCACTATACTGAAAACAAAACTTCTTTTTCAGACACAAGAGCTTCATCAACGGATACTAAGAAACTCCCACCCCTTGTTCCAACCTACTCCTTGCACCAAAGGCGAGCATCTTCCGACAATGCTCTAAGTGATCAGGGGTTACCAGCGACCGGTGATAGGGACAGTGACGTCAGTAACCTTAGCAACAACAAGGTACCCAGTCCCACAAGTCCAGTCAGCGAACTAACCTCGTGGCGATGCCAGCAGTGTCACAAGACCTTTACTCAGCGAGTGGCGTTACAAATGCACGTGTGTCCGTGTCAACCGACCAAGCCTTTCCAATGTGGACAGTGCAGTGAAACATTTACTAACTCCTCAGACCTGCGTGCGCATGTGGTTTCCCATACTACTGAGCGGCCATTCAAGTGTGGGTTCTGCTCACGCACATTTGTTGGCGCAACAACGCTGAACAACCACGTTCGAACACATATGGGGCAGAAACCCTTCAGCTGCGAGAAATGTGGTATGACATTTTCACAAGCCATGCACCTCTCCAAGCATGCGCGGGAATCGTGTGAATACGTGAATGGCACAACTAGAACGGATTCTGTAACGGCTCAAGCACTGCCAACTTAAAAGAGTGACGTTGGAATTTTTTGGCCAATTTTTAGTATGTAAGACAAATCAAATGGAAGTAAAAGCAAATGACATTGTTCTTAAGTAGCAAAACACCAGAGGGATAACAATTGAAAATTGGGAAACACTGAAAATTATTAGTGGCGTACTCCTTGATAAAAAAAAAAATTCGGAACAGAATGAGTCTTGTATTGCGACGCGATTTTGTAGCAAAAAGAGAGTTCACACGGCGCTATGATGACTCATAAAGTTTGACTCGCAAGAGTATGTTAAGCGTTAAATGCATGTGTATGTTTTTGTTGCTTTAGCTGTTCAGCTCTATTGTTTTAACTACCATTTTGTAGAGCCAAAACAACAAAGATTGAAAAACAAAAATTGTCACAAAATCCAGCCGGTGCGATTAGCTGTTGACCAGAAGGGTTTTGTAGGTGAATGGTAGCGCAGACATTTAATAGCAGTACCAACAAAGAGTGTAAATACAATGGATTTCGCCGCTTGCTGCTATCTATAACATAGAAAAATAGTTTCTAAATGATCTGTAAATATTGTCAATAAAGAAAGATATTTTTTCAACCGATTATTTATCGTGTGCAATACCAATACCTTGATTTAAGTTGCCTAAACAGGAGTTCAAGTCATTTCAACCGGATTAGAGCTTAGAACCAATATAAACCATTACCTCTCCAAGGGGTGTTTTAAAAGGCAATTGGGGTGACGACGGGGAATGGGGGGGAGAGGGTGGGGAGTAAGAAACTGATGAAATAACATGTTCTCTTAAGAAAACAGTATCTCAATATCATTAATTGTTATTAGAAGGCTAATATCCAAGTGATTGTGTTGGGCTTTCCCGCCAGATTTGATCGATTGATAATCTATCTATCGCGCTTCTCTATTTTTAAAGGCTTCTTTTGTATGTTTGCGCCAATATTTTATTCGCATTTGCAAGTTCTTGAAAGAGTCCTTTGTCTCTTACATAATCCTTGTTGAAACGCCTTTGAAAAAAATTGTTATGGGCAGGTATTTTAAACAAACTAACTCAGTGTAGGTACCCTATACATCCATATCGATTCATCTCAAAATGCATAGCACGGGGCAACTAAAAATGTTGCATCGTAATTCGCAGAAATCAGCACTTTAAAGGTCCACAAACAATGAGAAGTTAAATTTTCATCTTCCGCGACATTTAAATAGTCTACATATCATGCAAATATGAACAATGTTTTCTTTATAGCTCCGTCTCTCAGAGATTAAAAGATTAAGGTATTTTTCTCTTTGTCAGCTATGTCTGCGGTAAATTTCTTACCATTGTTATTTAACCCATGAAGTTAGGATCAAGGTCTCCGCAGGGTTATGGTTTCTTTAAGTAAAAAAGTAATTTAAATTTCATTAATAACCACAAGACAGCTATTTCAAAAGGTCTGAGATATTGGTATTTAAATGAGAAATTTATGTTCATTATTATTGAAGCGTGACAAGAAAGCGAGCTTGTTTCCCGCCAAAACCCAACATAATGTTAATCAATTAACATTAATGAAACACACAACCTACATTTTAAAAACTGATGTTAATTTTATTCGGAAGAAATAGTAGGCTCTTAAAATTTTACTTCGAGAAAAGCGAAGTTTATATCTGATTTAATCCCAAGAACAGCAACATATGGTAATCGAAAATTCAGGACTTGGTTTTACAATTCAAAATTATTTTCTTTGATTAAAATAAAGTGGGCGTTGTGATATGCTGCGGCAAACAAAAGGTTCGAGTGTTTTGATTGTTCTTTTTGGTTTCTTTAGAAAGATTACGTAGGTTCATTTTAGAACGCTATTCAACGCAGATTAGCCAGTTCATTGCAATTCGAACTTACGTGAGCAAAACAATTGAACATTTCTTTCAGAAACCTAAAAAGACCTTTTAAAAAGTTCTTTTCTACTAGCATGTCAAAGAAAAAACGCCACATATTTAACATTTATTTGAAATTTGACTTAACAGTTTTCGTCGAGTAAAAGCTATCACGCGTGATGCACGTGCGTGCGTGGCTTCGCGCGTGGTGTAACACGTGTTGGAACAGGATTTTATGTTGTCTGGTGTGCCAGTTGAGCTGTATTTGGCATCATCTAACATCTAAGATTTGGACTATAACCTAAAATAACGTTTGATCTGAGAGAAGTTAACGTTCTGTTAAGAGGCAGTGGTATGTTAGTGTTCGTTAAAGATCTTAATAGTCTGCGTCATTAACTGCACATAAACAGGAGATTTCTAAACAGTAAGTAATCAAAGCAACAGATATTGTTAAATCATGAAAAGATAGCGTATCGCCAATAGTTGATCCAGAATGAAGATACATAAACAGAGAAGAAACGAGAGTATAAAATTTCAGAGCATACACAATTATAGGATATCATTATGCTAATGCATAATTGTGTCAAACACACGGATTACTAGCTTTGGCGCGGAAACACGGGGAGCTCAGAACAACCTGGCGTCTTAGAATCTACCAAACCGGTTGAAAAAGGCAATTTCCCTGATCGATCTAAAATGTTACTGTAGCATTCACTGACTGTGATTGAATAAAAATTACCGTTCTTCCAACTCTATCTATCTTAAACCTCATTCAATATTCAATATACGGAGCAAATTATTACTTTAATTATCTCACTCAGAAATGGCGCGAATCTTGCCCAACACATGACATACATTACCAACAAAAGGCTTCCCTTAACGATTGTCTTTAAATCCCTATTATACTATAATTTGTGGTAATTCTTCGTAAACACAATAACCTTTAATTTAGTGTGAAAAAGGCGCCAAACTATTAACTGTATCTTTAAATACCAAAACACATATTACTGTTTTACTAAATACACCAGAGCGCCAATTTCTCTGCTTTGTGCGCAACCTTGTAAACAAGCCAACAAATATTCATCGAGTGTTTAAGGGACACCTTGATCAATCGAAGAGTTAAGTCAAGAGATAATGGAACTTGAATACGAGGTAAGGATATACCAGCCGCTAGCAGTGTTAAATAAACTGTCAGGATAAATGCAGGGCTACAAGTATTATAGACAAATACATTTCCCGGCGAATTAGGGCGAATCTACGTTGCTGAAACAAGAGATGAATTTTCTGCAATCAAAGCTTAGCTTATGTTCCAGGTAGGATAAATTCGGGTATTGTGCAGAGTATTGCAGTCTGTACCACTCTGTAGTGATATTCGAGGGAACTTCTGGGTCACACATCACTGCTTAAAGATATTCGTTCCATGGTGGAGGCAAACCTTGATCTAATTTTCATGTCAAAAATGTCATTTTTTATTATTGTAATTTTTGTCTCCTTTTTCTCGTATGCACGCAAACTATGTGAGATATGAAGACTGCCAACATTCTAGATCGACTTAAAATTGTTCACTAAGGAAATTATTCAGAATTTAAACGAAGATTGGTAAAGGAACAATGCAATCAACAATAAACAAGTTAACTTAGGATTTTATAGCCGGAGATCTCTTTATAATATATCTCTATGTCAGTACCAACGGTAGGTTTGTCGATAAGGCAAAATCATAGCATGTTCTGAGTGAAGCTAAGTGAATAAATACTGTTATCTTTCCCGCAGAAACTTAACCTTGCTGCAGATCATTTTTATCATCACGTTTCTCAGCCTGCCGCAAAGAAACCACGGTTTCAGAAACCGCTTGATAGTCCCAGTCTCTCTCAATGTACCTCAACTGAGGAGCACTTCACCTTTAAAGATCTACAAAGATGCTTATTCAGCAATAGTGAAATCCAGCCAGTCAGCATCAAACAGTCAGTGGTAACGCAACGAAACGAATGCTTCTGTGAGTACCGTCACAAAAGTTGATCGCCTTGCAGCAAAGATAGTTTGACAGCTCCTAGTTTTCGACGCATACTAGTATCACGCACCAAGGCCGGCTAACGCTCGAAAAGTCAGTTGCACAAATTTAGATATGGTGGTTGATTTACAATCCAAACTGATTACAGTGCTTTCACTTGCTGGCCGATCCAGTATGAACACAACAATTACGTTATATGATTTTGAACGAACAGGAAGAATTATCAGTTAATAGTTAACAAAACAAAAGTAAATTTCGAAACCTCAAGTGACGATGTTTTAGTTTTTACTGCAACAAAACGAACTGAAAACTTTTCAGTTACTGATCTTTGTACTGCCTTTCGTTTACGTGTCAGGGTGTGACGCAAGTTTAACAGACACGAACTTTCAGTGTCCGAACCATAAACATGAAAACACCGCCAATCAGTTACCACTCGCTCTCAGATCACTTCCACCGGAAGTGGAATTGTGTGCATCCAGCATTCCTGGAACGGGATTCGGTATTTGCGCCAAGCGAGCGTTTCCTGTTGGCGCGTGGATTGGGCCTTACGAAGGAACATTTGTGAAGCCTGAGGAGCTGTCTTCTGTTAAAGATACAACATACATGTGGGAGGTAAGTGTGGTACATCGTCAGCCGTATGAGTTTGTCGTACGCAGACAGCTTTGATCTTACCACACATCGAATGGTGGTCAAAACTCGAAGCAAAAACATGCAACTGACGCCAAATGTAAGGAACATGCATAAGATAATTAATTCACGACTTTTAACTGTGCTTCTCATAGGTACGTTGTTAACCATAAATGTATGAATTCCTTCATCCAGCCAAATTTTGCTCGTTAGAGGCTAACAATGGTCAATTGGACTGATTTATGGCGAAAAAGAAAGTTTTCAGGGAGAAAATTTGTGCTTTTCGCTAGGACACACGACACGTTTTCTGACCAATAAGAAAGCACAAGAAGCGTAAAACCAAAAACGCGCAATGAGGATTTCAGTTGTACAAACAAATATTATTTGGAGGTTTGCGACAGAAACCAAGCAGGCATCTTTTTATTATACCACCAGATTTTCAAGGAAGGCAAATTGGCCGGATACATTGACGGAAGCAACGAAAATGTCTCAAGCTGGATGCGTTTCATCCGCTGTGCTCGCCACAAAGCTGAACAAAACTTGTTTGCCTTCCAGTACCTTGGAAAAGTATTCTACCGTTCTTTCAAGGCCATCCTGCCTGGACAGGAAATGCTGGTTTGGTACGATGAAAAATATCCCCAATACCTTGGCATTCCATCAGCTATTTTTGACATGGGAGCTGTGATACCGAGTGGTAGGTTATCTGTTATCAGACTAGATACTTCCTGATAGCTTGATAGAGCTGTGGCAATATTTTTATCCACAGCTAAAATGTAACACAGGATGTCTAGCCAGCCTTCAATCCTGGCCATATATTGTCATGCTGTAATCATGAAAGATACTCTCACATTGCCCCTCTCCGTCATCAGGTGTAAAAATGGCCAGCAATCGGAAATATTAGAGAAACCTGACAAATGTCTCGGGTTAACCAGAAAGGCTAGTATTCCTTGTTGAGGAGTAACTGTGGTCGCCCATTTGTCCATCAGTGTTTGTGACAGAATGATCACTTGCTAATTGCTGTGTTCCGTTTTTTTCTCGGCAGGTGCCAGTTCAAAGCCTGATGAAGTGATAGTTGTCTCTCCACGTAAGGCAAGCCAAACATCGTTCTTTCCCAGTCCTCCTCCTTCGCCTGTTTCCAATCCCAGCAGCAGTTCTTTTACGGTTACGTCCGCGCCCATAAATGAAAAACGTACCCCTCCATATCAACTTTGTGACGAGAAACTACTTTTTTACCAGGAGCATGGAGTAGTGGAACCTGTGTCTTACACCACCTCCATTCCCAAGCAGTGGACCAGTCCGCTGGATCAGAATAACGGTGATCCACTGAGAGATCCACAACAAAGCGAACATGAAACGTCTCCGTTACGAAGTGGAGACCTTAATGAAAACGCAACGCTCCCGATGAACTCAGTTTTTAACAGTACTTCTGAGCAATGCTCATCATGGACATCAAGTCAAAGTCCGCTAAACCCAGCGTTACTTCAAACCTCGACGGTTCAACAGAAACCTTTTCAGTGTGGCCACTGCCCGCCTTCTTTCACAAATGTCAATCAATTGCGCACGCATTCTGCCATTCATGTGAGCAACAAACCATTCAAATGCGGTTACTGCTCGCGTTTTTTCAACGGGGCGACGACTTTAAACAACCACATTCGATCACATGTTGGAGGTCGACAATTTGCGTCTTCTCTAAGATGACATAGTAGAACGCAGAACAAAAATCAGTCCAGTGTGTGTATACTTTGTCGACTAAGAAGATTGCCCCATTAAACGATAAACCTCCACACTATAAACACATGATAAGAAGTAAAGTAGCGAGAAGGCAAGGGCAAGGGCATTCTGTTTAACTGAACAATGTAGTTAAAATCAACGGACGTTAGAATTCTCAAACTGTTCGTTGAAAAAAAACAATATGTTCATATTTAATTGACTAACTTGGTGGATAATATTCCCAGTGATTTGTACTGATCCAATGCACACGTGGCAATTTTCCATTAGAGATGTATCACGTGACCAATTTTGACTTAGGCACCAGCTAGTGGCAGATTGAGACAACTAGAATATTATAATACACATAGAATATTCCAATTTATAGCATAGTAAAGTTCGTAATACAAGGAGATGTAAATCTGGTATAGTACACTTCACAGAGATTAAAGATTCAGAAGATTCCAGTGCCTGGAGGAAGACTTTATGACTCAGTCTGTCTAGACAGAAAAAGTCGTAACAATAGCTTTCTTGAGTGTAAATAGTTTGAACGTCGATAGTTGGAAGCTAAGCAAAGCAGACAAAGCAACCACACTAAAATAAAGATAAAGTTTGCTCGAATTGCAATGCTGAGGTCTTGTAATTAAAAACAGATAACATGCTATAGTGTGTTGAATTTGGTTTCAGTGGGTTCCCTGGAGGAATTAACTGGCTGGCCTTCATATATCCGCCCGCTGATCCGAGAGGAGATTGACCGCTGTATAGAGGCTATTATTCACTTCCTCCCCTTCCTTTTGATAAGTTTGGGAAACCATGCAATTAGGGCACTTGAAAACAACTGACCACAAATATGACTTTAGTCATGCGCATTACCTCTGCACTACACCTTTAAAACAGAGACTAAAGGAATACAGCGCACGCTTTCCACATGAGGAATTCTGCGACATATGTTGCTATATATTTCTCATATTAGTACTTAATCCAGGTTTCCCAACCACAAATACCAAGTTCAAAGCTTCAAGAAGAAAATATTGAGCACTTGGGTTTCATCATAAATCTGTTGACTTCATAACAGACATAACAATCATTCTGGTATCTAGGGACCCCCCTTTGGGACCACATTCATCTAGGCACTGTTGTTATTTCATTCCCTTTTGTTGTTATTAAGAGGTGGTCGAAAAGATGCAGGCTTTTTAATCTTTAGTTGTTCAAATAACCTTACGGAACCCGAGAGTCAGACCCAGTAAGCAAGATACATCAACCTTGAAATTGACAACTTCTAGAAGGCTTGTTATTAATCAAACTGTCATGTGCATGAGAATAATCTTCATACATTAAGGAGAAAGGATAACTTTCGTGCAATGAGTCGAGCTAGAGGTTTTTCAAACAATGCACAGATCGCAGATGATGTCATTTAAATGTCAATCAAATGTTGAAATCTCTCCTTAGCCATTATCATGATTGGTAACTCCATGCTCATCCTCCCGTGAACACTTGAAGCTGAGAGTTTCCTTCACGCAAACGAGCAGTCTACCATATTAAGTATGTAAGAAGCCTGTCAAAAAGTGCAAATAAATGGACACTAAGTGACACCAACGGTAAAATCCTTTTGGACTTGGAAGAACGCTTCGACTTTATGAAAGAACAAACAGCTAAGGTAATGTACAAGGAATTTGTCGATGAAATCCAAATATGGGTGTTGACAGCTGATGCATATAACTGTCTTTGAAATGTTTGGTGTGCAAAAAATACTTAGCAAAAACCGGCAAAGAAAACAAGCGTGATTGCGTCAGGCCAGGGTGCTTGTTTTACTAAGAGTGTGTTGGTTTCAGATGTTAGCAAATATTTCTGCTTTGACAGGGAACCCGGCATAGTTTTTGTTTATTATCTGGGTCATTTTAAGAATATTAGCAAATTTTTGAACAAGAGTACGATGATAAAAACTGATTAACTAAGGTTATGAACAGCCATTACTTTTCTTTAGTCAATTCAAAAACACCAGTTTCTATCCATGATGAATTTCCATTTTAAACGATCAGAACTTCTTTGATTTAGCTCATTTGGATTCATTAACATGGAAATTCTCACGCCAAATTTGCATTTCTTTATTTGAAAGATACGCTTGGTTAATTAAAGCAACACCAAGTTCACCCAAACAGTTCACAAGTATTGCGACAAAGAAGCTTTCAAACTTCACTGAAGTGGATAGCTCAATAGAGTGCAACAATGAAATGCTTTTAATTGCCCATGCAAGACATGCAGACATCTGAGATAAAACGCTCTGCAAATGAGAGCAGCTGGGGTTATTCGTTCATGTGTACAACAATAAAAATATGCAAACGAAGGTATTAACGAGGATAAAACATAACTAGCCGGCCTCTAATGGAAGTTTCCGGGCGCTCTGAGGATCGCAACAAGCTAAAAACATCCTTCATACGCGAAAACAATATTAACGAACTCTTAAAAGTTAAAAAAAACTCTTGACCGGTAACTAATTTTCATTATTTAGGCCATGGTTTGTCACATAGTTTCAAACGGTTTCTTATTTAAATTACGTCACTATTTCATCAAAGTCGTGCAGTCTGAACATTTCGACGACGTAATGAGCTGTTTGCGACGGCGGTTCTGTTACCAACTATCTCCTTTCCTCGTAAATATTGATTGAGTTAGCTTCGTTGTTGTCTCTCACCAGATAGTGCGCAGTTAATTAAAGTCCATTCGTACTTAACAGGTCAACGAAATAACTCTTGTTGACATGGTAATGTTGGGATTGTTTCGCTTGATTCTAAGGAAATCGATCGACTATAGTTTATCTTCATTACAGCTGTATGTTTCAAACACTGCTCTCTAAATTTCAGATGAGTAACGCAGGAATTTCAAGAGCAAAGACAACTGGGGAACACACATTTGTCAGTTCACGGGCTAGAACGCTTCAACCACAAGCAAATCGACCAATGCTGTACACAACAGATGATCTTCACCGATGTCTGTACAAGCGCGATGAAGTAATCGTTGTGAGCAAGGAAGATTTTAGAACTTCCCTTCAACACAAAGAAGAAGTCCACAGCTACTGTAAGTCACAGTTCATGTGAAAAGTGCGTAAGAATTAACGAACTAACAACGTAATCCTGTTCACGAGTTCGCATAGGGAAGCGCCAGAATGGCGTTTTGACTCGCAAACTAGGCCATAAAGTTTTTATCTACTTTCATATTAGATCATTACTTATGTGAAATATTCATTAGTTTACTGAGAGAGTAAGACAATAAGCTATTCATTAAGTGAGCAAACACCAAATACAATTTAAATTGTTATTCAGTGATACATTTTGATACACTCCTGGTTGCTTGAACATCAGTTCTTCTTTGATAAAAGCTGACTAAACCAACTCCTATTTTATAAGCAAGTGAAGAAAACCATTATTAGGGTTTAAGACGGATAGACCATAAAACCACACAGCCTAAAATTGTGCCAAAAATAGTCTTTTAGTTGGTGTCGTTTATCGCTAACAACAAGCTTTGGTTGACGGCATCATTTTCACTACGTCATAAGGAAATAAAGATTCTTTTGTAAATCAAAGCAATATAATTTCATTACGTAAGAAATCCAAGTTGTAACTACAAGGAACTTAAATATCGTCGATAGATAATCACGTTTTGAGTCCAACTTTCATCAAAAGGACCTAACATCTACGTTTGTTCTAACCTGGATCAGACTCGATTGCCCATTGACTTCAGTGGTGTGTGAATGGGACCTGAAAGAGAGTCAAAGAGAAACCATAAGAGCGAATTTAATCAGATCTTCCTCCTGATGGAAATCTCCTTAGAAAATTTCACACTGTACATGTTTTCATTCGAAATATTAGGAGGCTTAGACCAGAAGTTCAGAATCTAAAGGAACAAATGAGCAGTTCAAAACCTTTGCCACAAATGCCTTCAAACATCATTGTATGAATCATTAAAACACTCTCAGTCTTAATTCGAGGATTTCAGAGGTTATTCTCCAAAGCTATGGCTAGTCTCTCGTAATTTTAATTTGGTCCCCATTTCTATGAACTTCCAGCTCTGAGCAAGAAGATAATAATGTCGCTCTCTTATTTCACTAGGGCGCTAGTTTTTAAGGTTGACCAAAACACTAAGGTTTACCAGCCCTAAGATTTGTTACTAAGCAAGAACTCTAGGGTATTGATCAGTCTTTATAATAATAATTCTAGTATAGTAAACCGGTTTATTTTCCAGCTGCACATTAGAGAGTGCGAATTAAGGTCTAGTATAGCAAAACAGTCCATAATCTAACTGCACTCGCAACAGAGTGCAAATTCAGGTCTGAGCAAACTAGAAACAATTTTGGAGACAAACGTTTAAACCTAGTTTAGCCACGTGAAAAAAATTATTCCTGAAACAAATTTTTCGCCTCCTTTTTCCGTCTCGGAAACTAGAAAAGTATTTTTCCCCATTGGCCATGGAAAATGTTTGCTTCACAGGCACAAATTTTGCTTACGATGCATATCAATTTTTTTTTGTAAGAAACGAATACAATATCGCACGGTATTTAGTCTAATTAATCACCAACCATGTTCCGATAATGTATTGGCTTCACTGAGTCTCGGCCATCACGATGGCTTTATTTATATGGAACATGAGTGCGGCGAGTGTCGTTTAGTTCCGTTGATTCATTGATTATCTATGAAATTTTGACTGCCGGGTATCTAGTTTTCTTTTTTAAACAGTGTAGTATGTCGAGGCTGGGAGAATTCGTTCACTACAAAACCAAACTACAACCATTTAGAATCGCCTGGCATTTCTAAACAAATATCGAATACACTCAGAGAATTTCAACTGTAATTTCTGTAGATATTAAACTTATTATATGAGATTTGACTCTGGAGTCAGAGTACAAATATTTTCTAAGTTAGTGTCGGAACATCGAGATTTTATAGCACGGTGCCCAAGTTCGAAAATCCCCTCGAATAAAAAGCCAAAATAATACTTGAAAACGCTTAACATTTCTAAACAAAGAGGTACTATTCTAATTAAGAATTGAATGAGATATTCCGTGGAAATTATATAAGAATTACAGGCTGCCGGGTATCTAGTTTCTTTGAAAACACTTCCCGGCTGCGGGGTATCTAAACACAAAAGCGACTGAACTGAATGAAGACGAAAAGAAATGTAAAAAAAATTCGGTATAAAATAAGCTTAGCTCTTCAGTGAAGTTTGTTACCTTACATTTGGGTTTTGTTCTTGAACACACCAATGAACTTCACCGATTCCTTCTGAACAACACAATCTGCGGTCATTATGAGCCGCGTAAACAAATACTTCATTTGACTTCATTTGCACAAGCCGTATAATTTTCACTGGCAGCAATACTATTACTTCAGGTCTTTCCGTGAACCTTTCTAGTTTGTTACACTTTTCCAGAATATAGACGACTTGGGAGGTCATTATGCGCAGAATATTTGGAAAGAAAACTCTATCTCGCTCGCTTTCCACTGGCATGTTTCACTCAACTCAAAAAGTGAACACCGCACCGACCACCGCGCCACAAATTTTGCCGCCTTTTCATACCATCACTTCGTTTAAAACAAACTGAAATGTCCACATCGTCCAGTCGATTGAAAAAATTCAATAAAACAATTAGTCCATTCGCCCTTGTTGGATACAGGTTATTTATAACCCTCTTAGATCTTTGTGTTTTGTGCTGCACGCAGCATAAAACACAAAGACATTTTAGTGTGAAGTACATAGCAAATCATTTTAACTCATCGTTTCTGTTTTAACCCAAGACTCGCAAAAGTGGAAATCCCGAACCATCGAGTTTGGATTCGAGTTCGAGTTCGTGTTCGAGTTCCAGTTCGAGTTCCAGTTCGAGTTCGAGTTGGACTTCGAGTTAATTTTCGGGTTGGAGTTCGAGTTAAAGTTTGAGAGAACTAATAAAACATGCAAATAAAAAAGAACAAAATAAAAAAGAGGAGGCAGGTGAGGTGCTCGCAAAACAACACAACCCGCCGATATACTTGCATTTCTGGAAGGACCGCTTTTCGGGGAAAAGGCGCGGGGAAGCCCTTGACGAGCATCTCCATCATCGGGGATGGCACAAACACAAACGAAGGATTAGTTTTCCGCAAATTTTAGATGCTAACCATGAGCCAACGATCTCATGTCCATCTCTTTTAAGAAAGTGCATGTGGCGTGACGCGTGACGCGTGACACTAACGTTGTCCACGTGGTCATCTTGTGTTTTAAAATGACACATTTGGATAACAGTGGTATGATCTGAGATCCTGTCATTAGTCTGCTTGCTGGCCATCGTGGCATTAGCAATGGAAAGGTAGGTTTAATTTAATTTATGAAGACTTGCAGTTGAAAGATTTATTAACGCTGAAACATGCCTCTGTTTTCAGTGATTAAACAATCATAGAAATCACTTCATCGCTAGAGAAAGATCAGAAAAGATGCACGTGGTGATACATTGTAGGTCTTATCTTTTCATCGTGGATCAAAACGGTATTTCGGAAGAGACTGAAGGATGTACAGTGGAACCCCGTTAATACGACCACCTTCGGGTCATGGAAAATTGATCGCATTAACGGGGTGGTCGTATTAAAGGAGTTCTTTAAATAAGAAAATGACTGACTGAGCTTTTTTTTTTGGGGGGGGGGGGGACCAGAATAAAGTGGCCGTAATAACGAGGTGTTCGTATTAATGGTGTGGTCGTAAGGCGGGGTTCCACTGTAATGCCGTTTTGGGATTGTATTTTTCTGCACGTAGCTTTACAGTGGAACCAAGCCTTACGACCACCGCGTTAGTACGAACACCTCGTTATTACAGCCACTTTATTCTGGCCCCCAAAAAAGCTCAGTCAGTCATTTTCTTATTTAAAGAACTCCTTTAATACGACCATCCCGTTAATGTGACCAATTTTCCATGGCCCGAAGGTGGTCGTATTAACGGGGTTCCACTCTATTTGCTTATGCGCCCGTCCGAGTGGCACATGCAGTACCGACCTTGCGCTATCTTGAGGGGTAGGCAAAGCTGTCAGAAATTACAGTGTTTGTTTGGAAATCCGATGGCAAATAACTTTTTCCAGACTCTAATTTAACACAATTTGTAAATCGCAATGTTAGAATTCCAGGTAGAAAAGATTGTATTCACCAAGTTTGAAGGATGTAGCTTTTCTAGAAGACGCTCAGCTAATTTTCCTAATTTTCATACATTTGTCTCTAAATTTGGCTGGGTAGACGCTGTTCGCGGGAAACAAAATATATTATATATTGAATTGAATTTGGACAAGTATAAATTGATTTATGTTTGCAAATGTTTTCCTTTTCAGTTTAATTAACACAGGTTTATATTGACTCGATTTTTATTTTATCCTTTGCATTTAATGACAGTACTCGAGACTAGCTACGCTGCAAGATAAAGTGATTCAATGACTTAAACAACATTAATAATTGCAATAGTTAGAATTAATTTTTAGGCTTTTAGTTTAAGTGGACGGCAGGTTGACTGTCACACTGTAACTAACTATTTTTTGGTAAATAAAGAAGAATAAATATATTGTTCCAATAGATTTCTTATAACTTTTTTTTAACTTAAGTGAACTACTGAAAAAAAAAAAAAACAATTGATTGCGGTCGGGCTACAAAGCCGGAAAAGATAATTAGGTTGTTTTGATTCCTTTTGTTTGGTCTTTGCAGTTTTCGCCTATCTCTTGTCAAATTTCTCATGTGTAAACTCCAATTCTAACTCGGTCTTCAACTCAAAGTCCAATTCGAACTCAAACTCGAATCCAAACTCGAGGGTTTATTTCTCCCCGCAAAAATACTGTACCGCTACACCACACACACTATTACATGTGTAAAAAGTTAGTAGCCAAATTAAAACAATTGGCTCTGCTATCATGTATGTAAAAGCTTTTACTTGACAGTAAAATAAGAAACACACAATGACAAATATGGTGGTGGAATTTATACAAAACAGCTTTCAAGTTATCACTAAAGTACCTTAGAAAACAGCTCAGACACACATAAAATTTTTTTAGTTACAATATTCACTGTTTGATAATTGATGACAAAGTAGAAAAATCAAGTTGTACCGAGGTTAAAAACGTTTCAATCTATCTGATATAATAATCGGGAATGGTGGGCAACCAGCTGTCGTTAAATATCGTAGAGTACTTTATGGAGCAAGGTCTGAATGGGTTAACCAGAAAAAGACCAAAGTTTACCGGCACTGAAAACTAACAAATGATGCGAAATATTCCATGTTGCCATGTGTCTGTTCAGTAATAGATCACAGGTGACGTCAAACGTGGTAGGAACATAAAAGCAGCACACGAGGCGATCGGTAACCGAGTGTATCACTGATGTTCTACCACATTTTGACGTCTTTTGTGATCTGTCACTGAAAAGACGCACGGCAACATGGAATCTATTTGTTTTATATATCTATATGACGTGATCTATGCGTCTGTCCTCCAATAGATCATAAGTAAGAACCAATCATAATACGAGAACAATTCGATATATCATATAATAAGTGTCTCGACTTCAGCATTCTTCTTACGGCAACATGGAATCTATTTGTTAAACTGACGACTGGAAACAATCAAAATTGCCAAATATAAAATTAAACGTCTGAAATTCCTAATGACAAGCTAAAACATCTGTTCCTCTGAAATCTCCTAGATCCTCTCGTCCCCAGGGCCCGCGCGTTTTCGGTCAACGGCGCTCTGGATCAACCGGAATCAGAAAATCCTGATTCCGGTTCGATTTTGCGCATGCGTTTGATTTCAATAATGGTTTCTGAACATACCTGATCATAATTAACTTTACAAACATCCCAGGTTATTTGAACGGCAGCCAAGTGAAAGCTGTATAATTAAAGCAGGAACGGAAACTGACATTAATTACATTGTTTTTGGACGATCTTTGGACATTTAAAACAATAACTGTGCAAAAATTTACCCTCTCTCTCCCCCGCTAGGGTGCAAAGGATGCCGCCAAGAGCGCACTGAGCAGTGTCAATTGCACGGTCCTCATCAAACATTTAAACTAACAAGGACAGTAAACAACAATAACAACATAAACAACAGCGCCGTGGGATTACCAAGCGCAGTGGAGTCGTTTCCAAATGAAGTGGGCCTGTGTATATCAGGTATTCCTGGGGTGGGGTACGGTGTTTGCGCTAATCAGACTATTCCACTGGGCACGTGGATTGGACCATATGAGGGGGAACTGGTACGACCTGAAGAGGTGCTGTCTGGAACAGATACCTCGTACATGTGGGAGGTAAATTATTTTTATTTCGACTGTTTTCATTCTTTCACGGTTCAATAGCAAAAATCTTTTCAGATCGTAAATTACAGAGAAGTATCTTTTTTCAGAACCTTTGTTTTCAGAGTCCTAAGCTGTCTAATACTGTTAAATTATAAGTTCAAAAGTATCTCTCATATATTTCTTGTATTAATAGTATTTTTTGTCGATTGTAAGTGGGCAAAGTCTGTACACGAGCCAAGTGGCCCATCAGCCCGGCGCTTTTCTCCGGTTTCAGTAGCATGAAGCGACCAAGAGTATTTCTACTCCCCCCTTGATGGGATGCTAGTACATCACATGGTTACCCCAGCATTAAATTCAACGGTACCCATTTATACACCTGGGGGGAGATAGAGGTACTGTGAGAGTAAAGTGTCTCGCCTGAGAACAAAACACAATGTCCCCGGCCACGGTTCGAACCCGGACCGCTCGATCCAGAGACGAGCGCACTAACCATGAGGCAACCGCACCTCCCACATTGTCGCACGGTTTACCTACCATCAGAAACGCAAACTAGATATCTCACATATCGACCCATTGGTCAGGTGTATTATTTGAGTATCGCTGGTCAACGAAATTTTGGCGAAAATTTCAGTCAAACCGACTATCTCCTGTTGGTCAATAAAAATTGTTGAATTTTTCTTGTTTTACAGATATTTCATGAAGGACAGTTACTTTACTACATTGATGGACGCGATGAAAACAAATCAAGTTGGATGAGATACATTCGCTGCGCACGACACAGAGGCGAACAAAACATGTTTGCATTCCAGTATTGCGGTCACATCTACTACCGAGCCTTCCAGGACATCCCCGCCACGACAGAACTGCTGGTTTGGTATGACGATAAGTACCCGCAGTATATGGGCATCCCGCTGGAAATATGCGAAACGTCCCCCCACAACCCTGTTGGTAAGATATGGTTCCGAGGGAGCTAGTCATTTGTTTTACTGATAAAGATTGCTCGATAGCTGCATTTTCCATTTTTATACTTTATTTTCTTGTACTTGACATTTATTGTCCATGCCAATAAATCAGTTTCAATGCCTAGTAATCACATTAGGCCTACGCAATTAAGCGTGGAAAAAGTACTTTAGCAAAACGTTGTAATTTCTAATTCTGGGGTGAAATAAGAGTTTGTATTGTTGTTGTTGCAAGTGCCGCATGAGACAAGCACAAATATTCCACGGTTTTGTGCAGTAGAAAACTGGTTTAACAGGTCACAGTACTCGTTTTGCTCTTGTCTTGGTGCTTCTAACTACGCGCAACGCAGATAAAGGCTAAACACGACCTCGTAAGTCACCAAGCCAGCATAATTTAATGAAGGTAATAAGTGACAGTCACTTTGTGATTAATTCACTTATTTTTCTCGTTCTTAATACAGATCCGAGACAGCACCCTGAAATGGTAGTCGTTGTACCCCACGACACTTCTAACCCAGGGACCTCTTATTCACACCTGCCTTCGTCCAGGCCCCTGGTAGATAATCTACAATCTTTACCCAGCCCTCGCTCGACACAAGTCAGGCCCTCGCCATCATCACGCGATCACTTACGTGATCGGTCACTCAATGCGTCGCATATCATGCGAAACTTGACTCGAACTGTTTATCAAGGAAGTGAAACTTTGCGTGCAACTTTACCAACAGAGGGTCACAAACGTGCGCGCCACGCTTCATGGGTGAACGATGGAGCACCTTTACAATTCAGTGCGCCAGTGACTGATAATTCTGTTTCTTTTTCGGAAGATCTCCGCTTCACACGTGAAAACCAAGCTGTATCTTTTGGACAAAGAAGTGGCATTACGCGTAACACGCAGACGAATGGTCATCATGACGTCACATCTTCTAAGGAACTGCATGCTACGAACACAATGGTTCCGCTGACAACAGCTGAAAAGAGGCAGTCAAGATCTGGAGATGAAGAACGTAATAGTTCAGATGGTTCGGATGCAAACTGTGGACAGTGCGGCAGGTCATTCGCCCAGCGCTCAGTTCTTCAGATTCATGTCTGTCCCAACAGGCCGCACAAACCCTATCACTGTGGTCACTGTAATCAGTCCTTTGACAATCCAAACGAGCTGCGCACGCATGCTGTCATTCACGTTGGCGAGAAACCATTCAAGTGCGGCTATTGTGATCGATCATTCGCGGGAGCAACGACTCTTCACAACCACGTGCGCACGCACACTGGCGAAAAACCATTTACATGCGAGAGATGCGGAAAGAATTTTACCCAGGCCTCACAGCTACATAAGCACGAGGGACTACCGGGAGACTGTGTTCCATACGAAGGCCTGCCTGAGTAGAAGGTCTAAGACATTCGGACTGAAGAGAAAAACCTGAATAAACCGACAACCAAAGAACAATGCGAACCTGCCAGCTAGAGCCAGTCATACAGGAAGCCGATTTGAAGTCGATTTTAATGACAAGGGACTTGTCTCTATAGAAATTTATATAGTTAAGAGTTTTAAAAGAGAGCACCGATGCTTTGGCTTTTATTTAAGCTTTGCTTAGCGATAAGATGTGTGTGAACAACGATAAACGATACCTAACAATATAAATACAATCCAAGCATTTAAATGTTATCTATTCTACTTGTGTTAAATTCTCCAGCCTTAATAAATGCCACTATGATTAATACATAAGAAATACAAATTGTCCAGGTCTGGCATGATTTACAGTTAGCATACGCCTAGTGGCTTAGAGGAGGGTACTCGAGAGTAAACTAACAGCGAGGTACAAGGGAGAACTTTGTGAGTATGGGACTGGCAATTTTTAAAAGTTTTGTATTTTCTGGAACAAAGTTTTGTCGGTATTTTTGGTGCATGACACTTAAAATGTTAAACGGGGTGTTCGCCAGGGCGACCCACTCTCGCCATCTCTTTTCATAATAGTACTCGAATTATGACACTTAATACTTTTTTTTAGGTTTAGTTTAACATTAACGTCCTTTATGAAGTTATTTATGATGGTTCTGATGAGGTAGTTCAATTAAAAAGTTGACAGGGGTTTCGCTTTATATATATATTTTGCGTATTTGAAATCACGGTTGCATTCCCTTGTTCAAATTTTAAAACAATTAGATTACGAGCTCGAGATTTCTATCGCGTGAGGGTTGACGAGGGCGCAGCCTGAGTCAACCATCATGCATAGAAATCGAGAGCGAATAATCTAATTGTTTTAGTATAAATCTATTAGTCGTTCAAAACTTTATCTAAATCCTCTTCACAGACACTTCGAAAACGCAAAGAAGCAGCCCCCAGTTTGTTAACAAGCATTCCCTGCTACGCTACTCGCTATCTACAACAGCATAGTTAGTGAGTAGCGTAGCCAATAAGAGAACGCCATCCGTGATAGAACGCTAGTAGATTTATACTAATTCCTATTAGAAGAATTTTACTAGTATACTAATGCAAATGCTGCATTCTGATTGGCTGAGCTACTCGTACACTATCAGTCATTAGAGTGCAGTAGCTGTTGGTCGCCTACGAAATGGCGACGTTTTTTCGTTTTCCCGAAATTTTGGAGGACCATTTTGATGCAAAAGGATAATTAAATTCCTGAGAAGACTAACAGAAGGACATTAACAATGACGGTGGTACACTAGACCCAGGCTTTCTTAGGAGATGTTGCTCTTTTACGGCAATAGGGCGATCGAGGCTGACGTCATCGTTTACATTTATCCACATAAGAATACAATTCTGGGTAGACTGAGAAGGCGTCATGCCAGTTACAACTTGTCTCCAAACATTTGAAGAGCTTGAGAAACTTAGTAACATGCCGACGAATTTTTTAGCTTTTAGGGCGTAATGTTTTAGGACACATTACCCATACATTGTAAAATTTTGGGTTTTTAAACACAAAAAGTATTCAATGCATCGGGCTTGAATTCCTCGGGACAGTTACTTGTGCCATAACCTTTCAATAAGGTTTCACTTAGCCATACGCTTGCCTACGATATCTTTTCAGCTAGGCTAAGACAGATAACTGGACCATAAAAAAATGATAATAATAAATAATAAACACGGCACTATTTGGCATCCGATCTGTTACACGAAAACAGATTGAGCCAGAATTTGCTTTATATCATTTAAAGGAATTTAAACTGCATTCCGCGAAAACATTGTACTTGATGTTCATCAATGGTGAGGCCTTGTTAGGGGAGGTATGCATGTCTCTCTTCTGAATTTGAAAGAATATCGTGTTGGAACTTCGTCATTCTGACTACACCAACACGAAACATTCACTGTGAATAGTTTATTGAGAAGATCTGACCAGATGATCAGAATCCTTGCAAATTACAACTATTGGTTCGAACAATTAGAACCTGTGCTACCCAGATACGGAAAACCACTAAAAACCACCCTTTAGATAAAAAAATACGTGGAAAACGGCGTATTCCTCGTCTAACCAGACCCCGAGGAAAGGGTACAAAATCAACAAGCTAGAACATTTGACAATTATACATATAAGCTGTTAAAACAAGAGCTTAAAAAAAAAGGAGACAAACACGAAGACTGACTAACCTAGAATGACCTAAATCTCCCGCCAAAAGCCTCTAAACGTCCCATGACACCCCACGAGCCTCCCTATCCCCTGAATCGTCAGAAATTACATTTTCCGTTTCAAAGACCGACCTTTTTAATTTTAATAAGGCATTTTAATAAGGCATTTTAATAAGGCAAGTGTTCAAACATCGACTTATCAGTGAAACTTTCTCCATTGACAGAAAGTTTTTAACAGCTAAAAAAAATTCTCGACCGACGAAAATATCTCAAACCATTAAAATTTCCTAACCGATTTAAAAAGGGCTTGACCTAAATTTAAGTTAAAGGTAAAGACGTTTCCCAATGAACTAAGGAAGTTATTATTTTTTAATTTCTCGATCGGCAAGAAACAACGTGACTAACCTCGAATCACAGAGCATGAGTTTCTTTTAAAGACATTGAATGCTTTTAATAAGGCAAGATTAATAAACCGACGTTACTAGCTTAAGTAAACAGATCATCCGTTTCTCATATTGAAATAAATACCGCTGATCTACCACAGCCTGTGGCAGATCAGCAACAAATGTCAGTGAAATTTCAGTGAAATTTGTTGCTCGCTGGCCTTTCTTTGCAGTTCCAATTCCCCTAAGACGAATAAGGTTCTCGTTGAGTGTTGTCCTTCAGTAACATTTTTAAAAAATTTTTTTAAGTGGCAACCTTTTTAATAAAATACTATTAGCAGGAGAAAGGAATGGATGCTGTTAACTGATTCGTATTCTGGTATTCTTCTTTTCATAGCCTAAAAATAAGCTGTGCACGTTTTAGAGAGATTACCTACCAGCACACCAGTTTTCTGTCAAAATGTTCTCATCATCATCACAGTTCCTAGCTCGCCTCTGGGAGAATACGGCCATTGAACTTGTCTCCTCCAATCTGCTCTGTCTCTTGCAACAGTGACAGCTTCATTCCAAGTGGTAAAACCCATCTTCTGGCTCTCTTCCTCTACAGTTCTCCTCCATGTTTCCTTAATTTGGTCGACGTCAAAATGTTTTAGAAACTGAAAACAGGGCGGAAGTTTTCCTGGTTTTCTCTTTTCTTTCCTTTATTGCGGTAAGAGTCAAGCGTCTTGTCATTCTAGTTATTATATTTTCTTCATGTCGCCCTTCAAGGCCAAATCGCTAGCCAGAATTAACCCTAATAGAGCGTCATTACTGTAAACTGGTTCAACTGGTTCAAACATAAGGGGTGCACATTTGACGCTCGAGGTGGGTGGGTTGGTGATTTGGTATAGGCAAGACCCTTCCATGCGCTAAGAATTCTTTTTCTCGGGACGTCTGCCTACAGAATAATTTTTTCTCCGTGTAGCATTTTTCTTTCCGTCTCTCTGAACGTGCGTGAAATTTTGTTTTTGGTGCAAGTATGCTAGCAGGATTTTTTTTTTTCAAAATCACCTACCCCCCTCCCGTTTCGCCCCCCCACCCCCTCCCCCACCATTTCCTACAAAAGTCATATGGTCCATCTCTAAGGATATAAGAAAAAGTACAAAACAAATCTTATGAAACTGGTCTTTCGGAACATTATTATACAACGTGGCGCCAAAGACCAGAACAAAACAACGCTTGAAAACGCTTATTTGCTGAGAAACACTACAGCCATCATTTTCGCATGCGCAGCCCGCATGTTATGTGAATAAACAGCCTGGTTCCCAGCGCGTTTTCTTTAGACATTGGGAAGGGCGCAAAATGACGACAGTGTTTTTGCTATCCACACTAATATACGAGGGGACTCCGTTTTCAAATGTTCTTAAATGTAGCGTTTTCGATGAACTTGAGCTATGATCGTTTTCGATCATTATAGTGTGGATGTTCGGAAAGAACAAATCGAAACTAAAGCTTGCGTTTTCAAACGAAACACTGGGTCTAAGAACACAAGATCTACATAATCAAGCGGCTGCAGTCACCTACGACAGGTACGATATAAAACTGTCCCAGAAAAGTTATTTCCACAAACAACAGTTACATTCGCTTGATTGACCGAAACGGAAAGCAACATGTGCCAAAGTAAACGAAAGACAGGAAATGGATATCACCGGAAACGGATGTAAACGGAAACCAGTAAAGATGCAAATCCGTTTCCGCTGTGTCCGACTCAAGTGCTGCGGAAGTTTAGAGAGGTCTGTGAAGAGGGGGTGCAGTTTTATTGTTCAGAAAAACGAAATAACACGTTTTTCCATGTTCCTGTTTGAATCATTGAGCAAACCAACAAGAAAAAAGCCGTCGTTCTTGAAGAGTCATATAAATAGATCATTGCAACATTTCCACATTAGTTTTCGTTTGACGTAGTTACAGGTGCAATGTCTGAAGAAGATGGCAGTTTTAGATGAAATTTCTTGTACCAACAGTGAAAAAACCACGGACAACTTGGAAAATTCTTTTCGAATTCGATTTTGCCTCCAGCATGGCACGATTACAGCCATCATTATGCAGGCAGCCCGGTTTATTTTAAGATTTCTTTGAAAGGCCGGATGGCACGCAACATTAACTCCCACCTCGTCTCCATTCTTGTGCTAATCCGTTAAGATTAATTACGAAGGCTGTTACGAAATCTTGAGGACTGTTTAAAAGGGTACATATATTAGAATATGCAAATAACCAAACACTTTCATTCAGTCGGCTTTTCCATTGAGTTGTTTGTGTTGAACTAATCAAAGAAATCACTGAACTGTATTGAACTGAGATGAAATAAGTCTTAATAATGTGGTTAACAAAAGCGATTTTTCTCAGTTCAATCGTTCTTTCCTTTTGCTCAAAAAGCTAACAACGAGTTCGGTTCAGGCTGGAAGAACGCAAGAAACGGCAAAATAAAGCCAGTTTGAGGCACGAGTAATAACAGATGAACGATTATTTTGAAATCAATGAAACATAACGGGTATTTAAGTAAAAAGGCGGTACCAGAGTCTATCGGAATGCATCCCCCAAGGAAGTTAAATCAAAGAATTACACAGCATGACGGCAGAACTTTCTGCATGAAAATAAACTGCGACCACTAAACGCCATAAAGACTGTTGACATAACTGTTGGCTGAGAAAAATTTTGTCTGCGCAAATAAAAGATGCACGGCTAAGTGATGATCTTAATTGCGGGCGGTGATAGCAGTACCACAATCATGAGTAGAAACGACGAGATAACAATCTCTCACGTCTTCATTCTTGTTATTCAAGGCTTTTAAATTTACAGATAGTCCGTGTTGTATTCATGAATTTGCTTTTGTTTTGACCGTAGAAATAGACAAAGAATCTGCTAAATTTATCTCGAACATTTTATTAACCTACCCATAAAGCTTATGGTAAATATACTACAGTATTCCTGGGATGAAAATAAAAGCTATCTATTCAAAAGGGAAAATCACGTACTTTAGGAGTTCCCTCGAAGAAACTTGTTCACTTTGTAAACATCGCGCGCGTGTGCGAGGCACGCGAAATCGCGTTAGGTTTTGCGTGTTCGAGTCCTCGCGCGCAGGGAATTTCGCGGTAACTAAAAACTAACACAAATATGCCACACGCAGACGTCCTTACAACAATTTCTAGTTTTTCGGTAAGGAAACTAAAATTAATCAAAATTACAAAAAGTTCTATTTATATGAAGTCGTTTTTATTTTTCAAGGTCTATTGGTTCGCCGAACAGTCTCTCAAAATGCCCTATGTACAAATTTCATATTACGAGTAATTCAGTTCTACCATGATCGTCCCTTCAAGAACACATACGAATATTTACATTTGTTGTACAATGATCAGAATAAAACCACGAAGTTAAAGTGCTTTTACAAGCATTCATAAGCTTCAAAAATGAAAGACGCTCCTTGTCCTGATTAATTTTCAAAACTAAATAGTTAATATCGTAGTCATTGGCTCTTTTATTATAAACTATGGAAGGTCTTTACTCTTTAGTGTCCTTGTTTTTACATTCTTTCATTTTTCTACACCATATTCACAAAAAAATATCTCCAGTTGACGAGATCTGGGCTATAAGCGTTTCCGATCAACACTCCAGTGTTAGTCCACACTGACATAGTGTTTCTTTTATATTCTTCTAAACGCGGGCCACACAGTCGCCAGGGATTCTCTGATGTCTGCTAAGCTGTGATCCTTGAGTGAAATTCTTGCCGCATTTGTCACACACAAACGGTCTCTCACCAGTGTGTGTCCTTATGTGATTGTTCAGAGTGGTAGCCCCGGCAAACGCACGCGAACAGTAGCCGCACTTGAATGGCTTCTTACTGGCATGACTGACAGCATGCGCGCGCAGTTGGGCGGGATGTGAGAAGCTCTGCGAGCAGTGTCCGCACTGATATGGCTTCTTTGGCGCCTCATTGCAGACGTGAACTTGGAGCATGGTTCTCTGTGGAAAGGACTTCTTGCACTGGCCGCACTTCCACAGGCTCAGCTCAGTGATGTTGCTGAATACGGGTTGACTTGGTTTTGCAGTTTTGTTCTGTCCATCTTCAGTAGGGATGGGTGAGGCAGGATTGCTGGTCTCGCTTTCTGGCGATGGCAGCGGGTGAGACTGATTAACCACCAACTTCTCCTGAAGCATCAGGTGCTGTGGCTTTTCAGGGCCAGTCACAGCAGACGTAAAGTCGAAGGCAGAAGGAACGTCGCTCTGAATACCGTTGAACGGCTCACCACTGATTGCTCTGGTCGGAGATGGCTGTTGCTGACTCCCAGACTGACTGTTTGGCGAATGCGGAGGACTGGAGGGAGAAGACACTGAGCTGGGAGGGGTGGGTGGATATTGTGTCTCAGATGGCACCCGGCCTTCTTCCGTAAGGACAGTGCCGAACTTTTCTGGCTGTTTTGTAGTTCCTATCGAGAAAACGTTAACAATATATCAATTTCCCGTACATTGCACTCTACTGTAACAAAATGTACCCAAAAATATATTCTGCCGCACCCAAATATCAACAAAAAATTTACCTTTTGCTGTCAAGGGACCCATATCGAAGATTGAGCTTGGGACGCCAAGGTATTGTGGGTATTTTTCATCGTACCAAACCAGCATTTCCTGTCCAGGCAGGATGGCCTTGAAAGAGCGGTAGTACACTTTTCCCAGGTACTGGAAGGCAAACAGGTTTTGTTCACCTTTGTGGCGAGCACAGCGGATGAAACGCATCCAGCTTGAAACTTTTTCGTCACTGCCGTCAACAAATCCCGCCAGTTTGCCGTCTTCAAAGATCTAAGGGATGCCAAGCAAGAAAATTATCAATGAAATTATCGCCCCCAAAAATGAGCATTGTAACAACGCCCAAAGCTTTTATCTCTAACATTCTCAACATACCTCCCACATGTACGAAGTATCTGTAACAGAAGACAGCTCCTCAGGCTTCATAAATGTTCCTTCATAAGGCCCAATCCACGCGCCGACAGGAATCGCTCGCTTGGCGCAAATACCGTATCCCGTTCCTGGAACGCTTGATGCACACAAGTCCACTTCCGGCGGAAGGGATTTCAGAGCAAGTGGCAGATTTGTTGCTCGTGGAGAGGCAGAAGTTTCGTGTTGATGACACGGACACTGGAAACTCGGATCTGTTGAGCTAGCGTCGCACCCTGAACACAAAAATTATCATCAAAACGACTCCAAAAATACCCTTTGGACAACAAATTATAAAGACTTGAGACTGGATTAGTTTGTAAGCCAAGCTAATTCATACAAACACGCAAAGTGGGCAAGTGACTTCTTGCATTGGTAACTCTATTTCGCAATAACTCTTGAAAGTTTTTAGACAAAATATCAGAACAGACGATTTGACAAATAAATGCTATTACAGTTTAGTGCTTTCATTTTTCCCAGAAAACGGAACAGTTGGTTGCGTGGTTTTTCTCAGTCCATCAAAACAAGGTGCAATCAAGCTGCACGCACGAAATGAGCATTAAAAAAATATATCCTATGATGCATTTCGAGTAACTTTATCATCACATCATGGATTACTTACAGAAACAAGTCGATCCCTTTTTCTTCACCAATACGTCCTGTGTGCTAACTGGATGAACGGCCGATGCGTTGAAAAGACATTTCTGTAAGTCAGTCACAGTGAAGGAGTACGGTGAAAGCTTTGTGGAGATCACTTTGGGCGATGAAACCATACGGGCTTTCTTGGCTACAGGCTGAAACATCTCGTCCCGATTCAAACTCACGCTATCCACGACAGGGTTGATCATTTTTCGCGCCTGTCAAAAGATACACATTTTACATTTGTAAGAATCGAGAGAAGTATTTAGTTCAGCAGTGTAAGAGATTGATTTAAAAACCTGTTTCTCGGTATACCTTTTCCGCTGGTGGAGCATTTTTCGTCCCAATTGAAATTGTTCGTAAAAACGGCTTCAAAACGCGACAGCGTATGCGCGCTTGTAAGTTTAAAAGGTTTTTAACAAGGATCGGAAGCTTGTCGATTTTTATTTCTTCTCAGCCCCCGGTGATTAGTAAGCAATATCAGACTTGTCCGTGGTTCATTCAATCATACATAAAATATTCACAATTGTCTAATTTGCTTTTAAATTACCGAATGCAGCGAAGCAAATCGTTTTTCGGCACAATGGAAGGCAAGAGGCATTGTTTAAAACTGTTAACAAGTTTTTTCAGAAATTCCGTTTGCTTGCTATCCACTCACACCCTTACAACCAAAAAACATCTCGAGATTGCATGAAAAGATTGAAAATTACCCTGTTGGGTGAAAAAAGTATGAAAAACTTCATGCAAATCACGGTAGTATTTTCCTTTTGTTTTTCCCCTTCATAAAAGTTTTGGATGTTTGCATAATTACCTACGTAAACCGAAGTTTCCCAAACTTCTAGAACAGACCCACCGCAAAAAAATTGACGAAAGCGAGTTTTAAATTTATACCCTTGCTTACAATCGATTGATATCGAAATTTCGTTGCAAATTGAAGGAAAATCGTGGATTACGGTGAGTTTGCAGGAAACTCAACTCGGTGAGGCGTAACTAGCTCAATTGCAAGTGGGTGAAGAAACCAAGAAAAAGCAAGCAAAAGTTTCGCGCTTTTCACAACCAGCAAATTGGCCAAACAGTCGAAAGTGTCAAAAACCGCGCGAAAATGCCTGCTGACAGCTGGTTGTTACTTCGTCTACTGTCAAGGAGTGGAATTTCTGTGCAACAATGCGATTCACCACTTAACTTACAAGCGCTCACCCAAACTACGCTGTCTGAAACAAAATTTATCCTTACCTTGTTTTCGACTTCCATTTCCAGTGTTCTCAAACTGTCGACGATGTGGTAATGGTATATACTTTGCGGTCCAGAAGGTGATATCTTACAACTTTTGGGAGTTGAGATTTGTCTAACTGCTTGCTTGCGTTCCACCTCGAGCACCGAATAGCTGATTAGTTTAAAGGTCTTATTTACCAAAAGGCGGGCGATGTTAAAGCTTACGCCTTTTATGCAATATTCACAGCCTTTGAAGACAAAAGTGCATTATTTTCACGGAGAATTACCACCAATAATAAGATGGAGTACAAAGGAATCTCAAGCACTTTTGTCTTTTATTTCTCTTCGTTTGTGCTTGGCCGCTTTTCGAAAAAAATATTTACAAAACAATAAATCGACGCTTAGCTCGAGGACTGTCTGAAGAAAGTTTTCAGTAAGTAATGTGGAGCTAGTACTTTTGCATGTCGACTAAGAACTCTCGAAATTGATGAAAAAGATAAGATTGGTTAATTATCTGTGATGGCGACGTTATGTTTTTCTCTCCCAGAAACACAAAAGACCTTGATCGATATGACTGCTCATGCGTACAAAAGACGCCCGTTCATAGATGATAGCCTAATCAACGAACTTCTAATTTCATTTGCAGAAATATTTTGCGTAGATTTTGATTGGTCGAATTTCCCCGCGCAAAATGGAAAAGCGGAAGTCGAAATTGTTTTTTTTAAGATTTATCCCTTAGTTTTCGCGTTGATTAGTTATTCACTTCTAATTATAGTCTTCTGTGCTCACTGGGGAATGCGAAAAATAAATGACAAAAGTGTAGCGTAACGCTGGAGAAATAATAAGCTTGTCCTCATCACGTACTTTATCAATAAAGGATTTCGTGGCAAAACATGTTCCGTTTTTGTGGAGTTACTCGATGGCTAGTGCACCAATCGTTTCAGCAAAGCATGAAGGTCAAACAAATGCTCTATTTTTTGCTTACCTACGAGGTTTAAAGTGATAAAGTTGATTTCTTTTGACTGTCAATGAAAAATTCAAACTGACGTTAATGAGCCACACAAAAAAATGAAGATAAATGAATCGTACAGTGGAAGATGAAAAAGAAAAAACACAAAAGGGAGTGGTTTTTCTTTTTATTGCCTACTGGATACCGACAGAGAACTAGAGGCCGTAAAACTCTTTGAAAACAACTTCGCAAGGCTTGCATGCACAAAACGAATGTCCGAGCGAAAACAATTAAAGTTCTCCAAAGAACTAAAATTTATCCAATGCGAGGACATAATAAAACCTCAACAGTTAGCTACGATTACCATCTCCATGTCCAGAATCCTTTTCAGGGATGGTCACGCATGATCAGTCACACAGTTGTACCCAGACCCATACCCCGTTCTAAAAACCTGATAACATGACAAAGTCACAGTTTCATTCTTGTGCATTGTTCACTGTTATCATTTACTAATTGACTTTTCTGTCAAAAGTTACTGCAAAGTGTAGTAAACTTAACAGTCAGACTGATATCGTCACAGAAACACAAAAACACAATTACACAACAACTCATTGTTAAATTTATTTATTTTAGCAAGCAGCTATTTCCTGTTGGTTTCTATTAAAATAAAAAATTAGTAATTTAACCTCTAAATTACTTGAGAATTCAAATATTTACCTACTACATTGCTTATGGTGTTTCTAAAAAAACCGTTTTAGAAGCGGGCTTGTAGTAATTTTCCGGATAAAAAGAAGTTTTGATTCAAGCGATCATAGATGAAGGTGAAACACTACCCTTACATTCACGCGGGTTTCTGGCGTGTCTTGCCAACAGTCCAGGTTGTGAGAATGTTTTACCACATTTTTCGCAACCAAAAGGTTTTTGTCCCATATGAGATCTTATGTGATTAGTCAGTGTTGTTGCGCCAACAAAAGCGCGCGAACAAAAGCCGCATTTAAACGGCTTCTCGCTAGAATGCGAGATGACATGCGCACGGAGATGCGAAGGATTGGAAAAGGACAAGCTGCACTGTCCACACTGATATGGTTTAGCCGGCTGGCACGGACACACGTGTAGCTGTAGAGCCACCCGCTGGGAAAAGGTCTTGTGGCACTGCTGACAGCGCCATGACGTCATTTCCCCCAAAGGAGGACTCTTAGCAACTGGAACTAGATTATTTCCAGGATCACTGACGTCACTTTCTACGTCACTGACAGGAGAGGATCGCTGGTCAGAGAGCTTGCTGTCGGTAGATGAACTTCTTGTTAATGGAATACCTGCTTCACGCAAACGCGGTTGGGATTTCTGTTCCACTGGCTGTAGCATTCCGGTAAACCAAACATCTAACAAAAGATAAGAGACCAAGAGATTATTAGAAAACTTGTTTAAAATATTGTAAGATAACTAGCATGTTTTCTCCCATCTCAACATCTAATTTCTCTTAACATTGTCAACTCATTGTCAACCAGACAGATAATGAGAATACAGAAAGCAATCAGGTAAGAAATATTTTCTTGATGTACAACCAAACTTCCAGACCTAACATTAAAAGAAATGTGTCAATCAGTAAGGAGAATTAGCATCTTGAACTTGGAGCTGAAGCTGTTTTTTTTTTAATTTTTATCTCTCGGACTAAAGAGCAAAGATTATACGAGTACCTGAAGGTGTCTGCTCTGTTTGAGCTTTGTGATGTGATAAGTCCTTCTCGCATGTTTCAAACACTCCTGAAAGAGATATAGTTTATTAATCGTAGCTTCTAAAAGCTACTCTAGCATGCACCTCTACAGATATGTGATGAATTCATCTATATATTGAGTAAATGATGCATTATAAAATTGAAAAAGTAGATCAGTCTTTTCCTCTGTCTTTCTTACCTGTGATCGTTGCAAGTGTCTGTCATCTTATGTCCGTCGTTTTGTTTGGTCTATCTCAGTCTTTCAGTCAGTCAGTTGGTCAGTCAACCAGCCAGTCAGTCAGCCAGTCAGTCAGCCAGCCGGTCAGTCAGTCAGTCAGCCAATCAGCCAGTCAGCCAGTCAGCCAGTCAGCCAGTCAGCCAGTCAGTCAGCCAGCCAGCCAGCCAGACACACAGGCAGGCAGTTTGTCTTACTATCTGTCTGTCTGTTTGACTGGCTTTACGGTTATCTGTCTGGCCATTGTAATTGTGCTTTACCAACAAAATAATTTAATCATGCTTGTTTAATCTGTGAAACACACGATAAAACGGTATTATTGTACTGACAAAACTTTTGACTTTGCCAAAACCATTCGTCTCGAGATCTGAGTCAGTCTAATGTATTCTATACTGAAAAGTCTCTTTATAAACGTACCTCCGTGATCTATAACAAAGCAAATTTCCTGCAGTCCTGTCGGTATTCCAAAATGCTGAAGATATTTATCATCATACCAAACAAGAAGTTCTTCTCCAACAGCTATGTCCTTGAATGAACGATAATAAACGTTGCCTCGGTATTGAAAGGCGAAAAGATTCTGTTCATGTTTGGAGCGTGCGCACTGAATAAAACGCATCCAGCTTGAAGACTCCAAGTCACTACCATCGATAAAATACATCAACTTATTGCCTTCGAAAATCTGTAAAGAACAAACATTAAAAGCTTAGTCTTATTATTGACACGTTAATAAAGTCATTATTATTATTATTATTATTATTATTATTATTATTATTATTATTATTATTATTACTAGTCAACCAAGCCAACACAAAACTTTTTTTTCTTGTCTTTATTTGGTTTCTAGTCCGCTTGAATTTCCTCGTACAAGCGTCAATCAGTCAAGTGCTTTAGACTGTTCAAATTCTACTTCCTTAATACACTTCCGTGTTTCACAAGAAACCACAACAACGCCTAAGTTTTCTTGGAAACTCCTTCCAGCACTTCCACTAACTAGGCCATGCCTAGGCTGTTTCCACTAATCCAGTTAAGCTCGAAATAGAAACTCTCTCAACTCATGTTACAACATTTCTTAATGTTTGATCTGAGAATCTGGCGTTTCATCAAACACCGAAATAGCTGCTAACTGTTGTTAGACATCGTACGCCCCTGAAATTTTAATTTCTCAATGATGGCCGCTTACCTCCCACATGAAAGACGTATCCATGCCTGCTGTCACGTCACCAGGATAAACTCGTTTTCCTTCAAATGGACCAATCCACGTCCCTGCAGGAATGTGCCTTCTGGTACAAACTCCGAACTCAGCACCAGGGACACTCGACCTACACAAACACACTTCCTGCGGAAGTGACCTCATAGCTTTGCACGTATGAAAACCGCTGTCCTGTCTTGACGCATAACTCAAACCATGTAAAGGGCAAGGTTCGGCATATTGCTTCTTACAACGAAGACACCCTAAAACGAAAGAAGGAAATGACAGGTTGAAAACATTTTCATTCATACAAGATTTGCACATTTCGCCGTAAACAAAAAATCAGTGGGAGACTGTGAAATATCGCGCCCGCAAGAGGAGCAATTAATACGCACGCCCTTGCAGACCTATGTGGTTTTAAGCCTGGTATTAATCGAACATTTGTTAACAGCAACATCAATTTAAAATAATCAAGTATTTTCTTTTCAGACTCTAGCGCCAACAACTTTCACATTGTTTGTTCCTAAACAACAAGTTATGTGACAAAAAAACCGCGGCTGCCTTCAGAGAATCGAGCATGAATTTTAACAAACCACTGTCTACTTCTTACCGTCTGCGATATCATCGAAACAATGCAGAAGAGTAAAAAGTGTTGATTATATTTAGAAGCTTGAATCCCAGGAGAATTTGTACCTGACGGTTTTTAAATTCACTCTGAAAAACAATCTACTTTTCAAAAGGGAGGTTCAGCTAAAAATGAATCATCCATCGTCAGAACCGACTGTAGAACTTTTCAGTAAAAGGAATTTTTACTCTATGCTATGAAATGCAGAAACAGCCGTCCTTAACACGATACATTTTACGAGAGAAAGTAGTTTATTTTAAGGGCGTGTCCGCGAGAACATTCAAAAGCACGTGTATAGAATAAATAAACGACATCCCTCAAACAGAATAGCCGGATAAATTTTAAAAGGAATAATTGCGTCGCGAAACTTCAAGTCTATCATATCTCTTGACGGCAAGAAAAGCCAGCCATCGTAAAAAAATCTCTGTTTGACGTGAAAATTCAGAGAAAAAGTCCGCGCCAAACAAAATGATTAACTCAGAGACAAGATAAAGGATTCGACAACTGAAATATTTAGAATTTTTGAAGCGTTTATGCACATTTTAAGAGCAGAAAGTGGTCGCGACCTTGAGAGAGCGTTCCGTCAACTGAAGTTGAAGTATGAAGGCTTCAATCACGCTTCACTGCAGCAAACTAAGAAAAGAAGTATTGTTTTGAATTTCAAAACGTTATCAAGTTGTATTTCAAATAACCTCTACACCAGACAGCCAGTAGTAATCTCAAGAGAGATTTAACAATAGCCTTCATTTGAGGCGGCATGCGGTCTCAATGAAAAACTTTTCAAAAATGGCGTGCGAAATTTTAAGCAAGTCAATAAACAAAAGGCAAAAGTCACGAGTTAAATGAAAGCGACATTTTTTGAAAACAATGAAAACGACTATATTATATTTTTTCATTCATTCAAGTCCATGAAGCTTAAGCTGCAGTTTTTCAAAGTTATTTTTCTTTGAAAACTTGTTCACCAGTTTGCAACCAGCGTACGAAAGCGGAAATGTTTCAAAACCGCGAAATGATAGTGGGTACGTTAACTTTTCTTCCCCGCTTGAATTTAAAATCATAATTAACTTTGTCTGATAATTCGAGAAACGTCTGAAAACACGTGACGTTGTTTGAGTGGAGTTTTCGTGGGCCGAAGGAAGTAATTTGACTTCACGTGCAATTTTTACTTACGCACCTACGCTAATTTCCGGTTACGTGAATCCGCCTCATATCAAGCAGGTTACGGAATTTCGGGTCACTGAACTTACACATTTGCGAGTTAAAACCTCCAAAATTCACTCCACTTTTTTCCAGTGTATCGGCGTCGATGAAGACAGGTTGTTTTCTTTCAAACAAGAAGCTAACAACAGCAGCTGTAGGAATGAATGGCTGTTTTCCTTGAGGTGGAACTTTGACGTTGAAAATTTTCTTCATCGAGTGGCTTGAAATCTGAAAGAATTGAATTGTAAATTAGATCAATTTATTAAAATGCAGTGTTTAAAAATAAACTGACCTTCCTGATCGTTATCATGATTACATGACCGTCAAAGTTTCATTCATTGACAAAAATAAGCTCCGTCGGACAAATACAAGCGGTTTTTTGGCAGTAGCTTCTGACTAGGGTAGGAAGTAAAAGTACGAATGGAACCGAGCAGTTAAATTCAATTCTGAGCTTCTCGGGCGTGAAATACAAGTGCATTGAGGCATAAGTTTCTTTACCACCTATTCTTGATCTAACAATCTATTTAGCTTCAAAGCAAAATTACAACTCGACAAAACTCTTTTACAACAGATATTTGCAAATTTAGTTTTATCGTTGAGAAGGGATTAAATCAGTAAAACAGGCAAACATCGCATTAACATTTGTGCTTCATTTACACGACTGTTAGATCGGCTTGTTGCATTTAATTTTGTTAAATTCATTAATACAAACGAAACATTTCGTGTAAAATCATTTTTCCCAGCAAACAAACAGTTTTTCAAGACTATCTCTCTGTGCATAGCACATTTTGTTGGTTCTTCAATCATTCATTTAGGAAACTTTGTCCACTATATCGTAAACTGTACACAACTTTCCAATCTCAATAATGATTTTTCATTTACACTCATTTACTTACCAAATCGTTTTGTATTTTTGTCTTCAGCTCTTCACTGTTCACGAATATCGACATTGTCCTCCGTAGTTGGCTGGTTACTGTGGTTTTTTTTTTTTTTACCAGGAAGAATATTTGTAGTGAACGTCTGGATAGCAACACGACGGAGCTTGGTAGTAAATTCTAGAATCATTCATCGCACAGGGATTGAGGTCTTGTTTGCTGCAAGAGCCTGATTGGATAATTGTCTTTCTGCTTGTTGATTTCTATTATTCTAGTACTTGCTTTATATAACACAAGAGAAATAAATAAATTCTAGGAGCGTTCACCCATTACTGAAATATTCACCACTGCACGAAGACTGAAATTTGCCAACGTCCACAGCAATTAAAACCTGATCTTTGTTTGTCCTTTATTAAACTAATCTTTCTCTAACTAGCTCTCTGTAATCAAAGAAACAAGGTAGTTATGCCCAAGAGGGAAAAAAGCATTCAGCTCCGAGCGAAATTTTTGCAAGGATTGTCAATGAGCTCGTTTTTGTGAGGAAGTTAAATAGACAATGTCCCGAGGAATTGTCGGTTCCATACGAACAGACTTTTATCGGGGCTGCAATGCATAATTAAACCCTGTATCAAATTTTCTCCCTTCGTTACGGAATATATACATACATACAAATGCCAATGATTTTCCAATGTAAAATTTGTTTTACTGTGATTGCTACTTTTTACAAAATTTACTTTTTTAAAAGCACGGTATTTACATTATATAACAGTGTTTTTGACTTGAAAAAAAAGTATGTCAAATATGGCCGTGTTCTACATAGTTATCCGGTTAGTCAAATCACACGTATCAAATACCAAAAAGTAATATTATATTATTTCCCATTAATCCACAAGCTCATTTTCGTTAACAGTGTTTACCGATCTCAATGTGTTTATGGTTTTTTGGGTGGGGTGTGTCAGTTGAAGCAACTTTAATAGATTGAAGAAAGCTTTAACTGTCTTTATGCTGATATCTTTATGGTTTACGCCCATTATATGCAATGCAAGCGCGCGGTGTATCTGAACTGTCCTGACAAATAAGTGTAACTTATCCCAGTCAGCATAAAATCTGCTAAAATTCATACGATTTCGATAATGAAACTTGGCAACCTCCACGCAAAAAATATAACCTAATTCAAGTCTATTCTTTCTTTGAAAAATGCAAATTTCCAGTGATGAAGCCAAGCGATGGCAGAAAATTGAGCAAGGAATTCTTTGAAATTAAACAAAACATGTAAGTGGTATTTTCTGTAAATAAAAGATGTTGTTGTGTGAATCAAGAAGGTATTGTTATTATCTTGTCAATGGTTCGTCAGCATAGCGTCACTCATTCTAACAACTGAACTTTAATTTTGATAAATAGAAACCATATTAGGTCCTAACTTAGTGATCTTGCTCAAGTTGATTAGAAGTTTAGAACACAAATAATGTTCTTTCCTGACTTCATGTATGTAACTTGACTAAGACACCGCCTCAAACACACCTCACAAAAACACATAACAATGGACAAATCAGAATAAATCTAAATACCAGTCTAAATAATACCACGCAGTCTAAATAACACCATTCGGTGTATAGTTCTACTCAGGTATTTCCTTTCCGTTCCAAACTCGAATTGAAAGATTTGTTGATTTGTTTGCTGTTTGTTTGTTAGCTTTGAGAATAGAACGCGGCTAAAAGTGATGAATTGCGTTACTCTCACCGCCTGACTGGTTAAAAATACAGACACTGTATGGAGAAAAAAGCTGCTGATCACGCTTGCTTCCCAAAGGATTTGGGTGTCCCCTTGTATAGGCTGACGTCTTCCCACCTAGCCCAGGATATCTCAATAACTTACCCATACATACGAACGGAACAATAAGCTCCAAGCCGCCACTCAATTTCTCCCGAGGATTCCAGCCCCCAATGTATCCCCTCCCCTCGCAGTGTGTCCCCCTTAGGACATGAATCCCCCCATTACCCTAAGCCTTCAGTCATGAACCTTTGCTAGCTATAGCGTCGCGGATTTGTCTATCCAGTTCAACTATGATCCGATCGTCTGTGGTATAAACTCCTGTGTGGAGTAAAGTGTCTCGTTCTTCAATTAATTTAGCAATCCTGCTATCTACGTCTTCTTCGTCATCTTCATGAACAGATGAAAGTCCAGCTGGATGTTTCACGTTCCTTCTCTGCGAAGAATTAGCTGCAGACGTTTTTACTTGGCTTTCAGTTGGCTCTGGGTTTAGACGAGCTTTCGCTTCCTCTTGTTGTTTTAGTCTGTGGAGTAGGAGGGAGATTAAAACCACTGCAAGGTGACAAATTATGGTCCTACTCTGCGAAGTTATACCGTGTATGTTAAGACTCTTGGATAAACTCAATCATTGATTAACTATAGGAGAATCTTTGTTTACAATATTTGCCTCCTTACCATAAGCGATACAGTTTCTGATGGAGCTACAAAGAGATTAATACTGAATACTGAAAGGGCACAGCACGATTAACTGTCCCAAGGAATTTGAGCGCGATGTATTGAATACTTTTTGTGCGACAAGGGTTTAAAAGCTCAACATTTTACAAAGAATGTATGAGCTCATTAGCGCTCTTGCCACACAGAAATTTTGATGTTTTTGAAAGCCAATTTCTCCTTGAATATTACACCCAAAGAGCCAAAAATTTCACCACTTATGAAGTTTCACAAGCTCCTTAAGTTTTTCTAGTAAAATCGTGTCTAGCATGATGCCTTCTATGTGCAAAGTCGTATGTTAATGAGGAAAAATGTAAACAATGACGTCAGCAAAGATTCGCCTATAGAAAGCAAGTTTTTTCAGTGGAACGTGACCAAGTTCTAACAACGCTCTTGTAAAATCAGATTTTACCGCAATCTAAAATAGATTTTTGTTGGATTTTTTTAAACTGATCTAGTAATGTTGTGCTTCCAAAACCGCTTATGGCAACTCAAAGCTGAAAGATCTAAAAATATTTTTTTTCCAAATTTGGTGTAAAATTACAAAACAAGAACCTGACTACTTACCTTGACAACTCAAGTTTAATTTCCTCTAGTGCTTCCTTTTCCGATTTTACGACCTAAAAGAGGGGAAAAAATGACACTATACTCTTATCCTTTCGAGTATAATAATATGCAACCTGTCACAGGATGTCGCAGACGTAACTTCGTTACCTCTTTTTCTTCAGCGGCGAGATAGCGCAGCCGCATGTGTTCCAGTTCCTGCTCTTGCTTTTTGAGCCGCGCTCTGGCCGCAGTCTGTTCTTGTTGTTTAAGTCGCGCCAGTTCCCTCAGCGCTCGGCCCCATTGCTGTTTATAATGAATCTTTGATTTGTTTGCTGTTTCTAGCTTACGTTCAAGTTCTGCCTGCGGGGAGAAGAGACAAGAAACTTATCGTTCTAGTTTGAAATGGTTTAATAATCTATATACACTCCTTCTAATGTCTGCGCTGAGATGTTATCTTGTTATTCACTTTTGTGGCAGTTGTGAAGTTAATACCTTTTCCATTTTCAAAAGGTTGATTTCGGACTCTAGTTTCACTTCAGGTTTTGTCAGTTGTTGTTCCTTGTAAGCCATGAACTCGTTTTCCTTTGTTTGAAATCGTTTTTCCGCTTCGTACACCTAATCAAAAAAAGACAGTAAGTATACAACATGGAAAAATTTGTACAAAATGACAATGGCTTTTGATAAAGTGTAATGAAAACAAAACGAGATTGGTAACATAAAGCCAATAAAAACGTGAACCGTCCAAAAAGCCCAATGAACCAATGACATCATTGCACGCTGCGCGGGAAAACATGTCACCAGTGCCAAGTGTCAAGAGCGGCAAAACGGGTAACTCTAACTACCGCCAAGCGCGGGAAAACATGTGACCGGTGCCAAGCGCCAAGCGCGGGAAAACATGCAACCAGTGCCAAGTTCCAAGTGCGGGAAATGGTGTAACTGTCGCTAAGCGCGGGAAAACACGCACCCGGTGCCAAACTGTTCTGTTCTTTGTTTTAGGTTAAGGGCCCATTAACCGATCTTTTCGAGCCGTTGCTAGGGAAAATTTATTCTCATATAACCTCGTCATTTTTAGTCACTTCAGAGTTATTTCATGTGTTTTAACTTTTTCATGATCAGCAACACTAGTGATGACGTCATCAGGCCACGCCCATGGTCATGTGACTAATACTGAAAAAACGCAAAGGCTCCCAGGCAAATTACTTTATCAGAATTTTTTTCATTGATTTAATATTTTAATTTAAATCCTCATTACGCTATGCATCGATTTTGTTTCATTTCTAAAAGGTCAGATTTTGAGAGAATTTCAAAATATTAAAAAGTTCGTAATTTTCTGAAAAAAGCATGATTTTGAAAAAGGAATGCATAGCTATGTTTCCAACGTTGGTTTTAATCGAAATCCGTCAAAAAAGGCTGGATTTAAGGAAAAACCGCGTTTCCTTTAGCATTTAAAGAAACCGGAAGTGCGCCCGATATATATTGGAAGTTACCCTATCAGCGCGCGCGCAATTTACACTTCCAGCTCACTTCGGTGAGATCAGACAAAGCCACACAGAGTTATTTTTTCTCTTTCTATTGCTCTTGTTTTTCTGTCTTTCTCTTTTTTTGTCTTTGCTTGTATTTTTTTTACTTTGCATTTTGTGAAACACAAAGAAAAACATCTAAAATGTGAGCGAATTTGGAAGTTATTGAGTTATTTTTATTTTCTGCGCTCAGGCTGACGTAAGTAACCGGAAGTGAAATTTCACCTCCTTAGCAACGCGCGCGAGCGCGCGCATAAATCGGTTAATGGGCCCCTAAGATCAGTATAAAGAAAGGAGTCTTGTTACTCACTTGCTCCACTAGTCTCTGTTTCTGCTGTTCCAGGTCTTTCACTTTCATCCTTGAAACAAAATTATTCACATCTAAGTTTAAAATCTTCGGTGCTTCCCTTCTGTGCAGTAATACGACTGATGTTCGCTCTAAATTCCAGAACCGTGACGGTCATTAGTGATAGTGAAATTCAGTTAGAATCTATCATAATCTGTCAATTTTCTGTCCTTTGGCTAATGGACGACGCCGAAACTAGCGCACGAACGCAGCCGATCGAATTTAGTTAAATAACTTCTTGACAACACAAACACCATTCTTCACCTAGAGGGAAAACATCATCCTGTACGACAGATACAGCTACATATGTGCACAAATGTGTCGTCAATTTTCGAGTCTAACCACGAAACTGGAAGTTTCTTCCCGAGATGTAAATTACTTTTATGTTCAACAAATTTCAGTATTACCATGGTATTTATAGTAGTGACGTCGTCAAGGTGTCAACCATAAGAGATGAAGGCTTTACCCTTTCTCATACGTATTCGTATACTGGTATATATTCTGAAATTCGTCTTGAAAAAGAAAAGTAGACTATTATATATCAAACAGACTTGTTTTTCGGAAGGTGAAGGCGCAGGTGTTTTCTTGGTCAGCGACCGACCGCTTGCCAAGAAACACCAGTAATCCAGTATTGCAGCTAGGGCAATACAAGTTAACGGATGACATTCCAACTGTATGCATTTATTAATCCATACATAGTAGGAGAGCTATTTAATATAGATGAACCTCTCCATTTCCACTTGGTGTGAACAGTCATCTTTCATCCTCCGAGCTGCCTCTCTCATCTCTGTCATCTTTCTTTCGTGTTCTCGTTCAAGTTCGTCTTTCCTGTGCATCACCTGAGAGGCAATAAAAATGAAGAGACTTTTGATAATAAAGACCATTTGTTGGCGGATCAAGCTGCTTTTCAGAGCAACGGAAAAGAGAATTCATCGCAGTTATGTATGTAACTTAGGCAGTTGCGAAAAATATGCGTGAAAAACATTCAGGCTGAATTTTTTCGCACTAATTTCTTTTTCAGGCTTTGTTTTCGAAAGTTAAGTACATAACTCGGCGATGCTCTCTCGTATCTTTAACTCTCTTTCGTAAGCTAAACAATCCTAAGATCGCGGTGAATTTTGATTCGGATATTTGACTACGATGATTTTTAAGGCAGGTGGGACTGAAGCGGGGTGGCCTTGTGGTTCACCAGCGGACAGGCCAAAAGAACCGCCAGTTATTGATGCTGGGTTCGTTAATCGTTATCAAACAGTTCTCGTCATCATTAGAGATTCTTCTTACAAGCTACATTATGGTGTTATCGGGCTTGCGATTTACCTTTTCACTAAAGAGCATAAAGAGCACGGAACTAACAAACTATTGAGTTGACCCGGAAAAGTAATATGGCTGGAGAAAGGGGGGGGGGGGGGTGGTAACGTACGTTGATCTAACATCCCATCCAGGATACCCCAATACCCCAAGTCGCCCCCTGCTACGGAAACCCACCAGGTTAATCGGCTCCAAGCAGTGTTGAGCCTCGAGAAACAGAATTTTTTTAAAGATGTTGAGGTTTAAAAAGTGTAAAATTGATCCTGGCTCAAGAAAGTGCTAAAAAAAAATATAAAATGCTGGCCGGATAGTAATCTAGATACAAAAAGCTGAGAGTATGCTCTGACAATTCAAGAATAAAATGGAAAACAAAACACACCTGAGTCTCACTTGCTGACAACTGTTTTTCTCTCCTTTCCAGATCAGCAATAGATTGTTTGAGCTTTTCTTCTAATCGAGAATATTCCTCAAGCTAAGGTAAGAAAAAAATAAATTACAACCTAATTCATTCCATTCTGTCTGTATATTTAAAAGCAAATCTACAAGAATGAGTGCAGTTTCTTTTCTTTTACCTTTTTCTTAACCATTAGTTCTCGTTCTTTGTCACGTCGTTTCCATTCCTCGGCGAGAGTTTTCATGTGTGAGGTTTCTCGCTGTTGCAGCTGCCGTGAAAACAACATAGTGTCAGTAAGTGGTCTTTACCAAGTTAAAATAACAGGTATGATCGTTTAACAAGTAAGTCGAAGACGATCAACATCTTTTTAGATTGGCATTGGGAAACCGATGTGATCATTCTTAGATTAAAACGTTCACGACAACAAACTACAGGATAGCCCTTTAACTTTCCCCTAAGTCGTAGAGCAGCGGACGCAGATTTTATATATAACAGCCTGAAGGCCACACGCCGCTTTCGCCCAAGCTCCTAAGGGCAAAGAAGCTTGTTTAACAGTCCTATGTGTAAGAAATAACAAAAAATAAAACTGGTGCACTGCATCAGCGAGCAATTGAAACAATGGCCCATTACCAACATCAAGTTGACCGTCACAGTAAATTCGGAAAAGTGATGTTTTGAGCGTTAGCCTTTGCTAAGTGGGAGCATTTTTGCACAGACAAAGGGATAATGGTCAAAACGTCACGAGGGCAGCTTATTCATCGAAAATATTAGCCAGTGTCTCTCCGCCCTTTCTTAGGCTAACCTGATCACCACTAAAGACACCCCAACTGTGTCAATAATTGGACAAAATTTTGTTTCACCTGTGCTTGAAACAATTCTTCCTGTTGTTCTTTCCACAGTTCCAGCTCTAACGCAGCCTTGTACGCTTCGGTGTCACGTGGGTCAGTGACAGGAGGAGGACTGGGTTGAGCAGGCGGAACTCGCTGCGGTTCGGCTAAAGGAATGGCACTAGAGGTCTGGCTGCTCTCAAGTGAAGAGGACAAACTGTACTGAAGTAATACACAAGAAAGTTCCGTTAAGAGATTAAAAAAAGAAAGTAGGTACAGTCAACTGTTGTCTGGCGGACCTCCAGCTATTTCGAACACCCCGCTACATGCCCAGCCGAATCTACAAAGAAATGTATGGACACTACTCCCGCTATTACAGAATTACGGGCACTTCATGTGCTCCTAAACTAATGTTCTTATTGTTCTAGTCTCGATACAACAGACAACTTGGACGTATTAAATGACTTAGTTACTCGACACTCTTGGAATGTTCACTAGTTTTACAGCATTTTGACCTTTATTGTATGATTATGTATCACAGTAAATGTCAGTACACTACAAGTTAAAAGAGACTGGAAATCTTAAAAGAGTATAGCAGTGTACGTTATTTGTTATACTTTGCGACCACAAATGAGCCTTTTTCATCACACTCCGCTATTCCGGACTCTTGCTATTAAGGACACCAAATGACAATCCCGAAGGTGTCCGCTATAACAAGAGTTGACTGTATTCAGTAAATGAGAGGCAAGTTTTCCCCGATAGCACGTTTGCTCAAATTCAAGGTTTAGCACTGATTGATTATCCCTCCCGTCCTTCCAACTTACTTCATTTGCTCCCATCAGTCGCTGCAAGTTTACTGGGCCCAGGTCCTCTAGTCCAAGAACCACGTGAAGCTCACCAATTTTCCGGGCGGGTCTAAAAAAGGCGAAATGAAGTTGAATTATATTTGCATGGCAACTAACGATGAGATCTGTTAAGCTAGGATGCAGGCCAAACGTTATTTTCTTGAGGGATAAGTAAACAACAAAGCTGTTCTATATTCGGTGACATCTCGAGATTTGTGTGTAGAAACGTTTTCCAGCCATGCATGTGTCACGTCTGTTACGTCTTCTATATGTTTCCCGCCATAATGTGCCGCGTTCGTCGGAGCTTCCAGATTATTCCCGCCAAAAACTCGAGATGGGATAAAAGACAACTCAAAAACTTGTATAAAATAACTAAGTTATATTCACTAAAAATGCAGTGAAACCTCCATTAAAAGAAGTGTTCTCTTAATAGAGGTGTCCTTTTAATAGAGATTTTAAATACAAAGATTCATACAGCATGCATTTTGTCGGAGATGAAGAGTGTGTGTGTCCTCTATAACGAATTGTTCCCTTGATGAAGGTGTCCTACAATTAAGTTTCACATACTTTTCTGTGGTAAAGATTAATACCCTCTCACTGTAAATCTGCCTATATCCAGTCACTTCTTTAGCCTAAAATATGGACACAAAGATTACATAGAGCCATTTAGAATGACTAAAATTGTGTGTCAAAACAAAGTTTGCACTGACTCATTTCTGGACGAGCTCAGCATTAAGAATTTCACTAGTCAGCAACGGGAGGAAACTCTAGACAGCTGGGAGAAGATGCGATAAGACCATAGAGGGAGAGGGTACATTAAATAATTAGGTAAGAAGGGAGATTTTCAGAAATCAGAAAGTCAGGATTTTGGTAAGAGAGGATAATTTTTCACTAAGTGACACACTATTTTGCAGATTGGCGATTTTTTGAGGTTTGCGGAAACAAATACATAGCAACACAAGTGGATTGAAAGCCATTTTTGATTAACGGGATATTAACGGGAGTAAATTTTTGTGGCTTTTAATTTTGCTGGTGTTTTTTTTCTGCTAGAACTTATTTTTGCGGATCAAGTACCATCTGCAAATCTGCAAAAATTAAACTCTGGGAAATAAAAGTGATACACGGTAGTACTCAGAACATATATGTCAGCTTTCTTACCTGTGACAAGACTTGAACTTTATCTGCAGCTAACACAGTGGCTAGTGATGCACTTGATACTCCAATCAGGACATTTCCAGCCATGTTGTCTTTATGCCACACCTCAATTACAAGAGGAACTCTATAGTAAAAGCACAAAAACATTACAGAACCAAAAATGCTGCATAATACATGTTGTAACTTTAGAATACAATAGAGTCATTTCACAAACTGGCAAAATCAATAACATAGCATGCTGCTCTCTCTCCTCCGCAGAGGCCTCTTTTGTGCTGTCTTGGCCGTAGGTTGGTAGTTCAGAGGCTGGGGAGAGGGAAAAGCGGAAGTTAATCCTATCATCCCCCGCATGCCTTCGTACTCCCAATATTCAAGTTCCCATAGGGAGCCTCTGCGGAGGAGAGAGTAGCATGCTGGCATATCCTTCTTTTCTAACCTTGTGAGAGTTTCTTGAAGCAGCTGTGGAGAGGCAGCAAAATCAAAAGCACAGAACGATTTTGGGAGAAGGACTTCCATGCTACGCTGAACTTGCACAGGGGGACTGGTCATTACAGGTGCTGAGCTGCTGAAGAATGGGTACGTATACCTGTCAAGGAGAGAAACTAAATTCAATCACTGGAATTGCCAGAAGATAATTCTGGAAGAAAAGGATGGAAATATTTTTTTGTCGAAAACTCACCTGAGAAAGCAGTTAACAGGAGACGCAACATCAAGGTTTGCAATACTGCGCAGGTCAATGGAAAAACAGAAATGGTGAGCTGATGGATCAAGAGGTAGCCTTGTTCCAAGTGAAGGAACACTGCTTGGGCCTGGGGCTGGTATTTGAGGCTGAGGAGCCTGGCCTGTCATCTTAGACTTCTTGGGAGGAGAATCCTGCAAAGTGTTATGTACATTAAGCAGGTAGCACAATGTAAAAGTGTAAAAGGTTAACACACTAAAACATACCTTGTGAGTCCCAGCAGTTACCCCACTTCCAGGCCCAGGTTTTTCTTGGCCACTCGGGGTGCTGGATCGTGGTCGGGGTGGTGTTCCACCCAGGTGCTCTCCAGCCATCTCTGTCTCTGGCCCTTTCCTAGATTCTCTTGGTTTTGCTCTAGGAGGGGAGCCTGAGAACTGCTTTAGAGCTGACTTGCCTTCATAAGGCATATTGTCTGCTTCAGATATCCCCTTAGGATAAATGAATTCAAAACAAAATCATTATAACATGAAAACAAGGCAATAAGTCAGTAGCGATAGCCACATACAGACTGCAGATGAAAGTCAAGTTTTTGTCTTGTAATAAATAATCAATGATTTGCAAATGACATTTTGAATAAGCACTTTGAAAACAGAATTCACGAAATTTCTTCAAAACATGTCTGCTGTAAATCTTCCTTCAGTGGAACAACTTTCGGGTCCAAACATACTACCAATAAATCTCTTTGAAATCATAACACAATAAACCTTCAGGAACTAACCTGAAATGGAAAGTTGCAATAACCTCTTGCTAATCAGCGTAATTTACATTGACCAGTTTTTAATTTGAGCAAAAAAGCTACGAAACTTTTTATCTATTTTATTTATGACTAGTATTCAAAGTTTACTTGTCTCAATATACCCACCCCTCCCCCAGCTAAAATTGGTGATGATGCACTAGCAACATTCCCCACAATGTCTTGTTGTTCAAATCTTAGTGACACTGACACACCAACAGCAGGCTCTGAATCATCTACTGCTTCAGAAGACTGGTGATTGCGACCAGGTGCCAGCAGAGGAAACAGCCGTTCAATCACAGCTGGTATGGCTGGTGTTTGCTGTTCATCAAGAAGACCTTGAAAAGAAACAACTGCTCTTCCTAATGATTGGTCCCCACTACACAAATGGATCTGAAAGCAAAGTCACAACAGGCAAACAGAGACATAGGAATTACCAAAAGATTTTAGGGAGAAGAAAAGGAACACAATGGAACACTCTCAAGTTCTTCCACTGCCCTAATTGAAACCAACTTTCCGTAAGATAAGTTATACAAAATTTATAAAGAAGCAATTAGAATTTGGGTGCTGATCTTAAGGTTGAAGTTGTTGATCACTCTATTTTTACCTCCAGTCCTGGGTGTTGTGCAAAAAATGCTTTCAGAACCTCCAAGTTACTTCTGATTCTTACTGAAGCTCGCTCAGCGGGAAAATTAGGTTGTAGAAGATCCTGAAAGACTTCATTTGTAACATCATTGCTGAGTAAAGAGTAATAAAAGTAGAATCCACCTCCAAGATTTGGGTCTGACAAGGTGAACGTAGATGGGATCAACTGTGAATCAAATGTAAGAACATGATGGATTATGCGTTTAGATTATACATACCAGTTATGGAAAGCTTGTGAGTGATATACTATGAGCCACTTACATTTTCTCGGTACACACTCGAGCATTTAGGCAAGTACATGTATGTATACCAAGAAAATACAAGTGAGAAGTGAGATAATTCATGGTATACCACAAGATAGCGTTGCATGACTATTCTATACCATGCTACAGAAAATACAATGGCCAACAAAATCAAAGCATCATATGCCTGGTGCATGATGGGAAGGTCAGGTGTAACACCATCAAATATACATCAACCTTCCTATTCTCATTTGCTGTACTTTCTGTAACATGGTATAAATGTATGTTGAAAACATGATAAACAGACTTGCTTTCTATAAGCTTTGAAGTAAGTGGCTTCCCTGGTGCAGCACCCATCAGTAAGAGCATCATAAAAAAGTGTAACATACGGCCAGCGGTTCAAAACAGAACAGGCAGGTGCCAGGTCTTATTGAGAATCTTTCAACTTCCTTATCTTCCTTATCTTTGCAAAGATCTCAGAAATGATCTTCAAAGAACTTGGCAAGATCTTTGAGAAAGATCTTCAGAGATGCCACTCACTAACATTCCCAAACCAGGCTACTATATACTGTCCAGGAAATTAATCTTTTATGAGTCCCAAAACGATTATGACTCCAGACAGGACTCAGAATAAGACAAAAGATTAATTCAAGCCAAACAAGTTTACCTTTGCCAAATTGGAGGCTAGTCCTATAGTGACAGACAAAACAAAGATGTTATTGTCTTCTAGTTGTGGTCCAATTTCATAATATCCCTGCTCTTCATTCAGGAATAAATGTATTGCATCAGATTCTGGTCTTCTTTCTAAAGCAGGTCTTGACTCTCTCCCTTGAGAAGAAATAATACATAGGATTATGCCATCCCTGTTTAATGCAGTACTCAACTTACTTCAAATCACTTTTATGTCAGGCTTAAAAAAGAAATGAGATCCATAACAGCTGTTGCACTTTATGGTCATGAAAACGCTGGTCAGAAATGTTTAAGTTTTGAAGTTGTCACCAACAAGAACCGGTGGCGTGAGAACGGCACATTCAGTAACAATTATAATATTGTAGGTGCTGACTATTTCCAATGTCAATTATGATTTCTGTAATAAAACACTTTAATAACACAACCATCCATGTTATAACTCTAGTCTTGAATGACGTTATCTATCATCAATTCTAAGTAATTCAACTAACTTACTGTCATCTCCTTGTTGTGTCTGCTGTTGATTACCAGTAGAAGCTTGACTTTCAGTTGGTTTAGATTGTGAGTCATCCTCTAGTGATAGCATCAGCTTCACCTCTGGTTTCAACCGCTGGTACTTCGTGCTCAGAAGTGAGTGCCATTGTGCTCTCTGTAACAAGGCTGACTTTCAGTTCTATAGATCAAAATACTAACTCTCCAAACTTATTGTAATACATTTGTTCAATCTTAGTTCAGAGAAATTAGTAGGTACAGTGTATCAACTGATACAACATTACTGTGTACTTGACGATATTTTATTTCAAGAGAAATTAAAATAAGTGAAATGATCAATCACGAAGTTCACCTACAATAATATTATTGTTTGTAAAAGAGTAAAGATTTTACAAATTTTCAAATTTGTTTTTTTTCATTTTTAACCCTCTCTTATTTGCCACTATTTCACATCAAAATATAAGCATATTTCATTTAAGACAGGTCCCAAACAATAAGAAAAACATCAGTAAATGCAACATACAACCAATATATTATGTGACAACAATACACAATTATTATAATTATTCAGTTAACCTAAATATCTAGTAAATGTATTATGATATCAGTTAGTCATGGTGACAAATCAGAACATTCCTTTACTTACTGCTGGCTTTTGCTGTGCTGTTCTTAAATCTAAGATCACATATCCAACTGGTTCTTTCTGGGATGTTAGAGTGTCCAGAGCATAACACTGCCAAAAGAAAATTGATTACAAACTAATATTACTATGTACATGTAAATCAACAGATTAATGTAACTACAGTGGAATCTTGATTTTTTTAACCTCCAAGGGAAACGAAAATTGGTTTGAAAAGTCGGATAGTTTGAGAAATCAGGGGTAAAATTACAGTGTTCCACCAAGGAGAGGGAAACGACTTTTGCTTCAAGTTATCTGGAGGTTCGAAAAAATGAGGATTCAAGAACTTGGTATTCCACTGTATAACCATTTAGTGTTTATTACTTAGAATTGCTGCTTTATATAACAATGTGAGCCTGTCATGGATCTCAGCCCTTAATTCCATAATAATATTATATTATTATTTCTAACCAAGTTACATTTCTCTCTATACAGGAAGATGAAAGTTCACAGTCTCTTTCCATCTCAAACTAATTTGTGTTACAAGACAATACTTTATAGTGGAGGGAAAAATAATAAGTGGGAGATAGCAACCTTTAGAGACTGTTACATAATAACCCAGAACAGACAATGCTGGAGTCACTGTTGACGGCCTAGGTTTCAGAAGAAACTGGGTATTCTTATCTCTGGAGCAACTTGGTTCTCTCAGTTTATGGGACTTGATGCAGTTTGTCTAGGTTTCCTTAGTGAGTATTTTGGCGCCTTCCTTTATCACTAGAGAACTTAATTAAGCAATGACGACTGCGACCCCGAAGACAACCCTTAATTAAAAAATGAATTTATATTCTCTCTTGAAATTTTTCAATTGTCTAGGTCTGTTCAGAGCTCAAATTTTGCAATCATCAATATCTTGCTCAAGCTAAACACTGGTATGTAATGCCAGTGTTCAATTCCAAATGAAAATATGAAAAATTAGCCACTGTCATTTGCATTCTCCAAAATATGCAAAACATAGTCATTTCATGTTGCTGTTGTACCCAGGACTGCAAAGAAATGAATAAAGATTTATGACACATGTGCATAGCTATTATTCTACTCATTAAACCTTTTGTTTAGTGGCATTCTCGTTGCCGTTGCTGCCATGGTTTGCTTAAGTTCTCTATTACCATAAGGAGGGTATGGACCAGGCAAACTGACCACAAAAGGTGAGAAATGATTTACCAAAGATATTGTATTTTATTCTATTATATGACTAGGTCTGCAGGTAGGCAAGATAAACCAAATCCTTCACTGTGATTGGCTATCCAAGCAGACAGGTTGGGGTAATTTTGCCTACTTGCCGTTAACTGTAGTTTCCAGCAAGAAAAAGGTGCTCAGTCAAGAAGGCTGGATATTAGGTACTGTAGCTGTGTTCTCTTTTTACGTGTTTATGGCCCTTGACTGTGTCTTAGTACATAAACACTCGCAAAAATGGAAAAAGTTGAGCAAATTATATTAACCTCTAACTAACCAATAAAAGGGCAGTACTGGGGAATATTGCCTCAAGGTAGTGGAAGTATGGGCCAAATTCAGCGAGGTCCATACAAAAATGACCAAGGGTCAGTATTCTCCAGTATGGCTCATTAGCAAGCTAGGTTAATGAGTACTTTATTAAATGGCACTCAAAGACAAAAAATTAGACAGCTTATGACTGTTTCCAAGGAAATGGACCATATGGTAAAATCTCAACCAAGAAAGAACCAATCAGAATGCTCTAATTGACCCCAGGACTACCTTGCCATACAATAACTAGCTTGACCTCATGCTACATGTAGGTCAATAACTTAATATATACCTTCAGTTGTTTATTTCGCTCATTCCCCTCCTGCTGAATAAACTTTATTCTATTCATGTTATTACACATCTGACAATGTCACTCTTGTTATTGTGTTTTTACCTGAATTTTGATTGGTGTTCTCTGCAAGCGATGCTGGTGTAAAGACTTCTTGGTTAATTCCCAGGCAAGTTCAGTTGTAAACTCCGGAGTCTCCACGTGATCAATAGGATCAGTTGTCAGTGTTTCTCCATCAAACTTTGTTTCAACAATGATCTTGTGCCGTGGTCGTTTAGGGAATCTTCGCCCTATAAAAGTATATTGCAGCCCATAAGTTATTTTTCAATGTGTATCAGTCGTACTTGAAAAAAGTATCGGCATAAAAGCAACGTTGTTAGAGGGAAAGTGATGTCAAATTCAAACTTTTGGGAAAACTGCGAGGCGAATCTGAAGTGTATTGCAGATTACAATTTACACGCGCATGCACGTCCTCGTATTTCTCGCGACACCAAAATGAAAAGTAATTATCGTCAAACTTACCTTCAAGTACCGAGACAACCACCAAAATTCCGTCACTCAAACCCATAAGCAACACGTTGACTGATGGTAAAGCTATTTACTTGTCGAGAGGAGGCGACAAAAGACGAATATAGTCCCCAACAACAATTGCACAAAATCCGCCATTTTTTCAAAACTTAGGATACTACGTTGTGTAGGCAATCGTGATGCAGACCCTCGTATCTAGTCTTTTCCGCGGTCAATAATAGCGTCCAATATGGCGAAATATGGCGAACGGTGGCGAACGAGGGATTTACAATAAAAACTCATCAACTGCTGTGTAAATAGAACTGACAGCTAAGTGTCGTTGCTGAGAAAGCGGATTAATTTCAACGACTGATAACTGCACTTTTTTGTTCCGTGCTAACTGCCCCATCAGAAGGCAATTCTTATGCAAATGAGTTCATTTTAACAAGCTGTCAAATATACCGCGAGATGTTCTTCTCTTAGCAACATCTGTTTCACACACTGTCTTGAATTTATTGATCAACGCGGGCGTCTTTTTGGTGAGGACCACAAGCTGTGAAAGTTTGCTAAAGGACTGGTTGATCTTTTTTGACGAGATCAGCGGTCAATGATAAACAACACGTTTTACGATTCACCAGATCGATTCGAGCTAGACAGAGTAAAGCAGAGTAGCTTGGTATAAACAGACGAAGATGTGTGCCCTACTTAAATCTGAAGAAAGACCAGATAAATAAACAACGATCACAAGGAAATGTAATTTCAGCGGTGCCGATGCAACTTGCTGTTTCACCTCAGTTGTTGGAACGAAGCGTGATTCCTTCTCAAGACGCAAATTAATTTAACGTTCGGTTAAGCTTACGTGCAAGCCACAGCAAATGTGGAACTGAAATAATTGGATCCCATTTCTTGGGAATTATCACTGTTATTAAGCTTACATAGCGACTGGAAATTTTGATCGTTAATCTGCGTGTAAGTGTTTAAGGATTAAACTAACATGGCCCACCATCGTGATCGTGATCGGGAACCCGATCTCAAAGGAAAACTTTCACGCAAGATTGCAGAACTTACAATGGTCATTCATTTGTTATTTACACGAAACCACGAGCGAGAGTTCGAAGTGGAAGCTTTGAAAACTGCATACGAACATGAGATTAGTGTTATACTCGACGAAGCTAAGGGGAAAATTTCGTGGCTGGAAGGGCAGTTGGATGAACTTGAAAAATTCCGTGTTTTGCTGGACTTGAAAAACACAGAGAGTGAGAAAGACAAACAGCAGATCAGTGACCTTCAAAATAAAATAGCAGAATTGACTGCACTTTTGGAACACAAAGATCAGCTCATAACAGTGGCTGAGAAACAAATTGTGGAATTAAAAGAAAGCCTTGTGGACAAGTTGAAATCTGGTGATGAACAGGTAGCACTTATGACAGTAGAGTTAGAAAATGTGAAAAAAGAAAACAGTGAATTAAAAGAAAAATTTAAGGGAAAAACCGATAAAGTGAAAAAGTGTCAAAACCAAATACAGAATCTTCAATCAAAAGTTAAAGCTTTGGAAGATGAATTAAATGATATTTTGGAGAAAAAAGAGAGACTTGAAAATAGCGTCAATGGATTACAAGGAGACTGGCAGGATGAAATTGATAAGCTCAGTCTCAGAATTGAAGAATACACAAAACAACAAAAAGAAGATCAAATGAGAGCTGAAAAACTAGAATGGAAAAATAAACAGCTGTCTCAGCTGGTCAGGGAGCTAGAAGAAGATAAACGACAACTTGAACTCAAAATTCAGCAGTATATTGATGAGAGGAATAAAAGAAAGGAATCAAAGAGATCTCCCAGGCCAGTCACAAAAGGGAGCCCTGAAGTGCCACGGACGACACCTGCGTTTGATGTAAGTTGAGCCTTTGCCATTAGTTAGGTAAACACTAAGAAGAAACTGATGCTCATTATTTTTCATATGTGGCCAAGAATCACGTGAAAATTCAAATTTCTATATACCGGTAGCTTTTCAGGTCAGTGCCGACTACTCATAGTGAGTGTTTCCCTACTAGTATTTACTTTGCTGGTACAGTGGAACCCCACATTACGGCCATCTCATTAATACGGCTACCTCTTTGTTATGGCCACTTTATTCTGGCCCAAACAAAAGCTCAGTCAGTCATTTTATTATTCAAAGAACCCCTTTATTACAACCACCCCATTAATACAGCCATATTTTTGAGGCCGGTTGGTGACTGGATTATCAGGGTTCCGCTGTACTAATGTGTGCACTTGGGCAGAGAAATGCACTGTATGGGTGCTTTGAGCTAGAGTTCAACACTGTGACCCTAGCCAGGGCTCCAACCTGGACTGGTTATTCTCAAGTCCAGCACTGAGGCCCCAATAGTAACAATTTCTTTACACAATATCCCGTCTTATCTGATCTAAATGTCCCATATCCCATTAATTTTCCCTGGGAATACTGGTATTCTGTATTACATTAATTTTTTCCTAAATATCCTGTATCCCAGAAACCCTTAATAGGGCTTCATTGCTTTAAACATTGGGTCGCTGTGCCTCCCATAGGCAAAAGTAATGTAAATGGGTAAAAATCTCAAGGCCAAGCTTTGCCAGTCCAGGTGGCCTAAACATGTATGCCACATTTTGAACATCTACATTTTGTACTAAATAAGCTGTAGGAGCCTAAAAGGTCAATATTCCAAACCTAAGCTTGGTATCAAGAAAGCTTGTTTTGTGTGCTGTTTTGAGATATACTGTGTCTAATACCAATAAATGTTAAACATTTTAGAGAGATGATGAACTGGAACGTCTCAGAAGAGAAGTGCAGCGTTATCGCTTGGAGTTGAGCAACAGAGAATCCAACTTCAATAGAATGTTTACTGATCACCACCCTGTCATAGTTGAAGGAAAAGGCAGGAAGTCCTCATCTGCTATGGTGCCTGACAATGTAAGTGGCTGAGGAGTCAATGTTCAACTCACCCATAAGGAGTGATCATACAAAAATCACTCTTGGAGAAAAAATATTTGGGAAAAAAAAATTTGTAGCACTTTTTGTAGTTAATTTGTTGAATTAGCTACTGTCTAAATCTGAGGCCAATCAAGCAAATCCCCTTCGACTTGTAGCTTTCAGAAGGTGATTCGGATTCATGGAGAGGTTGTGAAATATTCAGCAGTTCATTTTGTTTCAAAATTCTTGGTATTATGTGATAGCCAGATCTATAAACTTTAATTTAATATAGAGGTAACTAGGGATCTACGGTTTAAGCTGGACACACCACATGGCTTGGATGCAATCCACCTCAAAGGTATGCGGTACCTTACGCAGGCAGCTTACCTATAGGGTAATGTTACTGGTGTTGCACATAACAGTCTTTCTACATGTATGTGGGGTCGATAATCAGATCCAACCCATTTTAAACACCTGTGGTTCCTTACATTTCATGGCATGATTCTTATTTTGTGTATAAACTAACATATTTTTCCTTGTGTCAGTCTTTCCCAAACCTGAGTGGTGTACATGGACGGAAAAGAAGTGGAATTCAACCTCATTTACCAGCTCTTGGAGAGCAACGCGTACACAGCAACCCGCAACATCAATTTCACGGCCTTTAATACATGAAATAAGGAGTGTCAATCACTTCTTGTTGTTATGAACTTGTTTCCCAAAAAGAATATTAATTCTATAGTTTGTTTAGTCATGCCAATGACGTATGTTCATACTCATCTGTTGTAGAGTTTTATTTGCTTTATTTATTGGTCAGGAATAAATTAATTTTATGTGGCTGTTAATGATTTATTTAACAGAATAAAGGTAACAAAAGCACACAATGGTGCATGGCTGTTGAGTGTTAGTTACATCATTCTCATCCCCAGAACTGGTCAGAACTGCTGGTCCCTGTCAGCTGGTAGGCATGTCACAGAAATAAAGTGACTCTGGAGACACTTGATTTGATTGGCTAGATTTGGACCAAGATTTCCACTAATTCAGTCCTGGCTTCCTTCCAAAAGTATCCACTGGTCTATATCTTAACTAAAACTGTTTGATAAGAACAACTACAAACCTTAACAGATTTGTGACAAACAGAATTTAAAACAGAAGTAAAATTCTGACTGGAAGTGCACACATATGGTTAATTATGGAGGACTTCACTGAAAATTCTCCTAATTGAGTGAGGTTTTAGGTAGAGAGAAACCAATGTTGAATAATTATCAGTGAAAATTTTAGTTCATAATACTAGCCAATCAAATCATGTGTCTCTAAGGCCACCTTTTCCTATTGCCAAGGCTGAGCTTAAAGGGACAGGCAACCCTGGGGACAAGAATGGTATGATATACTATAGAAACTTAAATTCTGTTTCCTAGGGTTCCAAGTCTTTTTGCTCATGGCAAACATAGCCTGACTTATTTAGGTCCTGTCATTTGGTCCAAACTCGACAAATCTATTCGATCTTCTGAATCATTGCACACTTTTAAAAAGTGCATCAAATTGGTTGATTTCACTAGTTTGCTGGACAGTACTTGTAAAGACTGTTCTTTATGTAACAACTAGCACTTGATCTTACTGCATGACTCATTGTTTGTTTTATGTATATATTTTAAAACACTTACATATGTACATGTATTTCATATTTTATTAATTAGTAGATAAGTAATCGTAGTTAGGTGTCCCGAATTAGTATACATTGTATGCTAGCGACTTCGACACGTTAATAAAGTTCTTATCTTTATCTTATCTTAGTTTGTGAACTATTTTTGTTATCTGTGTAAATCCCTCTCCACTTTGTATGTGAGGTTTCCTCAAATAAGAGCAACTTAGAAAATGACATTGGATTCACAGGTTCTGATAGAGATGCTAACCAGGGCAAATTATTTTAACTGTATTAAATATTCACAGAGTTATGGATAAGCTATATGTACACGTATGTGAATATGAAAAAGATTAAAATATATATCAAACAATGGTGAATGTAAGTCTGGAACATTCATGCAGAAACAGCAGATAGTAAATTAAACATTTGCAAAACAGAATTAAATAAAGATTCTTTTACCTTTCATATAGTAGATAAGTACTCAAGTGAGTTAAAAACGCCCCCAAAATATAGCAAACTGAAATTACACCCCCAAACAATTACACCTATGCTTAGCATTTGTGGTGTTATGCTTACCATGATGGTTAAGCCAATGAAAGCTTTTGAATAACATTATCCTATGATCCAGTTTTTAATTGCATTCGAGCGTAGGGAGAACATAACCTAATTTTGTGTTGGTGTCCACATGTTGGGCTTCCTGCATAATACAGGCGAAATCAATCGAGGTTGCAGTGGTCTTAACAAATTCAGCCGCCCCGCTTGATTTCGCATTATCCAATGATCCAGTTTTTAATTGCGTTGGAGCGTAGGGAGAACACAGTCTAATTTTGTGTTGGTGTCCACATGTTGGGCTTCCTGCATAATACAGGCAAAATCAATCGAGGTTGCAGTGGTCTTAGCAAATTCAACCACCCCCCTTGATTTTTGCAGGGGCATGTCACGGCCAGTAAATGGGTACCGTATAATGCTAAGACATGTAATAAGACTTGGCGAACATGTCAGTACTGGTATGTGCGCAGGCCATTTGAGCTCATCTTTCCGCTGGATCTTTCTTTGACTTCTTTCCATTCAGTCACCGTACACTTTGCTGTTGTGCTCTCAGCGTTAGATTTTGGTGAATTTAAACGCTTTTACGGTAGCATTTATTGAAACCTGAGGGAATTGTGGTTGTTTATTAACATGACTTGGTTTTGGGATGTTAACCGTAGGAACACCTACATTTTGACTGCATTTGTTGATTAGTTCCAGTCGAGACAGCTCAGTCTTTATCCGGTCAAAATTTTGTTTGGAATCATTAGCAGTGCTTATGTGCAGCAACTGACATGAGCTACAAAACAAGCTATTGGTGTAATAGGTTCTATTTTGGCTGGTGAATCAATCTTCAAAAAACTTCTCAGACAGGCTTCACCATCTCAGAATTTTTCCCAACAATGTCTCTTAAGTCTTTTTGCAGGGCTAAGAAAGTCCTGAGCTCGCTGAACATTTTTAGTCTTACTTTCTTGCAAAGTCTCCAAATAACCAGTAACCACTCTTTCTACTACCCTCCAATTTTGAGGAAAACAGTGAAGGCAGTGACAAAGACCACATCAGACAAAGTAACAAAAATCAAGAATATTGATGGCAATTCAGACTTAAAGCAGGTTATGAAAATGTCAGATCGCATATTATTTCAGAAACCTTGACAAGAAAACAAGCTTAATGCAAATTCTCCCAAAGTGAATTTCTGACAATGTGTACAATGGAAGCCTTCCTTGCGGCCACCCTGTCATACAGCCACCTCGTCATTACACCCAAACAAAAACAAACAATGCCCCAAACAAAAGCTCGGTCAGTCACTTTCTTATTTGAAGAACCACTTCAATACAGCCACCCCATTAATATGGCCAGTCGCTGACTGGATTAACAGGGTTTCACTGACTGTAATTAACCAACAACAGAACTGTGATGTTAATCTGACATAAAGGGTGATTAAGAGACACTTCAATCCAGTCATTCATGAATTTGTCTACACCAGAAATAAGATTTTTATTTAATACAAAAACAATAAATATACAGGAAATATTTTTGATATAGAGCTTTTCATGTTATCTAAAAGAATTTCTACTGTTGCCCTTGTTAAATTTGCTTATGTCGAAATCTTCCTTGTGCAAGCCAGAAAATAATTTTCTTTTCTCCAGGGTGTCTGCACAACTAAAGGGAGAAAACAAACAAATTGAATGTGTTTGTTTATAAAAACACTTAAATAACATAAACAACAAGGAAAAATAATTCCATGATGCAAATCACCTTCCCATTTTTTCCTGCACTTTGTCAATGTCTTGTTGCATTGTCTTGATTTCCTGGAGATAAAAATGAAACAAAACTGGAATCATTGTTTAAAATCAAATCAAAATTGGCTTAGATACCCATCCAGGCCATCAAGGTTTCTTCTCAGCTCTTGCATTTGGCAACCTACATCATTCTCCAAGGAAAAAGTAATTCAAACCCCGGTATACACCAGATGCAGATGCAGTGTACATTTTATTTGTTTTGCACCATTCCAATACTGGTAGCCCATCTCACTCTTAAAAGTACTTTAAAGAGTTTAGTAAGAAACAGAAGAGAGGTAAGCTAATCAAGGTAGGTGGAACTTCCTTTGAATCCAATAAGAATCTCAATCCTGGCATTCTTGCTAGACATTACCTCTTGTAACATTTGTTCTCTTTCTTCCAATTCTGAAATGTCAGCTTCATATTTACTGTCAGTCACTTCACAATCCTATGAATTTCACAAAGTGAACAATTAAGGTCCCATCTATATGGGCTTGAGTACCCAAGACAACCCTCTCCCTAAGGCAACTTCACGTCTTTATATGAAAAAAAGTTATCCCTGTTGGCCAAGTCAAAGTTGAACCCACATGATTATTTATGACACTTATCATTACTAGAGGTGCATGAAGTGTTCTCTCTCTTTCTCCGAGTTTCCTTTGGTCATGTAATCACTGTGGGCTTTGTTAAGTCAATTTTCACCTATATTTTAATAAAAAAAATCTGTTTTAAAACCTATAATCTTGGCATGCTGTGCATTGCCTTGGGCAGATGAGCCATTGATTATAAGAGAAAAAGTTGTCCCGTTTCAAAGGGCTACCCCACCTAAGACAACTCGGAGATAGAGAGAGACGAGACAACTCGAGGACAACAGTGCAAAAAACATGCATCTGGAAACTGCACTCAAAATTTAGCTTGTATGTTCCATACCTTGCACACTTGTTTTAGTTTTCACTTCTTTTTAATTATATTTTTTAATCTCATTTTTTAAGAACATTGTTCAATATAAACAAGTAAAAATGATGTCACGATGTCACCGAAACGTTGTTCTTTCTTATCGCTAATTTTACTTGTTTATGCTTTACAAAACCTTTGCTTATATTGTTTAATATAGTCTGGAAACAGATGACACACACCACTCCTAAGGCTTGGCTGTCAAGTCTTAAATCTTGACTGTTTCGATTTCTACCTTCATCCTACGATCACAACGTCAATTCCTCATACTGAGTACCATGCATTTGTTTCAAAAAACGTTCTGAGAGTTTGGTGGTAGATCAAGACCTTAGTGCCTGCCTTGAGTTACGACTTACGGGGAGCTTTAATTTTTTACCTGCTGTGCTCGCTGTCTGCAATGCGACCTTATATTCATCAGTACTCTGTCCTTTATCTGTTTCCGCTTTGTTTGATAAGCCTCATACAACAACTTCACATCTTGAAGGTCACTGCAACGCGAATACCATCGAATTTATATTTAGCTTACATTAGAATGTCAACCGAGAATATCTCTTCTAAATTCTATGATCTCAAAGACAATGACAGTTTTTTCCCTTACCGATACTTCCTAGGGAATAGTTCTTTGAATTCATCCATTGTATAGCTGTTAAGAACTTGAGAATTGATCAGAGCATCCGTCAAAAGTTCCCGACTCTCTCGTTCGCTATCGGCCGCCATTTTCACCCGCCAAGGGTAAGAAAAAGACAACCACCTCTACCCTAGAGGGAAAAGTGTTGTTTTCATATAATGCGTCACGCAACATTTGTCATGGGGAAGGGGAGAAGGATTGCGTGACGATGCAGAAGAAATCACAACCGTGTTCTGCATAATTAATCTTAAATTTAGTAGCATAGATTTTTAGGATTTTATTTGTCTCTTTTGTTTTGTTTTAGATACAAATATTGAGAGAATGTTTTACCTGCACATCCCTTTCCAAACACTTTGAAGTACAGGGGAACCCCATTAATCTGGGCACCATCAGGCCACAAAAACCTGGCCATCTCCTGGAGTGAGAGAAGAGGGGAGGGAAGATAAGAGACCCTGGGAACAAGGTTGCCTTTTCATATAACTCAGCTTGTGAAATCCCCATCATAAAGCCTGAACAAGGTAGCCCTTTTGCCCTTTTGGTTGGGGCCTCCCCATATGGGCCATTATATATGGGGAGCACCCCCCCAGGGGGGGGGGGTCATAGAGATTTATTTCTAGGTCGGATATATTTAGGTTCAGGTTCACTGTCACAGCCCCATCCAATTTTCTATGGAGTACTATTGCTAATCCCACACCCCCTAGGCTCGATTTCCAGCCATTTTGTGAGCCCGCGTTCCTTGCCCCACACACAACCAGACTCCCAAAACGGCTGGAAATCGAGCCTACCCACCCCCAAACCCCTTGTACAACCAATATATAAAGCAAGTAGCACATAAAGTGAATGTTTAATACCTTATATGTACACTATACATTACATGATCACCACATCTGTAGAAACTGTACCAAATGCTTCCTTGGTATCAAAAAACTAAACAGTTCAAATTTTGTATCTTGAAACTTATTTATTTGTAACTTTTTATAATGTCTACAATAATAATTGTTGTTCTGAAACATTTTGAAACCTGTATGTGACATTTTAGAATCAAGCAATAAAGCAATATTTACAAGGAAAAATGCCATTGTACAAATTCTGACATGACTCTCTCCTGCTACAGATCTTCCACTACCATCATTGAAACAAAGTCTTTATAGAATATGATGCCTTTGTCTGGATCAACAGCTGCGGATAGCATTTCTTCCATCTCCTCTTGAGTGAAGGGTTCACCTATCAAAGCCATTAAAGAAAAGGAGTCAGCTACATCTAGGATACTTTATTATACTCATGTACCCCAAGGATAGACAACGTCTCATGCAAACAAGAAGATCTGTTAGATCTTATAACCGCGCTTTTAAAATTTAACTGTTTTCTTAGCACTACAGTCGCAACGCAGTGTACATTCCAAAGCAATCCTTGATGATTCATTGATTACTGTAGACACCACATTACTTGATCAACACAAACTGTATTATTGCACCATCAGTCGTAACCGGTGTGAAATACCCGATGACGTAATAGTCTTAATCTGGAACTTTCTTCGGGATACGTATGGGCATGAAGATACGAACACTATTAACAACAGCTTTCTTTCTTAAAAGTCACGATTAAATTAAATTGTTTGTTCCATTGAGTAAAGGGCTAGCAAAGAAGTCACACAAGTCACATAATTCAAGAATTGCGTTATCCACGGCTATCTTTAGTACGGTGGTTATTTCCCTACCAATGACGTAATCCTTGCACGTTCTGACAAGTTCGTTGCTTGGCTTGCAAATGTTTAATTTTCCTTCCGATCTATGAACTCGCTGCGATGAAACCGCCAAAGAATTTACTTCATTTGCCTAAAACCACGAGAAATACTCGCAAAATTACAAATAAATTAATGAACGTCGCTTCTGGCGAAATAAACTTGCAAAATAAACACGATCTTATTTGTCACGTAGCGAAAGTGAAAGCTGCAACGTCAACGCATTCCATGGCTGACGTAATACCTTTTTTTAGCGTGTTCATTATTCCCTTTAAATCCAACGCTTTGATAAAACGAAAAGAAAAAATATTTTTTCCATAAAAAAGAAAACAATATCCGTAAAATTGTCCGTCTATTTATGTTTTAACAGCTTCTGCCGCGAAAACATCACACGTTGCGTGACTCAAACTTTGGCCGAGCGGAGGTCTGCGTCTGGTCACCGACAAAAAAAAAAATAATAAACCCCGGGTAAACCTAGAACCGCGCTCGGCCCATGGCCGCGCGGTTAATAATCACCTCAAAAATGGAGAAAGTCCCATGTTGATATCTCGAGTGTGGGATAATTTCATTGTGTTAATATCCCAAGGAAGGGATGAGGTACATACTATTAATTAATTCCTGGGATAGTAATATTTCCGACATAATTTTCAAGGTAATGAATATCATTACAATAAAAAAAATAAACTGAATGCCATTTTATCTTAGACAAAAACTACATTTTTTGGTACAAGAAATAGATTTTCCTCAATCGAACTGCTGAAAATGAACTTGGAGTTTGGCCGTCGGAGTTTTTCCTTTTTAGGGGCTTCAATTTTTAACAGTTTACCGGCGGACATAAGAACTCTGAACTCTAGGCTTTTATTTAGGCAAAAGGCCAACGAACATTTTTATTTGTAATTTTTAATCGTGAGTTTTTATATGTTTCCCAAAGTACTAGTTTTGCCTTTTTAACCTTTTACCTTTTTTAAATTTTTAAATTTTTAAATCTTACAGGACCCCTTTGATAACAGTACTTTATAGTACTGATGGGTTAATCCTGTCTAAAGATTCGTTATTATTTATTATTACAGTGTGATTCCTCAGTGATTTTCAATGCTTGATTCATTTTTACCTTCTTCACTCATATATTTTGTAAGCTCTTCTGCTGTGAGGTAACCTTTATTTTCTTGATCCAGAACTTCAAATGCTTTCATTATTTGGTCTTCTGGTGCTGGTTTGTATCTACAAAGAGGATTTTAGGGTACTGGTACATAAAGTTATCATACACAAGTCTAAAGCTACATACTGGTAATTCTGTATTTGCCCAAAATTCCCCAAATCTCATATATTGGTTTCCAATTAAGTTAATAAGGAGTACTTCTACAATTACCCCTCCTGACTGGTAACCCCCCCCCCCCCAACCGCCCCCCATAACCTAAGGATCAGCATATTTCAAGGCCCTGTATTTCTTACCTTCTCTCCAATAGTGTTTTCAACATGATAGGTTCAAATTTTTCAAATCTTATATACCCTGTTGGTTCTTCCTCTTCTACCTAGAATTAGAAATAAGATAACTAGTTAAGTCATAATAAGCTTATAACTTTGAAAAGGTTAAAGCTCATTTAGTTTATTTAACTTAACAAGCTTTTAAATATTTAAATTAAGCCTGATGATGATCTCCAAGAGAAATAATTATACAAGACACTCATGAAAGACACTGAAGATAATTTACCTCAGCCAGAATATCGTGAAGCTCTCCTTCAGTAGGACAACACTTCAGGGATCTTACAATTGTTCCAACCTCCCTTAAAAGTGCAAAAGTGTACAGTTAGCAAACTGATTTCCACTAAAAGGTAAGGCCAAATATTCTGAAATATTTTACAATGTTTACACGAAGTCTGGCACCTAACATCGACAGTCTTGTTAGATTCGTGATCAAATATATCAAAAGCATCTGAAATCGTCTTTTGTAGTTCTGCAGCGGACGAATCAGAGGATTCAGGAGCAAGTTTTTCGGGCTCACTGCTCGGATTTGGGGAACTCGCGTCCACCATTTTTCTTTCTCTTTCTGTTCCTAGGATACCGTAATCTGTGCCCGCGATCCCAAGGTGTAATTGCCTTGTAAAATGAATGCGCGTAATAACAATTCTATAAATACAATTGCGCAGGCACTAGGATTTTGTAAATAGCAGATTTGAGAGCTTAAAGTATGGTACGTAGCTACATTTTCCAACATTCTGTGATTTTTCTGTCTACTTACACCCGCATTTATACGTTCTCCTGTCTTTAGGGAGACCTCCTGAAGGAGTTGCCTTCATTTAATAGGCACAATTTTTCAAAATACGCCACTGATTCGGCGACCAAACCCACGGTAGGTTTATCAAGCCTTCTACTGTTACTAAATTTCTGGTTCGATTGACTTGCTTTCTGCTATTTTAAGTTCACTTCTCCAAACGAAGTGATCTGAATTTATCTGCTAGAACTAAAGCCAGTTTTTATCTAAACATGTGGCGAAACAAACGACATGATTTGTCATTTGAAGATTTATGAAATAGACATATGGATGTTTCAAATACTCGCCATGAACCATGTTGTTTGAATTTTATGTCTGTTGAATATATGTATGTAATACTTAGTATTTAAACAAGTCTCATTCGATAGTAAACACTGTCAACTTTCAGACTGAAAATCATGCAGGTTTTTTACATATCCGAAATTTAAATATTAGGTTACGATGCAAGTCGTGTCTGAAGGTTTGGTTATCAATGCTTATTTGGTTTTTCTTTCATAGAATCGTAGACCTGTAGTCTATTTACCCACAAAAGAGGATGGAACAACTGAACAAGGTAAGACTGAACTTGAGTTCAAAATGGTTGTGGAGCTATAACACTATTAAGTTGGCTCACCACTTTTACATCAGTAGTAGAACTGCTTTTCCGTGGGATGTGGACAAGGATTATTCAGTTAAGATCACTCAGATCAAAGGAACCAATAAATCTGCTCTGGTCAAGGATTCATAGGCTCCTTTGATGCAACATGATCTGAATGATCTTGAATCATTGGCCAGTTCATCCCAGAGAAATTTGCGTGAAAAATGTTGAATGGTCTACTTACAGATTTCTTTTGTTGGCAGGCAAGAACATTACATACATACAGCTCATTTGAATCAATAATATAATTTGCATATTATGAAAAATGTATGTAAAGAAAATATGAGTAAATTATTATTGGTTAATGTTTTGTTGAAATTTTTTGTTTTATTTCAGTTATTGTGACAGACAAAGCGAATATTTTATTGAGATATCTTCATCAGCAATGGGAAGTTAAAGTAAGATTACTTTCTTAAACAGAATAATTCTTTGCTGTCAATGGTATTTTTAAAGCTGCATGGTTGTGTATTTGCCAGTTGGAAACATTCCCATTGTGAACAGCTGTGTCCAAGATCTAGTTTGTTATATAACAGACTGTTAATGAATGAAGAGCATTTGTCTCAATAGTCACTGCACACATGTTTTTTTCCCCTCAGTTAATAAATTAAAGGTGTAAAGAATATGTTACTATTCTACAACCATTCCTTATTGAGTTCTACCATTTTGAGTTGTTTTTTTTTTCATTTTCTATTGAGAAAAGCCATTCTACTCTGGTTTGATTGCTCAATGTTTTTAGCCAGTATCAGATCATATGTGATTGAAGAGGTCGATATGGAACTCTATATTATAAATTTAATCATATCTGTGGCAAAATTATTGATCATGATTGGTTCACTTCAGAATTTAGGTGTTTTACTGTCATCATCAAGTCTCTGTGCACCAGAAGGTGCATAAGGCTGGTGTTTTACTGTGCAAGTCAGAAAACCATGAACAGTTTGACTTGATTCTGACAGGTCAATTCTGTAGTGGCCAATCACAATCACACAAGCAAACCTTAAAACCACAAACAAAATTACTATTGCTGTTTGTAGTTTAGTTTTCTCAAGCCTAATTGGCATTTCCTTGGCTACACAAAACATTTCATAAATACTCTCGCTACACAATAACATTCCATAAATATTTCTGCTGTTTACAGTTTTCGGAGTTTCACAGTAACTGTGCAAATGTGCATGTATAATGTTAAATCTTAAAAAATAGCACAGTTGTTTTTTAGTGTTTTGTGGTGTAACACTGGAACTTTTTCTTTGCTTCTAGAATACTCAGTCAGGTAAAAAGCGTGACATTGTAAGTGCAGATCTTCCAGAAACCTCAGAGCTTAATCCATCAAGAAAGGCAAAACGACTAGATCATGAAGATTACAGTCCTCCAGATTGAACAGCACTCAATACAAGCAGAATTATAAATTAATGTTATTGTTCAACAACAGCGTCAGCTTGTGTGTAGGAAAGACACATCTATCATAAGTTGAAAACTGAAGTATTGATTAGAAGCAGTAATTAACAATTTTCAGTTGCAACTGTTGACCGTCAATCAATGAGTATCAGACACTAGATATTTATTTTAATAATAATGTTATTTGACTTCTTCCCTTCTAAAGTGAACTTTATAGGGAAATAACCAACTGAGCGGTCTCCTTCTTAGTCTATGCACTTGTTACTTCCCTTATTGGGGACTAAGGCAAAAAGAAATGCATTTAAGCATTGTTACTAATTATTCAGCAAGAGGGAAAGGACAAGGAAATGAAAATGATTGTTTGGTCTTTTTGCTCGCCTCAGCTGGTTTTACCCTAGTCCAAGAGATCTTGTTAGTTGAACCTAAAATTATTATTGGCAATTTATTATAATTTGACAATACTATATTTTCTGGATCAAAACACTCCCAGTGTTCAAACATGGCCTGTTGGACCTGGTATTATACCTGCTTTCAGTGTTACGTGCATAGGCAACATCTTTCGACCATCTCTCGACATTCCATCTTTCGACATGCTATGTAAATGGCAGAAAGACCGTTTACCTGTGAAACTGGCAATTTTTCTGGTTATTAGCGGAACAAATGACAAGTATATGATAATTACTGACCTCAAATGAATGAAGGAGACTGTGGACTCCTGATTTACGGGATAATTCAAACAATTTTAGTGTAGTCGATCGGCTCTCAATGGTGACTTCTGGTACTATTGGGCCGCTACTGCTCAGTTTAATATTCGAAAGATGTAAACAATTTGTCTCTCACAGAATGACTTCTTGATCTCCTAACCTGAATTTGATGTCAAATAAATCCATCTTCCATGACTAAAAGTTGAGTTTGACCATAAAGAAGTCTGTTGTGCTTACATTTTTGAAGTAAGCCAGGTTACATAGCATGTTGAAAGATGGCATGTCAAAAGATAGTTGCTATGCACATAACACTGAAAGTGGGTGTAATTTGACCCCTCTGGTTTATTTGAGCTTGGTTTTATTAAGTAAGCCTTTTTATTCACTATTTTTGACAGTCGTGTATTTTTCCCATAAATCATTGAAGTGGTTATTTACAATTTGACCATGGGTACCTAGCGTTTATTTGGTACCTGGGATTTTATCAAGAAAATATGGCACTTTATGTTATGCACAAGTTTGCTATGAAATCATTAAGCATGACAGAAACATTAAGAGATGATCAAAGCAGTCATCAAATTTAAATTGTTTATAGACCCGACATGGGCTGGCAATTTGAGCATGCCAGCAAGACAGTCCTTAACAAGCTCAATTTGCTGCCTTTTTTTTTTTCATTTTACTCAGTCTATGGCATATATTAATTAGCTGGCAGAATTTCAGTTGTCTCCCCCCTTGAGACAAACACTCCCCAGATAGACACTCTCTTTCCCAAGAGTGCATGACTCAAGGAGACAGCAGAAACTCTATGGCTATGGCAATATCCTCATAGTTAAAGGAGAAGGTCACTTCAAAAAGCTTATATTTTTGTCTTCGTCTATAGCAAGTAAACATTCAGCTTTTTCACTCACTGAAGTTTCAACCGCTTAAGTGCTTGCTATCCTGAAGAAATTTGTCTTGAAAGAAGCAACTTCATAGGCTGCCATTTTGACTGTACTTGGCAGCCAGGCCGTGTTAATGTGACATAATTCCGTCCAACTAGACATTGGCGGGAAGGAGAAAAACCTGGACCTGACCTATGCATCCTTCACAAGGTCAGTAAAATGTATTTTATTCCAAGCAATTATCCACTTCCCTATCTTCACTGCTTTCATTTTCGGAGTTTGGAGCATGTTTGGCCCAAAATAATACAGCTTCAGAGCAGCCATGGCCCGGAGTGGTAGTTAAAAGGCTTGTTAGAAGCCATTTGGACCAAATGTCTTGGATGGAATGACCTCATGAAAACACAGCCTGGCTGCTGAGTACTGTTCAAAATGGCGGCAACAGTGTCGAATTTTGGCCTTTGATGGAGATGAATTTCATAAGGAAAACCTGCACTTAAGAGGCTGAAACTTCGATGAGTGACTAAACTTAGTGTGAAGTTTCAATTAGCGTTGACAAAAAAATAGGTTTTCCAGAGTGACCTTCTCCTTTCTGTATAATGACTGTTTTACCATATTTTAGATAAAAAAAAAGCCATTTTGTTTTAATGATCTAATGCAACCTTGCCAAAATAAGCCATCACTGCCCTTAGAACATTTCATTATGTCTATTTCGTCTAAAAGGAGCTGATCATTTTCAAGTTAGCCTGATCATTGTAGGAAATTTCAAGATGGAACTAAGAATTTTTTGCGCAAGTGGAATGATGTGAAGCAAGAACTACAGTAGCTGCAGAATGAACATCGCAGCTTTTGGTATAAATACAAAACGGCTTTGTGATAGGGGACTTCAAATTGAGAGACATTAATAAGATTTTCTTTTTGAGGGCGGGGGGGGGGGGGGCTTGATGTCATGGGAGTTTAGGGGATTTCATGGTAAACCAGTTTTTGTGCCTTGTATATTATTTTTGACCCTCAAAGTAACAGAATGGAAGTGATAAGCATATAAATAATATTCAGTAAATTTTTAAAATCCCTTAGCTTGTAAAATACTCTTTGCTTCTTATCAGGAATTTTCAAAACTGCTATTTTATGTTTAATTAAAGGTGCACCAAGAAACGTGCCAGACTTCTCTTCTTTGGCAAATTCTCAGCTTTATTCTTTTTAGAAATTACCCAGTAAGAAAGATTGGTTGTTTAATGTTTCATCTGGTTGTCTTCCTGTCAATTTACATGTACAACTGCAACTTAAGGATGCACAGAAGCTGCAGTAACAGGGTTTCCACAGGTCAGGAAATAGTCAGGGAAAAGGCAGGGAATGTTAATTTGAGTCATGGAAAATTGACATTTTGAGGAAAGTCAGGGAAAATTGAAATAATTTCAACACAGCTGATTTAACACCGATTTAACATTGAGGGTTGGGAGAAACATTCAGGGTGACTGATCTTAACAATATTATTTTCTCCTTAATGAAGAAGGAAAATTTGTTGACAACATATCCATCTTAATAAACATGTAGGAAGGACGGCTGAAAGTTCAAGCTAGAAGCTGCTTCTAGATCTGACATTTTGTATTTTTTGGTCAGGGAAATGCCATCTTGATCTGGGAAAAGTCAGGGAATTTTGAAGTGATGCCTGTAGCAACCATGAGTAATTGCAAGCACTTAAAGGATGATGCATCCTCGACCCCTGGGCCTCTATATCTTTTAAGAATGAGACTGCTGATAATCATGATATGCCTTGAAAAATGCTGTATAAGCCACACAATCAGATATCAAATTGGGCTTTGTATACAGGGCACCAAAGGTCTTTTTTTTTAACATGAATACAACTAACACGATTCCCTACAGGGGCATCTCATAGAGGGGATTGGCCATTGCAGTTGAGGACAGCTCAGTGTCGAGTTAGCAAAGGATGGGGCAACTAGTCAGTTTGGTTTTTACTTTCCTTTATTCACTTTTTGTTTTATCAAAAATAATGTACTTCTGTAAAACTGAAATACAGTGTACATGTCCAAAACTATCTGGAATGAACTACATTTTATGGAAGAGTATGCAGATTGAAGCTGACGTACCCAGAACACACAGCCAAAGTGTTACAATAAAGTAAATATTCATTACTAACCTTGGCATTGAAGCTATGACCCTTACTTCCCATTTAGTTTCATTTAAATTTGTTCCTATTATATCACCGAGTCTAGAGCTTCTCAAAATCATGCAATCATTTATTAACATTTTTATTGAAAACTGCACAGACATTATAATGTGTACTTTCCTATAAGAGTAAATGATACTTCAGTCAAAAGCCAGCATACAGTGAAAAAATTCCCCTTAGTTGTATCAGCACATATAATTGAAATTTGATCTGATGCCAAAAACAAATGTGATTCTGTGATTCATCATCACAGTCTCTTTTTACTATTATTTACAGGACAGACTACTCAACTACAGCTAGTTAACCAATTTTTTTAGTACTCTCTCCCAGCAGATATGGACCAGACAAGAAATACAAGAAATTTGCACCAGTAGTCTCTAGCGCTAACTGCAATCCACTGATGGGCCCAGCCCTCAGATGCTATGTATATTCAGTTTAACTGTGAAGACCATGACATACACAGCAAACTTATGATGCCAAAATACAATAAGAACTATCAGAGGTTAGTTCAAATCACAGTTTCCATGCTACGAGAAGATCTCGAAACCCTTACGTATTGCTAGTTCACCCTGCAACCCCAGATATCTTTAAGGTCAAATTCATTCTCATTTCCATCAATCATACCCTATGTCAATTCATCTTGGGAGAATTTGATAAACATTTTTTGTTACACAGTTGGTCTGGTATGTCATTTTTATGTCATTTGGAAAGTGTTACAAAAATTCAAAGAACATTACCAGTGACTTAAGTGCTCAGTTCTACAGGGTTAACTTTGTTGCATTCAACAAAAAGTCCAAAATTTATAGAGCATTTTAATCATAGTGATCATTTCAACATACCAAAGTTTTAAATGGCGTTCCTTATGGAAATATATGGAAACATCTCCTAAATGAATGTTCTCTTTATAATTTGCAAATACACAGTCAAATTTGATTGATCATCTAATCATTGACTATTTGCTGACACACTTTATGCATGTCCCTTTGAAAGGGACATGCATTGTTGGGTTGATTTCAAATTATCCAAAATTGTAGGTTCCTGATTACTCTTTGTTAAAGCATATATACTAAAACATATTATCTTATTTCACTATTTGCTACAAATAATTCTCTAGGTGATGGTCAACTTGGCTCTGCCTTGTTAACTAACTGCTTGCATCAAATGCAGGCTCATAATTAAGTCCAGTTGTTAAATAGGGAATGCAAATATGGCCCCAGACCACATGTGAATTCAAAGTACCACATGCTTGTGTAAAGTACATGATTATATTTAAATACAAAAGTCGACATACAATAATTATTAATACTAACAATGTTCTAATAATATCATGATAACTAACATTTAGTATAATTATATCATTTAGGTATTCAAACTAAGTGACCATGGAACTTGTAAATGTTATTGAATTAACACTATCCTAACTGGCCTCTAATAAATTAGAAACAGCTATTTTATAAGACTTCTACAGAAGTGTACATTGGTCATACATTCCTGACACTATGCATTAAGTGTTTCATTAAATTTGATATATACATGTAAACTTGTGTATTTTAGGAAACAGAAAGATATTGAAAAGTTTTACGAACAAAACAGCTCAGCTCTATGTCAAGTAAAGTTATATCAATGTTTTTCTTTCCTTTTCATTCAAAGGTGTTTTTGCAAAATGATTCCGATAGCAAAACAGAACACCAGAAAAAAAAAAAACAAATTTCATGATTCTCAGGTTATTCCATATTCTGGAAACATTTTGTCTTCTAGTGAAAATTCGAAAAACATAAAGGCAAATTAACAAACCTCCTTGTAACATGAGACAAGATCTGTCAGAAGCATTTAGACTTACTTAAACACTTTATGGTGCATATTGTTTTAACAAATTTTCTCTTTTTCAAAACTCAGTGCTGTACAGTATTCATTTGTTTACTTTCAAAATAATGCACCAAACTTTTCATTTGCATCATGATGGTCTACAAGAATCATTTATGACAAAGTCCCATAAATTAACTCGTCCTAATCTTTTTTTTCTTTTCTTCAGTTATATATTAATTTACAGAACTAAGCATGCATTAACAAGCAATATTTTATTTAACAAATTCTTCCATTGACACAGAAATGGCAGAATCGGAGAAGCTTAGCATATATTTCTCAAAACATTGTTTGTCGTGGTCAGAATATATTAAATAAATATCCCAAGATAAGTTATCACAATGTGATGATAGTTCAACTAGTCAAATCCCTCAGATCTGCTGTTATTTTTGAGGAAGACAAACTCACGGGCAACTTCATCATTCATTCTTTGTGAAAGGATCTTCAGTATGGTCCAACCTTTGGGGTCCATTTGGATGTAACGACCAAGAGCTGGAGTGCACGCACATGACCCCATCTCCGCAATGTTCTTCAAATGCAGCACTGTCATGCCTACAAGGTTGTCTGATCGTGCAAAGCAGTAGTCCTTGACACATATATGAAGCTCATAAGATTCCAGGTCACCTTCATTGCTTAAGATGCTGAGAACAAACAAACAACCAAACAAACTGATTATGAAAAACTCAGCTCATTGTTTCTAAGTAAGGAGAAAGGAGAGTAGCAATTTTGAACTTGGGACTGAAAGTGTAAACAAATGCTTCAGGTTGAAATTGATCTAGACAGATAATAGAAAGTAGTGAAATTTGTAACTTACAAGACAAATGTTTCATTGTATGTTGGAGACCAGTTGTTGTTCTTTGATCTGGTGGAATTTTTGCGTCGCTTTCCATTGAGGTTGGGGCCCACAATGTTCACTTCCACAAAAGGACGGAACATCCCTAAAAACAAAATTGGGAGAACGTTAATATCTTTTTTTGTCTCTACTAGATATTCACGCTGTTTGAAGTCTGTGATCACAGGGAGCACACAATCTTGCTGAATAGGAAGAGAGTAAATAAAGGAATGAAAAGAACGAATAGTTTACCTTTGTCTCCTGTTGTTATTTCTTACACGACCTTACAGAGAAAACCACTACTTACAAGTCCTGCTTAACACTGTAGCGCTAAACTAGTACCTAGACCTTTTCACACTCTGCAAAAAACAATATTTTTTTGCCTTTACATATAACATTGACAAGGTCAATGTTATGTAAAGCAAAAAAATTTTTTGCAGAGTGTGAAAAGGCCTAGGTACGAGTTTAAGTACCACTACAGTGTTATGCAGGACTTGTAAGCAGCGGTTTTCTCTGTACGGTCGCGTAAGAAATAACAACAGGAGACAAAGGTAAACCATTCGTTCTTTTCATTCCTTTATTTACTCTCTTCCTATTCAACAAGATTGTGTACTCCCTGTGCTGTGATACAGATATCACACAATCCCTATTTCCTAAAGATACTGGGTCACAAGAATCACACAATCTTCTCTTGGTAGAGAGATTGTTTGTCAGTTACTTGTTTATCAATTTAAAAAGATTGTGCGGCAAGACAAAAGGAATGTCTGCAATAGCAGGGGCACATCAACAGATGTGTTCCATAGGAGGTTCATCTTTACATAGGAAAGATGTTGAGAGGCTCAGTGTTATCTGGAAACAAAAATGGGCAGCACAATTGCACATAAACACTACAAATTGTTTAAGAGCTGCGGACAACTCATCATTGACTGCTGAACCGACCCACATCCCATTGGTGAAATTTGGTGCGTAAACAATGCCCACTTTATTTAACTGGTGGATGTAATGTGTGTAAACTTTGGCTGTGTACTTGCTGGCTGGTAGCTCTTGGCAGAGAACTTTCTAGGAAACAGAAGTTTAGACAATTCTTCTCCTGGAATAGCGGAACAGATAATATAGATTTTCCACTATGTGGGAAATTGTTTTTAACATGTTTGCTAATTTGACCACCAAATGTTTGTGGCTAATTCATTCCCATTACAGGTTCAAATAAATTGTAACAAATTCGCTTGTTGGGAACCCCTGCAATAGAAACACTGTTTTATTCACTAATTACTAACCAGGTGATTGCCATCTTAAGTCCTTGGCAGCAACAACTGCAATGTGACAAAATAATGAAGAAAAAAACATCACTGATCAGAAGAATTTAGTTGCCACGCAATAAATGGAAGATTATGCACATTTGAGGGATTGTCACATGTCATATTATGTGAGTATGTCATTCAGTAAAATTATCTCAATACCTTTGACTGTAACCTTGTGTTCTCCTGTCCCTGGGTGGGTGAAGAGATCCACTTGTACTGACACCTCCCCCACTGGGTCATCAACTCCTGGATCCTCTAAAAATGCCCAGGAATTATTTATTAGAGATGCTTGTAAGGACAAACACTGAAACATGATTGGTTTGGTCCTTAATAAACATTATGAGCAATTCTCAAGTGTGCATATTTTTTTCTATTGTTGTTGTTCTTGTTGTTGCTGTTGTGTTGGTTTGTTCAACCTTCTCTTCTTTCTTCAGAACTTACTTTGTTCATAAACTTGGTATGCTTTTATGTTTTCTCACACCATCCCTTCCCCTTCTTTACTTCCTTGCTTGTTGCTTCCTTCCTTTCTTCCTTCCTTCCTTTTCATCCTTATTCATTAATGCCCTTCATTTTTATTTACCTGTAGCAGATACTATACCCTGATGTTCATCGGTGACAAGACTTACCTTGTGAAGTCTGACTCTTTACAAATTCTTTAATAAGTGAGTCAGTGGTCTGTGTGTACAGTGACAATGCTGATTTGAGAGACTGCAAATATGCACACTTGTCCAAATATGTCTTCTTCAGCCCTTTACCAGAAGCATGGAAGTAGTCCTTGAAAAACAAAAATAATAAAATAAGTATTTTTAATTACAAATTAAATTAACGTATGGCCCCTTCTCTGTTTCAAATTAGTCAGAGTTTGAAATTCATCTCCATTACAGATTTGCTCCTACCCTCTTATGCAGATGTCATTTGGACATGTTGGACATCTTTTTCTCTTCCCCACATTCGTTGGGGAGGAGTGCATGACAAGCCATAAGAACATCTGCACAGGAGCCTAATTTACTCCAAGCTTACCTTTATTCTTACAAGAGCAGATTCCAGCACATAGCACTGCTTTACACTCATGTTTCTGGAATCGGATCCAGTTATTCCTCCCATTTCCTGAAATGTAACAAAATACTCTTAATTACATGTACTAGCAAGGGGAGCCAGGAATGTCAAGGTGAAATGTTATTTTAAACTAACATCAAGTGTTCCTAAATCCCAGTACATGTAGATCAAAATAGAAACCTCATTATAAGAGTTCAAATCATCCTAGAGATTCCCCATGTAAAACTGGAGAATACAAAACTGGTTCACTAGGTTATTAGAGCAGATAACGTCCACAGACAAATATCCAAGCATGCTTTTGCACAAAATGGAGGCTATTGTTTACTTATAGAGCAGCTATTTATCTAATAGTACCTTGATATCAGGTAAAGGTGGTAAAACAACAATCTTCTCAATGTTCAACATCACAATCTTCCACAGTTCCTATGAGCGAATTCAGTTGTTAATAAAATATGTTGATCCTATTATTTCCAGCTTAAACAACATGATTTAAAAACGGAAAAAGATGGGCAATCATGAAAATTGACTTTTCTAGTACTTACAACTTACTGGACTTCAAAATAAAAGTAAAATTGGCTCTTTCATCTCATGAAAGTCTTTACAAGAGAATGGGTTGTTTCAGATTGCACATTGTGGAATAAGCAATTGAAAGTTAACTCACCTTAAGCAATCTCTTTAATACAGTTTTCTCACAAGCATTGTAAAAAAGTTCCAAGCTGCAGATGAACAAACCAGTAAAAATAAGTTACAAAATTTACTCTTATTATTTACTCTTACTCTATTTACTCTAATATTTTAAGTTGTAAAGGGCTGTTGATCAGTAAATGTAAATAGTGCTCTAGAAGTTATTAAATTATTATAATTATTATTATTATTATTATTATTATTATTATTATTATTATTGTCGGAAATGTTTCCTCTGACAATATACTCACAACTTGATTTCAGTCCAAAAACAAACAATGGGTTTTAATCAGCTAAACTCACTGATACAGATGACAGAACTCGATCGATCTCACTCGCCATGTACTCTTCTCAACACAACACATCCCATAATATTTTGAAAACAGTTCCCAGTCCCAACCATGCATGGGCTGGTGACGCCTGACTAATCTTACAACATTCGCTTAAACCAAGTCTAAAGTGATACGATTACATTTGCATAACTTGAATCTTGACATTATTATTATTATTATTATTATTATTATTATTATTATTATTATTATTATTATTATTATTATTATTATTATCTCAAAGCCAGATAAAGAGGCAAGCGTGAAAGAAGTGTTCAAGGACACGGCTATCAATGTGACAGTAGAGGGACAAAAACATCTGGGTGCAGTGATAGGTTCACGGGAATATCTAGGGGAATACGTTAGCGAGAAGGTGACCAACTGGGTCAGCGAGATTACCAAGCTGGCAGAGTTTGCTCTTTCTCAGTCTCAAGCGTGTTATGCTGCTTACACCTTTGGCCTCAAGCACCGATGGACCTATTTTTTGAGAACTTTGCCTGATATTCAAGAATTATTGGAGCCTTTGGAGAATGCCATATCTAAGGTGCTCATCCCTGCAATTACGGAGCATAGGTGCACTCGGCTGGACAGGGACATTCTAGCACTGCCAGTCCGTCTAGGGGGGCTTGGCATGACAAACCCATGTCTTGACGCAAATCTTGAGCAATCCTCCTCCGTCAAAGTTACCATCCCGCTGGTCCAACAGATCGTGGCTCAATCCCATCAGATGCTGGATGATTCTTTGGTCAAGCCACTACAACCGGCAATGAGGAGTGAGAGAGCAACGGTGCTCCAAGACAGGCCAGAGCATATCAGAGGGGTAGCCCCACAGAAAGTCCAACGGGCACTTGACCTTGCTGCGGAAAAAGGGTCATCTGTTTGGCTGACGGTACTCCCCCTTCGTGAAATGGGTTTCAATCTAAATAAGAGAGAGTTCTGCGATGCAATCAAACTACGCTACGATTGGCCGGTTGATGATATCCCCTCCACCTGTGTATGCGGTGATGCTTTTACAGTGGACCACGCAATGATATGCAAGAGAGGTGGGTTCGTTACCCAACATCACAATGAGCTGAGGGACTTAGAAGCCGAACTTCTGAATATGGTTTGTACCGAGGTTGAGATTGAGCCTGTCCTGCAAGACATCTCGGGTGAACAGCTGGGAAGAGGTTCTAATCGAGCTCCAGATGCGAGATTAGATATTCATGCGCGCGGGTTCTGGGAGAACCAACGATCAGCATTCTTTGACGTGAGGGTTTGTCACCCTAATGCTGATTCGTATAGAGACATAGAGCTCCAACAGATATACCACAATCATGAGAACGAGAAGAAGCGCCTTTACGCAAGGAGGGTTTTGGATATCGAACAAGGAACTTTTACACCCCTTATTTTCACGTCAACAGGCGGCATGGGAAACGAGTGCTTGCAATACCATTCCAGACTGGCGCAGCTGATCTCCATCAAGAAAGGAGAACATTATGCTAAAACAATCTCCTGGATAAGAGCAAGGACATCCTTCGCTTTACTAAGATCCACACTAATCTGCCTAAGAGGTTCAAGAGCTAGAAGGAAAGCCTTTTGTGACTTTAAGAACATTGATAGTGACGTTGAAATCCAGGAGGGAGCCATTATGTAAACACTGTTGAAATAGATTTTAATAGTTTATTTCTTTTATTTACTTTTACCTCGTAATATACCGATATTGACGTTGAAACCCAGGAGGGAGCCATTATGTAAACACTGTTGAATTAGGTTTTAATAGTTTATTTCTGTTACTTACTTTTACCTTGTATATACCAATTTGTACGGAATATGTTAATTAATGTTATGATAATGATAGTAGTATTAGTATTAGCTGTAGTAACCATGATATCATGATTAGATACGGAAACATGTTTTACAGGTTTAACAGACATCAAATTATGTAAATATTATAGCATTTTGTAAAGCTTAGCTCTCGTTTTTGTCACAATAAACACTCCTCTAATTGCAAAAATTGTAAATTTTTTTTAAAAAAATTATTATTATTATTATTATTATTATTATTATTGTATGGAATTTGTATGGAATATGTTAATTAATGTTATGATGATGATAGTAGTATTAGTATTAGTTGTAGTAACCATGATATGATTAGATATGGAAACATGTTTTACAGGTTTAACAGACATCAAATTATGTAAATATTATAGCATTTTGTAAAGCTTAGCTCTCGTTTTTGTCACAATAAACACTCCTCTAATTGCAAAAATTGTAAAATTTTTAAAAAAAAATTATTATTATTATTATTATTATTATTATTATTATTATTGTATGGAATTTGTATGGAATATGTTAATTAATGTTATGATGATGATAGTAGTATTAGTATTAGTTGTAGTAACCATGATATGATTAGATACGGAAACATGTTTTACAGGTTTAACAGACATCAAATTATGTAAATATTATAGCATTTTGTAAAGCTTAGCTCTAGTTTTTGTCACAATAAACACTACTCATTATTATTAAAAAAAATTATTATTGTTATTTCAAAAGTACTCAGTAAAGTTTGTTTTTCATCAAATCACATTATTATTATTATTATTATTATTATTATTATTATTATTATTATTATTATTATTATTATTATTATTATTATTATTATTAAAGATTCACACAGCTATTGATGATATTGAAGCTGGTTTCGTCATTGGCTCCGGGCAACAACAAGTTGCCTAGGGAAGCCAAGAAACACCCCTTGTTTACTTTTTCTCTTCTTTCTACATCTCCAGCACCTTTCTAAGAATTCTTGCCAACCCCAACAATGCACATCTCTGGATCAGTCCAACAGGAATGCCCACCTCAATGGCTCTCAGATTGTCCTTCAATCTCAGTGGTATTGATCCCAATGTTCCCACTACCACTGGAATAACCTTTGTCCTCACACCCCACATTTTTCGAACTTCTCTTGCTAGATCTTGATACTTTTCAACTTTTTCATCTTCCTTCTCTCTCACCCCATTATCCTCTGGAATTGCCACATCTATAATCTGACAGCTCTTGTCTCTCTTGTCAATGATCACCAAATCTGGTCTCCTAGCCCCTATTTCATGGTCTGTTCGCACACTGAAGTCCCATAGAAGTTTGTAATCCTCATTTTCAAGCACACTGTCTGGAACATGGTCATACCATCTCTCCTTTCGTTCAAACCCACATTTTCCTGACAGGTCCCAATGGATTGCTCTAGCCACGTTATCATGTCTCCTTTTGTATTCTTTTTGTGCCAGTTTCAAGCACGAACTTACAATATGGCTAATGGTCTCGTTACTCTGCTTACAGATTCTACATTTCGGGTCATTCTGTGACTTGTCAACCATCGTTTTAATATAGTTTGTTCGTATTGCTTGATCTTGTGCAGCAATGATAAGAGCTTCTGTTTCTCTCTTGAGCTTTCCTTCTTTTAACCAGGTCCATGTTTCCTCACTTCTTTGTTCTTCACCCTGTCTTGCAAACTGTCCATATAACGGCTTTTCTTTCCAGTCTTGAATATTTTCAGTTCTTCTCCTCGCTTTAAAGTTGGCAGCTGTTTCTCTATTCGCATCCCCATCCCTCCTGATGGCTTTTAATAGTTCTTCCTCGCTTGTTTGGACATAACATTCTAGCGATACCTTTGCTTGATTGACACAATCCTCTACGGATATCAAACCTCTCCCTCCGTCCTTCCTTGGCACATAAAGTCGTGCCACGCAGTCCCGTGGATGGAACCCTCCATTCATGGTTAGCAATTTTCTTGTTCTGCGATCTAGGTCCCGAAGTTCTTGTTTCCTCCATTCAAGTATTCCTCCTGCATATCTAACGAGTGACACTGCCCAGGTGTTTATGGCTTGTATCAAGTTTCCACTGTTCAACTTCGAGCGGGCAACTTTTTTAATGCGTCATAAGTATTCTTTCCTGATTTTGTCCTTCATTTGGTCATGAAGCATGTCGCTGGCCTCAAGCACTCCTAGATACTTGTACCCTTCGCTTTCTTCCATTGCTCTTATTGTAGTGTAATCTGGTAGTGTTATGCCTTCTGTCTGTGCCAGTTTGTCACGTTTTATGACCAAGACAGCACACTTCTCAATGCCAAATTTCATACCGATGTCATTGCTGAATATTCTCACTGATTGTATCAGTGAATCCAGTTGGCACTCACTTCTGGCGTAAAGCTTTAGATCATCCATAAAGAGAAGGTGATTGACCTTTGTCTTGTTGGCATATGTGTATCCCGCTTCGCACTTTCTGAGAACTAGGGACAGCGGAATCATGGAGACCACAAAAAGGAGGGGGGATAGGGAATCACCCTGGAAGATGCCCCTTTTGATGGAGACACTTCCAAGACTTTCTCCGTTTGATGTAAGTTCCGTTTGCCAGCCATTCATGGAATTTTCCAGTAAGGTCTTAACATTTTGAGCTGCACCAAATAGTTCTAGACATTCAAGAATCCAGGAATGCGGTATCATATCGTAAGCCTTCTTATAATCAATCCAGCCCATTGCAAGATTCTTCTTTCTTGATTTGGCCTCTCGTAGGACCATTTTATCAATAAAGAGCTGGTCATTGGTTCCTTGGGAGCCTTTCCTACAACTTTTCTGCTCATCCGGTAGTACGCTCTCAGTATCCAGGAATTCGTAGAGCTTGTCAGATATTATCCCTGTTAGCAACTTCCCATTACAGGTAAACAGGTTATGGGGCGGTAATTTCCTGCCACTGTGCCTTTCTCTGGGTCTTTCATTATAAGGACAGTTCTTCCCTTGGTCATCCACCCAGGAACGTTCCCACAGTCTAAGCATACTTGAAGCAAATTTCATACCGATGTCATTGCTGAATATTCTCACTGATTGTATCAGTGAGTCCAGTTGGCACTCACTTCTGGCGTAAAGCTTTAGATCATCCATAATTATTATTATTATTATTATTATTATTATTATTATTATTATTATTATTATTATTACTATTATTATTAGAATAGGTAATCACGGAATTAATTTGCATGAGTGAGTTTTTCAAAAAGCTGAAATTGCACCAGCTGCTTCGGCAAGCGCAATTTTAGCTTTTTGAAAAACTCCCAAGTGCACGTTAATTCCAAATTGAACAAAACCGTATGATTACTTATTAATAATATAACCATGAAAAAATTCACATGGAGGAAGTGCCAGAAGATCTTTCTTGAAGCCATTTTTTCTCATTTGAGAAAACTTTTATCCAGGTTTCCACACAAAATTTTCGTCACCATTTTATGTGATATTATTGGCTTAAAAAATTTGCTATTGTCTTTCAGCCAATCATAATCCAGAATCACGATGTGTAATTTGCACTGGTGTTTCATTTTCTCCACTAGTGTTACACTTTTTGTACTGGTGTTACACTTGAACTGTACTGCTCTCAGCCAATCAGAATCAAGTAATTTTTTCATACATATTATTATCGTTATTGTTACCGTTATTGTTATCGTTGTCATTATCTATCTGTTATGAGTAAGCAATAAGTCACTCGGTTAGCTCACCTTCCTTCAAGAATTCCTAGCAGTGGTTGAAGTATTGTCTCTGAGTCATTCTGAATAGCTTCTTTACTACTCAGCATTACAGGATTAAAGCTGCCAGTGCTTTTAATCCTGGAAAAAAATTGCAGAGTAAGTTAGAAAACGTAGCTGGCTAATTAGTTTTAAAATAGAAATCCACTACGCACAAAAGCAGTTCAAGAGTAGCCGGTCTATTTAATCAGCCCCATCTTGATGTTTCCAAACCCAGATAAAGAAGGAGGGGTTGCGCAGAGTGGGCCTACAGTACTCTAATATTGTAGTTAAATTCTGTTACTGTTTTGTCAACTAAAGACATTTATACAGAAACAAAAATCACTCAATAGTACTAGTAGAGGAATTGAATGAAACAGACAGGACAACTGGGTTCATGGGGACAAAATCCAACAAGAAGCCACCAATCCACAAAATCTAGAACTAGAAAAGAAAAAATAATGCAACTGTAGAATAATTTTGGTTTTACTTACTTGAAGAGCAAGTTTCCAACACCCTTGACACTTTCTTGTATTGTAGAATCAAGGCTGTAAGAACAGTGAAAGAGAGATAATTAGTACTAGGTGTTCCAAATATCATTGGATCTATTTACAACTTAACTTCATAGCAGTATTATTATGCAACAAATGTGTTCAATGACCACTTAGATTTAGTCCAATTATACTCCCATCTACACCAGGTTTTTGTAGGGGCCAAACAAATAGGGTCTCACACAAATGGCTCAATACCCTTAACAAAGTCACTTTTACTCCTGTGGGGAAAACCACATATTATTTTGTAAAACAGTAACTAATTAGCCCCAAGGACCACACATACCATACAATTTTAAAGATACTATCTGTGGGATACCATACATCATACTAACAGCCATAGAGGAAGCCTCGGTTTGAATAGAAAAAAAAAACTTAGAGAAAACTTTATTTTGCATTTTTAATTATTTTATTACCTTACCCATCAACTGAGGGTTTTCAGGTTATAAACATACATGTGGATTAATGAATGTCTTATAAAATGTTTACAATTGCCATGAAATGGAACAGAGGATGTGGTCAGTCAGCAGAAGGTATGTATACTTGTACTTACAGATCCCCCTATAGTTACTGTAGTGCATTGAATGTTGGACTGATAGCACAATCAGACCAACAAGTTGACAGAGTGTTGCTGTATGTCTCTTGTCATATTTCCACCCTGTATAATATAATTGTTTAAACTTGATACCAGTCATCAATGTGAAAAATAACTGCTCACCTTTGAACAAATACAACACACAATTCATCCAGAGTGAGATTCAGTTTGACTTGTAGCTCCTTGAACACTTCACTACACTCTGGGGAAAGCTGTGCAAAAAAAATGTTGTTGTTTGCTAAAACTTCAAAACATCAGGTCAGACCAGGTTGTTCAAAAACCAATTAGGCTAATCCAGGTTTAGCCAGAATTTTGATTTGAGTTTTGTAACTTTTCATTGAGAGTTTGTGTTTATATTGTTTGTCCTTCTATTTTGAGTTTGAATAATCTCAAACTACACAAAACATGAGCAGAGAAAAACATTTCTACAAAAGAAAAATTATTAAATAAATGCTTCTGTTAACTTTTAATCCTGGGTTAGCGCTAACCAGTTTTTGATCAACCTGGCCCAGATGATTAAGCCTTTAACAGCAGGTCAATCTACAACATTGCTTGATAAGTGCAATATACAAGCTAAGCTAAAGTAAGCATATTGGTTGCTTTGCTTTACAATAACTTTTAATGACGTTTCTCATAGACCAGCATGGATGAAATATTTGGAAAAGCAGTTAACAAGCCACTCCTACACAACAAAATTTATTTAATAGTTTAGATCTGGTTACTTAATGGCGCAGTGATGAAAGTCTTCCAAATAGAAGTTGCTCAATCAAGTTGAGATTCTTTAATTTGTTGGCCCCTGTTTCTTTACATTAGTAAACTCAATAAATAAGCTGTAAACAAAAGCTACAGTACCTTTTCTCCTCCACCCATTGTTTCATAAAGCTTCTCCAGCTGAACTCGCAGCTGTTGTATGTTGTTCATTAGAATACATGCTGTTTTTCCCTGATCACACCAAATACTAAATTCTTTAATGATTTTCTCAGCATACTGAAGCAAGACATTCTGCACAGTCTGCAAAATTATTTTACAAAAAAGAGTTCAATTTTATTGGCACTGCTTACAGTACATGCAATATCTAGAGGGTCAGTACAAAACGTGGACCCCTACATCTGGACCCCGTATTGGACTCCTTTTGGACCCCATCTGGACCCTCATGTGGACACCCTTCTGCAACCCCATCAGGACCACCTTCTGGAACCCTATTTTTCTTCTAGAAAATATGTGCTTCTGATTTAAATGATTAAACTTAGAACATAAGACAATGAAGTCTACTTAATTAGTGAAGCAGCATTGTGACTGGAATAATGACAACTGCGCGGAAAGAACTGCAAAGCCCCGAATGCGTCATCATCTCTTTCTGAAAGCACTGCTAACCATTTTTTTCCTTGACCATGTAAAGAAGAAAATTGAGGTGGGTGTTTTCTAGAATTATTGAATGGCAACTGCCATTCATTATCGGCCTGGTTGTAGCACAAAACTGTGTTTTTCTTTCCATAGATTTAGCTCCGACAGAGAAATTTTCCTATCTAAATGGCCACCATCTTGTTTGGAACGTTCATCATACCTACCATATACAGCTTTCAGAAACCACACAATGTGTTTATAATAACAATAACAATAACAATAACAATAACAACAACAACAACAATAATAATAATAATAATGAAGACTTTCTTTACGGAGGGTTTGAAATTCATATTTACATATCAACAAGACATGTTTCAGATGAAACATCATTATCATTAAATACAAGAAAATAATCCTCTGTGTTAACATTGTAATTTTTTGATTCTCGTGTTTTCTGCTTACTTGCCACCATGCACCTATCCTACCTTGGTTTGCAATGTTAATATTTTTATTATGCCAGTATAGGTCTCAATTTGCACTGAAATAACAGATAAAACTGAAAAGCCTCCATTTTCAAGGTCAGAGAAAATTAGTCAGCACTCAAGGTCAAGAGATGATGGCCCAGTTGTAACACCAAGAAATACTGTACTTTTACTTTTTTTACTATTCTTTCCTTGAAATTGTTATTTTAGGCACAACACTATGTAAATTGATTCATTCTTTGCATTTGTCCTTCACTTCACTGATTAAGTAGATTTCATTTTCATCTAATGTAAATTGGGAGCCCATATTTTCTTGAAGAAAAATAGGGGTCCAGATTGGGGTCCAAAGGGTCCAGATTGGGATTCAGAAGGGGTCCAGATGGGGGTCCAGAAGGGGGTCCAGAAGGAGGTCCAGAAGGGGGTCAAAAAGGGGTCCAAAAGGGGTCCAGATGGAGGGGTCCACATTTTGGTCTGACACATATCTAGATAATAAATTAGTCTTATACATGTAATCAATTTATAATAAGCACTTTCAAATCTATAGATCACACAGCAAAAGAAGTAGGCAGGCGAAAGGGTACATTGAATGACTCAACTGTTAGTGACATTGGCAAACAACCTCCTGCCTGATCTCACAATATATTATGACTTTACATCAAGATTTACAATACACCTCTCACTAAGTTATTTGTGAAACAATATTTCTATAAGGCTGCAGAAACACAGAAGCTGCTGAGTAGATGTAATTCAAAGAGACTAAATATTTTGATAATAATATTGCAATAACAAAGTGATTCTTGTTCCTCCTTTTCTTGGGATTTTCCAAGAGAAATACAAAAAATTTTCTTTATGCACCTATCAAGTTATAGAAATACTATTCAAAGTTTGGAAGACCTCAAAAAGGCAGTGGGCACACTAGCAAATGGTTTGTGTTCTCATAGTATGCCATGTTCTCACAAACTAGGGAAGAAGACAGAAAGGTTTTCTCGTTGTGAAAAGTGACATGTCTTTCAGACTTACCACAGTAAACTTGATTAGATAGCGAGTTTGAATTTCTGGATCAGGACAGTCAAGTTTTCGGACAATCTCAAAGCTCTGAAATGTAACAATTATAACAACTAATAAGCTAAATGATTCTCTATATGCCAAAACAATACAAATATCATCAGTCATGAAAATATATTATGTGGAATGTATGTTACAGTAACACATCAAGCAAAAAACAGAGCAACAGTGTCGATGCAAATAGAATTGTGACACTAGACATTCAAGAATAAAACATTCTTTTCTTCCCTTAGGAGTTCTTATTGTGTGAGCTGAAATTGCAAAACTCACATCGAATACCAGAGAGCCAAAATGGAGGATAATCAGAGCAAATTCTTACCTGGTTCAGTGAGCAGAAAATGTCAACCACTGAGTTTGAGAACAAAGTGTGTGGAGAACTGGTAGGAAACTGCAAAATACATGTAATAGAAATGAAAATTAAATAATTTTAAACATTACAAAACATTCTTTTATAGGATAGCTTACCTTCAAAATTGGTCAAGACACTTTTCCCCCAAAAAAGGAAGAAATTAATTAATACATAATAATAAATTAACTTTCAAATTGACACTTTGACATACCCCATCTCGCTTGTCTCTTTCAAGTGCTCCAATCATAAATTCCATTGAGACTTCATCATTCTCAGTCAGCCACTGTGAAACAAATGGCTCAAACCAGCTACAAGACAAAAACAAACCACACCAACAAAATTAATGAACTCATTATAATTATTCTAGTAGTACCATACAGGCATTATAGCTCCCTGCAGGCACTGTGCCTCTTATGCTAAATAGTAATATTGGTACAATGACTATAAAAGAAAATAAAAATCAAACTGTTTTAAAAACTTCCACTTCAAAACACTTGTGATCATGCTAGTAGGTGTCTAACATTTACAGCTTATCAGTTAGGTTCACTGTAACTGTATTATTGACGCTCACAATGCAGTCTTATTTAAACATTACCTGGGATATTCTGGCACTTTGCCTTTGTGTTCTGGACAATGACTGACAAACTCACTGTAAAACCACTTGACCTATAAAAAAGATGGTTGATGGTATTATTACAATTTAATGACAAGAATTTCTTTCAACTAGCATTCAATTAACTTTTGATTTTTCCAGCTGACTGTAAATAGGGGGAATACGTCCTGAAAAGTTTCAATTTCAAGATTTGGAAATTTGGAACAGGTGCTTCACTAGGACATCAGTTTAAACTTGAAACAAAATTAAGAACATATTGAAGGTTTTGCCTATCTTTGATAAAGAAAGTCTTTTGGTTAAAAAAATAATCAAACATGTTAAACACACAGGCATCATCGTAAATAAATTTTATACCTTGAAGTGAAGGTTCATATAATCAGCACTACTCCATCGAGACTGTTGTCGAATGTTGTGTTCTGAAAATTACACATTCAAGAATTAAATTTATTTATTTATTTTATTTGCCACACAAAATAGTACAAAAACATAAGAAAAAACTTATACTTATGCAAAGAGACCTAAAAGAAACTAGTCCAGAATGTTCTAAGTTGTCTTTAGTCCAGTTTTTGCTTAAAGCAATTTATGGTTCACTTATAAATTGAAAAGCTGCAATACCTTTCAACATCTCCTGGAGATCAGAACAAAACATGTTCCAAAACACCTGTGCACTGACTTCTCCCACATTCAGTTCAGTTGGAAACCTGTGTGAAACATTGGAACAGGTTTAAACATCACAGATCACAAACTGGCATAAGTTTTTCTGACTACACTCAGACTTTGTCTTGTATTTCAGTATAATTATACTATAAAAGTGGTACATACTGGTTGAGAACTTGCGTATAGATACTCTTATCTTCCTCGATCACTGACACAACCAGTGAAATCAGTTTTGGCCAGAAATCCAGGTTCTTAGGGCCAGCTGGTATACCATTTCGGTCCAAAGAGGTGCTCTCTGAAGCAAGCTCTCTGTCATACAACTCTGCACAGTTTGCATAGAGGTATGCATAGCTTCCTTTCATGCAGTTCTGTAACAAAGATGGAATAAAGAGATAGTTAGGATGATCTCAGCTACAACAAAGATATCTGGTTCCAATCTTAATAACTAAACTTAAACTTACAAGTACATTCAATGTCCAAAGTAGTTCTAATCTATTTCTTCTTTAATTTCTTTTATTTTGTTTCATTGTTTACTTAACAGGTATAGTTACAATAATTAATAAACAATTGAAAGTAAGATAAGCATTGTGTATTTTTGTACTTGTTTTGTACTTACAGGTGTACATGACTGTATAAAACCCTTAAAAAGATAAATCCTGAGTCTGATGTGTTACACTCAAAGTAATTAGTAAAGAAGGCAATTTTTACAGTTACATACTAATAGAATCTCATTTTCCAACCCTCAAGGGAACCCCTGATTTGATACTTGAATAACTATTAGTAAGCACTTATTTCACCCTAACCACAGGAATTATTACTGACCACACCATTGAGTTTGTCTTCTACTATTGAATCAAGTTGCCATAGCAACTAGCACTAACCTTAACACATTCACGCACAATTTCTGCTGTCCTGGTGGGTCGCTGACCAAGGACCTAAAAAAATTTATGAGGAGAGTCAGAAAGTCCGGTAAAAAGTTAGAAAATTGTATGCATGGTGCATCCCTTAGAGTACTACACTCCTAGATTGAGATTGGGCAAAGCAGAAGCAAGATGTCTGAACTGGATCTGACATTTAAAATTATTTTAATTTAATACTGAACAGCAAAATGTCATTGGACATAAAATTACTAGACAAACCTTCATTCTGAAAAAGGTGACACTTGTTAACAGATCAACTGAGGACTTTAAATCAACAAGTTTCTCAGCACTAGATGATGGAAAGTTTGTCTAAAATCCAATCAAAAGAATCACAAGTCACAATAACATTATCATGATAAATGACTATTATTAGATATTGGTGCATGTTTTCCACAGAGGGTGACAGATAAATAGAATCAACTATTATTATATGTTGCCTAATGTTTGCATATTGACTGTGTCTAGTTTAGTTACCAATGCATTACTGACAATAATTTACCACTGGGCACATGCTAATAATTTGAAAGAACACAATATATTGCAAACTGGACATGAACTTATTAACAATCGTGACTGGTGGAAGTCTGACTAGTTGGCTATTAACAACAGTCATGACTACCATGTACGTCCTTCTTGTTTTCCCGAACACACTCTCTTGTTGAGTCTTGGAAAGGACACACTACAGACCTATTATTAGTAAATCCAACAAATTAAAACAAAAAAAGTTGCAAAACCTTACCCGGTAATTGGCAATGTCAATTCTCAATGTGTTGTAAAGATGATCCACGATCTTCACAAACTTTTCACTCTGGAAAAACAAGGTTTACACCTGTGAACCACTTTTTTCAGCACAGTTGGAAGTTAGCATTAATTGTCCTCTATAGTGAATTCAAGTGTCATGTATAATGGCTTAATTTCATGCTGTGCTGGTTTTTTCCCAGGTTACACATCACTACAGGGCCGTAACCCATAGCACCTGTTGTAGCTGAGCATGTGATATTACCAGTGAACTTGGCTGTACATGGTTGAAACAGTTCTCCCATAAAGTGACAGGTTTGTTACAGGTATGAAGATGAAGGCTACAGGTGAGTCAAAACTTGTTTCATTAATGACAGCCCAGCACTACACAGGGCTTCTAGAAAGTACTACTTAGTTGTAGCTTGTAGGGAATAAACATAGGCACAGCACAATCAGATACACCACTTAATCCTGCTTAATTTGACAAACAAGGCCACCTCATACACCATATTCTTACCCCAAAGTTTGTTGAGGTGAATCTGTGTGAAGCAGACGTGGCAGAGTTTGTCGTGGTGTGAGAAAAGAAAGCATTTATGTTTGCAAGCAAACTGCTGATGACGGCAGGGACACCGGGACACATGTAACACGCTGTAAGACAGGACAAGTGACTGAAAACAGAAAAAACAAATCAATGTTAACAAACATATTAACTAGTGACATGCGAAATGAGGTTGTTTCCTGATTAAAGGAGTGATTAAGTCAGACCAGACATGGACTTACGTCATTGCTTGGTAGATACTTTCAATTCCATATCGCATGGCAAACTCATTCACTATTTCAAGAGCTGGTTGAGGAAAAAACACTTTCCATGGATCTTCTCTCTGTAACAAATTAACAAGAACACAGAATATATTTAAATGAATTAAAAGAAATTTAAAACGTTGCAATTTGTATCATAAACATTTGTAAATTTGTAAACTAAAATCCCAAGAACTTACTGAACTAGAACACGGAAGAGGAACTTGACCATTGTTCTTTTCACACAGAAAATGGAAGACATTCTACAAGAAAATTAAATAATTTTCAATAATTACTGCACACTGTCAGATCAAAATTAGTCATAAATATCAAAGCTAAAAACTGGGCTAACTTAATATTCCAGTCCAAAAATTGTTTTGGGTAACCACACTTGCAAGTTGAGGATAAAATTCTCAAAAGTTAAAGCTATAGACTAGTATGAGAAAGAGCTTTTATGGTAAATAAGGAAAGTTAATTAATGATACGTATTGTTTCTGATAATCACCTCATGAAGACAGGTGTACTGTTGATGATATGGCACAACCTTCTCTTCTCCTTTGATCTCAATACGTATTCTAAGACGTATTGCACCAGACACAGCTGACCTGTCTGTTCTCTTTTCTGGAGAAAACAAACATGCTACCATTAGTGGAACAACGTACAACATACTGTATTTCTAAATTACTGTATAAATCAACATGTATTTATAAACATAATTTGGGAAACAAAAGGAAGCAAAGCAAAGCAGCAGAAGAAGTCCATGTACTGCAAACTATGCAGCCAAAGAGAACAACATCAGGCTACTGCTACAGAGTTCAACCTGTGATTTACTTTTATGAGAAATAGTTCCAATGTGGTTTGAGCTCAAGCACTATTTGTTTTGAGCTGTCACGTATTGACAAACATGGTTTGAGTTATCGAGACTAAAATTATGTGAAAATGATCTGAAGCGAAATGAAAATTGCTTCGAGTTAGCGGGAGGTTCGAGTTATCAAGGGTTTGAGTTACTGAGGCTAAAATTACTAACAGTAACTGTATGACAGAAATCCAGGGGAAATTGACTTTGGTTTGAGTTTGAAGGGGGTTTATGTTAGTGAGGGTTTGAGTTATTGGAAGTCGACTGAAAACATATTTGATGGTGGGCTTTTACAACAGATGTGGTAGCTGCAGTGGCGTAATGGTTAATGTATCATGGGAAAGTAACATTACTCCTAATATATATTATTACTAACATGTACTTCATGGTACTGACACCATGAGATGTTTGGACACTGTGAGTAAGTTAGTCAAAGTGAAACTTTATATTTTAAGGCTTTCGTGCAAAAAGGGCATATATAGCTTTTTAGGCCAACTTTATTTTCTGCAGGATCAAGCTAATTTTTGGCAGACTGACTTGTTTTGACATGAAAAGCATCGTTACATAATTGTTTTTGTTGATTTGCGCTTCGTTTTCGAGAAATAACGTATGCAAAAAAACTCAGTGTTCCAAGGGTATCTTTTGGAGATCTTTTGTTGAGCAAAAAACAAAAGAAACCTTTTGTTTAGCTAAACAATGAAGCCACCGAGGTGTGGCATTTGCCACTAGTTTTATTATTCATATAATAATTATTACACTATTCTCTTACTGTTGCTTCGTTAGGGCATTCGAGTTTGTTTTGTCATGACACCGGTTCGATACGAGGTCGGTTGATTTTTTTTTCTGGTCTATTTCTCTACTTCTTTCAAAAATCAAAACACCTATTTAAAAAAAAACCATGCTGTCGAAGCTGCTTAAAGTAACCGTTTAAGTTCGAGCCACGTCAAGATCCACCTTCAAAGGATTCACTCCAAAACATGCCACTCGGAAAACTGAGTTTTTTTGCATACGTTATTTCTCAAAAATGAAATGCAAATCAACAAAAACAATTACACAACAATGCTTTTCATGTCAAAACAAGTCAGTCAAAAATTAGCTTGATCCTGCAAAAAATAAAAATCGGCCCAAAATGCTATATACGCCCCTTTTGCACGAAAGTCTTCATTTAGCTTTTAGCTTTCACCAGCTGACACTTAAACAACACTATAGCATACCCAGATTGTACCACACATCCATCTCTCCACTGAGTGTCCGCACTTCAATGATTGTCTGCCCAAGGAAGTCATCAGGCTCTCTGATCAGTTTTGATCTTACTCTGGCTTTGATATCATCATCTTCATCCCTGCCATGAAATAATACAAAGACAAGAACTCCTGTTTACATCATGTCAGGAAAATATTGCTCTATTTTTACATCTTTTGTGTTTCTATAAAGGTTGCAGTAACAGAAAGTTCATGAAAATGCTGTGGAAACTCATTTGCCTCATTAAATTAATGCTCCAAATAACATTCCGTTTCCACTGAGTTGCAGTAAAATAAGGCTTATTGCTTTTAAGCAGGTCAAAGTATTTTGCAATATTTCAGTTTAGCTACTGTTTATTGCCCTCAGTTAGACAGCAGTGTTGTACATTTTTTAATAAAGTATTCTTTTGATTTCATAAAGTAACCATAAATTAACTATTACCTATTTTGATAATACTCACCAAACCCGCACTTTGATTCTATCAGATGAGTTGTGACACTCACTGTCCAAGAGGAAAAAAGAATGATGCAATGAATCAAAACACTGTTTGCATTGGCACAGTTGTTCTTTCAGAAAAAGGACATGTAGGCATCTCACTTCATCCTGGAAGTATACCTTTACACTACAATCAAATCTCCTTGATATCTCTAGCTTCCAGTTAGCATATTATGGGAAGGAAGAGGAGAGATGGGTACTTGGGTAGGTGTGTAGTTTAAAATCAAACTTTTACTTATGTAATTTTACAGTGTTCATGCAACCCTACAATAGCTCAGTTGCAAGAATGTTGGATCTGTGTTCAGGAATGTGTTTGACAATAATACTAGGGTATCTAAAAGATAATAATGCTGCGGCACATTCTATTGATAGTGACATATTTTACGCAATGATTCATCTACAACTTCATGCATGATGACATATGGATGGCGAGGTGTGACAAGGGATCGGGACAAAAAGGCATATAGTGATCTGACCCATGTTTGAACATGAAAAGATACACATCAATCTCCCCTTTACCAGATCTCGAAAATCGAAAGATATGGAAGTTGTAGGAGTAGAAATCTAACTTATAAATTCTGTATTGATACGCATTAAATGTCTCAAGAATGTTGACAGACTGTGTCGAGGACGCGTCCATCACAATGTGTGAAAATGCTAAAGCTTTAGCTTAAATTCATGTTTGGATGAAAAGAAATAGATCGCAGCATATATGAAATTAGCGTGTTCTACGGTTTTCTTTTGTTTTAATTATTCTGTGAGCTTTAGGAGCGACGATTTCTCTTCATTTAAGAATTCGGCCAAGTAGGCAAGACTGCTAAGAAATGACATACTAAGTTTAAAATTAAGATGTCACAATTAATCGTCCAGATTTACAAACTTTCACATACTGCATGCATTAAGAACAAAAGCAAGAGTTGTGAAAGCAGGCACAATCTCCTTCACATCGTTTTACAGGAAAATCAGAGCAAAACACAACCACTAATCTCTCTCACTGGAATCCACGCCAAAAGGCGTCCCCCTGTAGTTCGTGGCGCAACGCACTCTGGTAAAAAGTGGCACAGTGCATTCTGGTTAAATGCGATGCATTCTGGTAAAAAGCGTTGAATTCGAGAATTTGGATCCCCTTTTACATATTCTTCTTAAATCCTGTTTATGTTGCTGCTCGCTCACTACGCTCGCTCCGCAACAAAAACTGATAGAATATGCATCTTTCCTCTTCCTGCTCATAACTTTAAACATTTTTTTACACCACCAACCCTGAATTCTTAAAATCATACTCACAATGGAAAGGTTTCATTCCACTCTGGGTTCAGCTCATGAGGTATGGTCTTAGTTCTTTTCTTTGTTCTGCCAATCTGAACTGTCACATAAGGGTCACTTGTGCCTGAAGGAATGTTAAGTACAAATGAGAACACATTAAATACACATATTGATAGTCAGATAAGAACTCAGTGCTAACTTCTCTAAAAACCAACCAGACATTTATTAAGTCATTAACCAACAATCAACCAGAGACGCTTTATCACTTTCAATGAGACCTGAATTCTCAAAGACGACAAACCTGTTTTATCTTTTGCAATAAGTCCTTGTGCACTCACAACTAGGAATGAAAAATATGAATAGAATAACGTGTTAGGTTGGATAATAATATAAATACTAAATAGAAAAATGTATTGTAGTATAAGTTACACTGTACTGTTCCCCAAATTGTTCCAATAATACTGCAACATCTACGTACCAATTCTTGCACATCAGTTATTTTTTAAAAAAAAGCTATTACACTTTTTGGAACTCTTAAGTTATTCAAACAATAAGGCCATTTATATGTGGCTTACATAAGATGTGAACTGCACCATGTATACGAGTGCCGCTTACCAGCATATAAGTTGCAAAGTGCTCGTACAGTATACAGTGAAACCTCTATTAAGCGGACCCCCTATTAAGCAGAAAACCTCTATTAAGCGGACACTTAGCCTGGTCCTGAAATTAAAGTGCTATATTTCCCTTTATAATGAACTTCTATTCAGCAGACATCTCTATTAAGTAGACGTGGACACTAAAGTAAATTGTATTTGGCTAATTTCTATTGTTAAAAACCTCTATTAAGCGGACACCGGACTGAATTGACACTGTGGCATTGGATTACGTCCTTGAAATAGTCGATTAAATGTACCCGTATTATCATTGCTGTAAGGAAAGGGCATTAGGTAATGAAAGCTGATGAACTTGAACTCTGGATAGCCTTGTTAACAACCTGGAATTTTATTACAGTACAGAGGAACCGTTGAATGTTAATTGTTAACAAACATGGTGCAATTGTTATAAACCTTTATTAAGCAGACACCCTCTAATAAGCGGACACTTGGGAAGGTTCCGAGGGTGTCCGCTTAATAGAGGTTTCACTGTATTAAATGATTTACGGCTATTTGCAACCAATGCCGCGCTTTTTTGTTGGTTGTCACAGCAATCCTGAAATAACATGAGCGTTCGCATGAGCCTGGGAAAAACTTGCAATTGTGCTGGGTGAGATCACTTCTTATGTAAGCCGCAAACAAACATTCAATAAATAAGACTTTGTGCACAATTAGTAAGCCTCAACATACATGATTGTACGAATTACCCAGCTAACACTTCACTTTACCTGTGATGAATATTTTTGCCAACCACTTAGAAGTTCCATCTAGGATCAAGTTTTTGACAGCTTTCATGTGTCCAGCATGTGTTTTGGGCACCATGTGGAACACTTCACTAAATTTTCAATAAAAAAAAAATACAGCAACTATGAATACCATATTTTGGTGCAAGTTACTGTGATGTGACAGCTGGCCAGGATTACGATGCAGTTATTCATGGCAGGGCATCATTTTTTCTTACCTTAACTCCCTTCCCTTAACTTCTCTGAACTTCAAAACAGAATTTGGCTTTGGCATTATATAATATTATGATATTAATTTAATATATAATTAAGTTAATGGGTAAAAAATAAAATATTTGACCCTCGGCTTGAAACTAAAATTTAATTTAATTCTCTTTGCTGGGAATTACATGCAATATTGAAAGATAACAGGTCAATTCTGATATATTAAAATTCTAACTTGGTTCCGAGGCTTAGGGGAATAAAACAAAAGAAATTAATTATTCATCCCTCATCCTCAATGCAATTTCTTTTGTTTTATTCCCCTAAGCCTAGGAACCAAGTTAGAATTTTAATATATCGGAATTGGCCTATTCATATCATTCAATGTGTTTATCAGAATTGGGTTCCTATAAAAACACCCGAAGAGAAACTTATTGCAAGGATCTGGCACTAAATCAAATCATTATAGAATACATAAATCATGCCTTTTTTCATCTTGCTTTTCTGTAGCACATTTTAAAAATTAAAGTATATGCACCTGATTTGCTCAAATATTTCCGGTCTAGTTGCTTCTCTGGATTCCATTCTTGCCTTCATAGCAACAATGATGGAATGTGTTTTGTCATCTGTACCGTGTTTAGCTGATTTCTCAGCGGCACCTTCAAGAATCAATGCACAAAATGTAAATTAATCTAAAAAATAAAATAAATATTAATCTGATTCGTATGAATGAATAATTATTAAGAAAAACTTATGTTTCAGTGACATAATACTGTGATGGCAAGGAACAACTTACGTTGTAAGCAATCAGCATTCAGTAAGTCCTTACACCTCTCATGACATTTGACTCCACACTCTGAAATCAACAAAACATTTTTATGACTTGGATTAACTTTGTCTTTACTGACTGGCTGACTGATCGACCAACCGGCAGACAAGCACACAGATGAAAGGAGCAAGTCAACTTAAGTTGCTCAAGCAAATAAATTCTACATGTATTGAATCACATGCATGCTAAAAGGCACCTCACCCTTTGTATCCACAATTTTCATTTATCAGTGATGTTTCAGAAGCATGACTAGAGCTCTACATGTATGTTGACTTCGCCAACTGAATGATGACCTGGATAAGCTAAATGGCTGGTTAGCTGGCTGGATGTATCATTAACTCACTGGGTGACTGATCAATCCCACTGCTTGATGATAGCATGAGCTAACTGTCTGAGCTAACTGACTGGATCACTGGCTTGCTATTCACCTTTGCATTTAAGACCTTGTCTTGCCAGACCCCAAAGAAGACCTTCGCATTCATAGCAGTAGGCAGGCACTTGAGTCGACCAAATCTCAAATCTGTGAGGTGTGGTGTCTAAAACAAAGAATGTACGAAGGAATTCCAAGTCAGGTGGGTGTAAAATAATGCAAAACTGGTTCAGAACTGAATATGGCACCGACAAGGACACGATGACAGTATTGAAAGCAAATCAATTTAATTACCTGATATGGGATAAATAAGTGCCTGAAGCGTCTTCTTATAAACATGCAGTTTCTGAAAAAAAAAACATTGTGAGGAGATAAACTGAATAGTAACTTAATACTACATTATAAAACTACACACAGTAAGTCATATTAAGTTATATAGTAGACACTTTAAACATACCAGCTCTTCATCATTCAAATGAGCTCTTTGTGACATCATCATGTGAGGTTTTCTTATCTGTTTTGTGCTTGGTTTTGGTTGCTGTAAATAACAGAAAGAAACAAACAGGTCAGGCTGCTTGGTGTGCAAGTACCAAAACTAAACTATTTTTCTGCTAAACTATTTTCATTGGTAGTAATCCCAGACCCATCCCCTCTCCCCTCTCCACACACACACACTTAAGGCTACAAAAATCTAATGTGAAAAATCAAAATCTTTCTGTCTGTCTCATAATAATGTTCCTGCCAACTTTTTCCAAGACACAGGCATGAGACTTTTGTCCTGGGAGTGCCAGGGCTTATCAAGACAACCCAAATAATGATCTGATGACATCCGAAGATTTCCAGCGACTTTCATGATTTCCACTCCCCATCCAAAAGATGTAATTCACCAAAAATAACACTATCCACAGCCCTTTAATGTCCTTTGAAAATCAGAGAATTGGGGAAAGTGTGTCATCATCATCAACTTTTCTTGCTTTTCAAGTTGACATATTTTCAAGTTAACATATTTCAAAAAATTACGAGTCTGTTAAGACTGTAATAGCTCAAATTTTTTAGCCAGGCATGAGAACTTTTGCCAGTAGGTTTGAGTGAATACCACATCAAAGTGTTTGACCTTCAGGCATATTTGTGCCTAAAGCAAGAGAGTTCACAGGTATATAATAACCATCCAAAAATATAAATTCATGCACTTACTCTTAAGGAAAGTAACTTACTACAGGTAGTACTTCTAATTATTGTACAGCTTGTACTGCATTTTACAGCATGCTCAGAGACTTGCAATGTTCATATGACAATAGTCTTAGGTTTCTTATTGTTATTTTTGTAAAGTTTAACTTAAAATATGGATATTCTTGAGCAAACATAGAGTATATCTAAAATTGTTCAGACGCAAGATTTCTTGCAAGTATGAGCCCAAAGTAAAATTTATTTTGCTAATGAGCTCCATCCCCCGTGGCTTTATCAGACTTTAACAGTATACAGTCTCAAAACATATCAAATCAAATGACTGCTTCCTAGAAAAATGACAAGTTTTAAACTAAACTTACAAAGGGAATTGAGGGTCTTCTTTTCCTCATCAGAGAACTAGAATTTGCAGAGTTGAGAAGTTCTTTAGTTTTTTCATCCCTGAAAGGTAATAAGGAAAATCCATCACTAATTTGACATGTAACAGTTCTATGACTAAACAAAACTATTCTAAATCAATTTATGAGATTATATTAGCTTTCTATTATAATCTACCTCTCTAAATAAAACCAACATAATTTTCTTGTTACATGTGAGAATGTTATTTTGAATTTGAAAACTATTTTCGAAAATACATCAAAGAGAATAATAGTGTGGGCTTCAGTCAAAACAGTTCAGACATTCTACCCTCAGTATTGAAGCAATAAGGTATAAATTACGAGACACTAAAATATATTGAATTCATTCTTTGTTTCAATATTTCATTCTTTAAATTTAAATCGCAATATATTGAAACCACAAATTATTTGATTTAACACTCTACTAATATTTATAAGAGTGACATAATGGTTTCATCAGCGAATGGCACTGCAGAACTCAACCAGAATTTATATAATATTAGCTATTAATAACAACGTTCAAATATGACACGCAATTTCTACTCATTTTGTTCCTCACAATACCAAAACAGAAGCAAAGCAGTTTCGTGCATGGAGGGAGCTGGAAAAAGTCAGTAATGAAAACAAGAATTATGTGGTTCCAGAAAATATACATACCCCCCCTCCCCATGAAAGGGATTAAAAATTCCACAGGGGTAGGAGCGTTAGAGGCTCAATAAATTCACGGGTGGCGGTGGTGTGGGCGGTGTATCAATTATTTTTTTCCAGACCGGTTGATAATGTTCAATTTTCATTTGTGTGCATTTAGCTTCCCGAACCGCGGACACAAAAGTAAGTCTTGTTAACAGCACAAAATGATCATTGTCATCGCGGTTAGGCTCGATTTCTGTCGCCATTTGAGTGTGGCCATTTACGACCATTTACACGACAAGCGGTAGGTGAGCGAAGCCCATGTTGTTGAAAGTAGACAAGTAAATCCTGTCCTGTAAATTACAATCGCTTGAATGTCTGCCACTACGAACTTCGTCTTTGTCGGCAGATATTTACGTCACAGTTTCTTGTTGTCGTTCGCCAGCATGAAAAACATTCTTTGAACTAAACACAGTAATTATGTCCCGTCAAAACATTATCCGATCCCGCCAAGAATAATTCTTCGAGAACTAAGCAAAACCACTAACAGTTATAGTTCAGGAGGCGAATACTATTCGTAACAAAAACTACACGTGCGATGTAAAAATAAACGTCTTACAGCCCGGACTTGCAGCTTCAAAACATTAACATTTTCGCATAAAAGGACAAGGGAACAAGTTCTTCCATACCTACCCATGGTGAATCACGCAATAATTACATTTGCACTACATTTACACAAAAGTGAAGGTATCCCAAGTAATGCAAGTGAAGTCCAGGACGGGAGCGTGCACGGCATCAACCATTACATCGTTGTATTCAACTTTGTTTTCAGAACCTTCGAGTGTGTGCACTGATGTTATCGAACGCTGGCATGCTGCTTTGCAAAGTCATTTTCGGCAAACTTTGCATTACATAAAAACATCTAATATGTTACAATACAATTCTGTTATTCTCCAGAGTCAGTCAACATCATCATAGCTAAAATGAAAAAATTATGCAAGTCCGAAAGCATGTCAAATTTTCCCCGCCAGACGACGAGACGCTAATTGTTGCGGAAAAGACTGAATCATTGTACAAACAAAAATTGCGAGAAAGCGAGAAACGTCCTTTTCAGGCTATCGCAGTTATTCTTTGCAGGTCAAGACGTCCAAGACGAGATTTTTCAACAGCCAAACGAAATGTAATCTGAGACGCAAAATTCTTCTGAAAAACGTAAATACAGCATGCAAATTGGGCGCACCGAAATTTGATACAAAATGTTGATTTGATTGTTAATTGTGTCTAGAAACCCGGAAGTCTAAAATTGTTTTAGAATTTCCGCGGACTTCAAGTTTTATTTTGGCCTTGCAGTTGAGGAAATTTTCGAGCCTGGGCATACTATAAAATCTTGAGTTTTCGACACTTGAAAAATTTTCGCGCTTTGACTCCGGAGTGAACTGTTTCCAAATACTAGTATCTTCACAAATTTCCGTTGCAGCACTCTGAGAGTACTCGATATTTGTTCACAAATGCCAAGCGATTCTGGACTAAGAGTAGTCTACCCTGTGAGCAGAGGTCCCTTCAATCTTCCTTCTTTCGCTTAGTCCGCCGTGCGTGACACGAAAGAAAACCGCGAGAAAAAAACATTGGCCGCATTCGCGTCACGCACGATGGACTAAGCGGAAGAGGAACAACTCGTAGTCTAAAGTGATTCTAAATAATGTTTTGGTTTTGTAGTGGACGAATTCTCTTAATAGCTTCGGCATACTATAAAAATCTTGACTCACGGGTTTTAATTTGCGAAGATATTATTGTAAAACAGTTGACTCCGGAGTCAGAGCACGAAAATGAGTCATTCCGTGGAAATTCTATAATAATTTCAGACTGCCGGGTATCTAGTTTTTTGAAAACACTCCCCGGCTGCTGGGTCTCTAGACCCAAATTTTGTTTTTACTGGTGCAGTGTAAAGCGTTTCTTTCCAAGCATTTGTTTCTCAGTGCCCTTGAAAGCGAACTTGCATTTTGATATCTATTCCTTATCCAAGTGCTGCTGTTTTGTCAGGAAAATGAAGCGGAATTGGTTGCATAACTGACGATATGCATCTGTGATAGTATTCATCACGCGACTCGACGTATCTTTCTGCTGATCACACTATACGCTGATTTACTACAAAACACACGTAAGCATCAAAATTCAGACTCTGGAACTATAAATTAGCTTAGTTCTTAATTTAACTAAAAACAAAAATATTTCCAGTGGGTGTGCAAAAAAATTGGAAATTGTTTCAGAGGGGAGAGGGGTAGATCTTCTGGTCAGATTTTAGAAATTCCAGAGGGAAGGCGGGCTCACATGAAAAATCCCTTCAGTGGGGGGTATGGATGTTTTCTGGACCTACACAATTCAAAATATGCTCCTTGGTCCCAGTAATGTGAGGATAGTTTCCAAGAGCAAGGCATTGGACATAAATGAAAAGATCAATGAGAAAGCACCCAGATTGGGGGGTGGGGGGGGGGGTACTCCATATAACAACCTATACAAGAAGGCTCTGCCCAAAAGGGGTGCCTTTTTCGGGTTTCAGGTATAATATGTAGATTTAGCTGTCTAAAAGTGGAGCTTCTGGGCCGGGTTGTTTAGAGCCTGATCCAAGATAAGCCAGAATTTTGGTTTGAGCATTCTAGTGCAGAATGCACTATTGGGATGGTTTAGGCGGCTGCTGTTTGCTAAAGCACTAAGCCATAAGTCACTAAGGCACTAAGGTGTACACTTAAATGTTTGTTTAATTAATTAATTTCATTATTATTAATTAATTACCATTGCGACAAGAGGGTGGGGTGGGTTAGGTACCTGTGTGCACTACGTAAAACATGTTATACCTCCCTCCATTCATTAATAACATCAACGCTATACATTTGTTTCAGAAAATCCCTTGCTCTCCTTGTGGTACTATTCTCTTTAAAACAAAACCAATTAGCTCTAAACGCATATGCAGATTAGTTATTGTTTGTGTCAACTATACATTGGGTGGAAGATACATTGCATACGGGATCACACACAAACGTTAAGTGCTCTTCCTTGTTGTAGAACCCAACATGTAAGACGCATGCATTCTAGCATCGTTAGGGCTATACACTCTGTTTTCATCCCCAAAGCCACACAGTTATTGCTATATCATGTGATGTGACCGAGGATGGCAGTTATTTTTCAGGTAGTACCACTTCTCCCTTCCAAGAGCAAAAAACACTACTGTGACTTTGTCTCTTTTGGAATTACCTCTATGTCGGTTCAACAAATATCTGCTGTTTGCAAACTGTGTGTTTGTCAGGGTCAGATAAAAAAGGGAAATGCTTTGCTCTTTCTTAGAGGCTTGTTAATTTCTTCCTTTAATTGTCTCTTCAAGAGAGACCACAAATTTCCCAAATTAGTGGCATTACAACTTGTCAAATTGTAAATTTGTGACAAAAGAAACCAGGAAAGTGCTTAAATATTGCTACAGACTCCGTAGCACCTAATGAAAACAGAAATTAATTAAATCGCACTTTAAAGCAGTGAAAAAAGAAAACAAGCACATCTCTGTGTTTTAGAGCAAATGAGGGATTCATTTTACATACCTTCGCGAGGAAAACAAAAGTATCAAGTTACAAAATTGTTGTGAAAAGTTAAATTGTCACGATTGCTGCTTCACCATATTATGAATTTAAAAATTATAAATGGAAACAACGTAAAACACCAGAGTAAACAGTAATTGTGAGCCTTTTTCGAACCTTGAATTAAAATACTATACACACATGAAACAAGCACACAGCTAAGATTGTCTTATCAAGGTTTCTGTCCATTCATATTCTGCAAGTTAAGGGGAAAATACAAACCAGGAGTGGACCGGGCAGGGGATCTGGAACCTGTGTGACTACTGTGCCAGAGCTATCAATTGCATTCTGCAGTATCTGAGAATGTCTCAATAGTTTAAAGTGCCTATGAAGTAAAAAATAATTGCTGCTTATTTGAAAGGCTTTTCAAAGTAAAAAAGAATGGCGTTTTCGTTTTTGGAATATCTTCTTTCGTTTTAGACATATTCACAGTTTTGTATTATGCAAATGAGGAAAGTGATGACATCATAAATAGTTCAACTTAAACAATAAAACACTGAATAAAGAATATCTCTGGAAGTATTGGAGCAGTGTTCTTCAAACTTGACACCAGAAATGTGTATCACAAAAGAAACAGAATGAATGCTGCCATGGCAACACTCTTGGCTCCAGTCTCTTTCTGTGAAAAACCAAGCATCCCCATTTGGTAAGCTTACCACACTTTTTGTCTGCCATAAAACTGTCAGCACAGCTGCTGTTATCAGCTGAAGATAATATATGATCACGACAAATTTGGAGCAGTTTTTTTAGATGCACTGGACATGATAAGCTTTCCTCTTGAAGATAAACATGTTCTGAATGAACAATACGTAATACAAAAAAGTCATGATGCTAAACAGAAAAACCCTCTGCACATGATGCATTTCAAAATACCACGTGGTTGGTTTGAAACAAACTCGTGGCATCAAAAACGCGGCAAAAAAATTTGTGGGTGTCATGGTCTACTGGGAAGAGTAGTAAGAGAAAAATTTAAACTTCAGTTAACTTTTAATCCAGGGTGAGTGGTCGGGTCAGTGTTATCTGGCTTCCGAAAAACCCAGTGATGATTACAGTAAGTTAACCTGGCTTGAGCTCACAATCCAATCAAAAAACTAGTACTTGGTCTAAACTTGAGCCCACAATGTGGTCACGTGATACTGGTTAGCAGATACCTGGATTTCACATGTGTCAATTGACCATAACAAGGATGTCCAATATCAAAGATGTATGCTGTAAACCAAAGCTGCATGTCTTGGTCAACTTATTAGCTGAAGTATGGCTGCCATGTTGCACGATGTCCCCAGGCGCACACACCCACGACCAATACCGCAAGCCATGTTTACCATGAGAAAAGCGATTTACAGGTATCGGGCTATCATGAACCGGAACTGAATAAATAATAACTTTTTTTTGGTGTTAACACCTCCTCTGGTTATGCTTGATGTTCTCCCATAGTATTGATCATTGACTTCATTCCAAAGGGTTTAGAAAAGGAATACAGAAAGTACATGAAAAGGGTACCTTTTAAAAAGTGATAGCTAGTATAGCATAGCTAGAATGAGTTATAGCATTTAGCTGGGGAAAAAATAATTCACTCGCTCAGTCAGTCAGTCAGTCGGTCAGTCAGTTGATAGGTCATCCACCCCCGGGTGAGAGTCAAAAATGAATACGAAATAACAATACCAGGAGCATCTGCGTGTGGTTCCTGGAGATACTCTGAAACCTCCCTTTCGCCGCAGGGGTCCATTTCTGTCTGGGTTGTCATTATCATTATCATTATCACTTTCATTGCATTGCACTGGTTTCTTTAATGTTGCTTCCATTGTCTCTGGATCAAGCTGTTCAGTGACTACTACCTCCTCATCAAAGATTTCAGCTCCTTCTTCAACCTATGAATATATAATTAAAGACCAATACAGTAAATATTAAAAATAAATCTTTTCAATCTTTTTTTTTTTTTTTTTTACATTTTACATCCAGTTGTTAAGTTAAGTATTATTTATAACTTAGAGAGTAACTATTACTACAAATGTCAGCATGCACCCTTACAAGAAATCCAAGCTCAAACATTCAGATGGACAGCAGAGTTCAAAATAGACAAAAATGATATAAGGGCTCAAAACTTGGACTGGATCAACTCGGATTGCTGACTTAAGATAAATCCCAAACACTGCTAATTACTTGAATAAAATTAAGATGACAGCTACTATAGATAGTACTGTGTTACACCTATAACTACATACAACATCTACAATCCTAGAGCCTGGCTACAAACTTATATGTTTTTTTTTTAATATATATATAAGCTTATATGGTTGACAGTAAGTTTAGAATCTTTGACAAACTAGCATTATATCCAGAGTTGAGGCAGTGATAAAACATATTGTTGCTTCATGCCATAGGAGCTATAGATGAACACCAATCTCCATTCACTTTCTAACGTGAGCAGACTCCGATGTCAAACTGTTACTTTTCAAAATCATCATCTTCATCAGCTCACTTTGCAGACCAGATCTTCGTGGATTTGTGGTCCCCGTGTTCTTTTCACAATTGTGAGAACTGCTTTCTTTCGGTGTCGTCTGAGACTTCCTTTTGCATGCCAAAGGCACCAGCAAGGATCACAAAAACCTTAATAAAACAACACAGGCAAAATTGAAGTTGAAAGAAGAAAAAAAACAAAAAGTACAGAAACAAGGAGAATGTCTTCCTGACAATAAAGGTATGAAAACTTTTTATATGAAAAAGAAACTTATTTATGCATCCAGCTGGTAAAACTGATAAAGTTCTGCTGTATAAATTACTGCTGTATCAAAAGTCACCTTAGAGTTACGTGACAAATTGCGTGACAGCTTGAGGAATATTAAAAAGGAATTGAAAAAAACCTTCAAGTGTTATGAAAGTTCCCTATATTTCATAAAAAATCTTCCATAACCTTGAAAACCTTTACTTTTCAAAATGAAAATGCAGCTATATTCTGCTTTTCGAACGATAGTAGTATCTTAGAATGTTGTTATCACAATTTAAACAATCGCTCCTAGCTAAAACCGCAAATATTTTCGACTCGATCTATCAGATTATGACATCTGTAAATCTGATGTTTCTTTGAAATCGTATGTTGTAGCCTTCTAGATTCAATTATTCCTTAACAAACGGTGCAAAAATATGAAATAACAAATAATTCTGTCGTGTTATGTTATATAACTAACACTGTCACGCAATATGCGCAAGATAGGGGGATTCCTCCTGCTGCCATAAAGTGCGCATCTGGTGTATCTGTTTTGCTGTAGCAAGACATTTTCTCCACTTAAAATGTAACTTTACTAAAGATTTTTAGAGCTTGGGTTAGTTTTAATTCAAAAGGGGGAGTAAAACTCTTCAAAAAGCGTACTCACCTAAACCACAAATCTCGCAATGAAACTCCTTCGTGCCATTCAGGCAGGACTCACAAAGACGCACCACGACCGACTCGATTGTATGTTGTCGTAATTTACCCTACAAGAAAACCAATTTAACCGCCCTTGCCATATTTTTGAGCCGAAAGGATAGTGCCTAAAACAAACACTAATTCATTCGAATAGCGAAGCATAAAGATTAAAATTTGTCTACCTTCAAATGGAAGATGAAGTGGCATCGAGGACAATATTTTAGTTGGCACTCGATGCAATAAACTTCTGCACTGCGATCCTCACATTGCTCACAATTTCTAGAATGTAAAAGTCCACTTGAACTGTGACATTCTGAAAATAAGCCTAAAATCGTAGGCCACTGGTACATGTATATGACAATAATAAACTAACAGAACTGGTACAATCAGAGAAGTAACGGCGCCCTTACAGAACGAAGGTTGATTTTTGATTCATTTGATTCATACTTCGTCGCTCGTTTTGTGAGCGAAAAGTTCTTGAGGAGCTTCCCTCTTGACCAGCGAGATAGTTCCACGGCTTAAACATTTCAAATTTGGTTAAAGAAGAACCAGGAATCGAAAATCGTTCTCATGTGACGGATTCGACTAACTAACACTTCTAAATCGTTGTGTGACCGACATTGGCGGGAGACCGGCGAGAGACCGGCGGGAGACCGAGTTATCAGCAAGGGGTCTGGATGTCAATGACCAACAAAACGATCATTCAAATAAGCATTCTGATTGGTGGAAATGTCAAAAGCAGTGAGTTTATTGAAATTTTTGTACAAAACATTGCTTGTCAACAAAATGACAAATTAATATGTTCCACCAAATTAAAACTTGCTGATTCGAAAGCACTAAGGGACGAACCTATAGGGGTAGATTTAATAGGGTTGCACCCCTCCCCCAGAGAACATATACAGATATTGAGGGGGTTAAAATCTGATGTAGAGCAAGGCCCTCTGCAAGGGTGCCACAGTAGCCTAACAGCAAGTTAATTTTTTTTCTTTATTAGCCCACTTGAGTTAATTTAAGCACTGACCAGGGTCTCACTGATCAGGGTCATTGTAATGACAACAATATTTACTGTCACAGTGCCTGTCTTCATCCCAGAGAATAGATGGGTGCCACAAAACTGTTCAGGAAAGCAGACAAAGTTGGGAAGTGGTTTAGAGAGTTAGGATTTAAATCTGGAGGTCCCTGCTTCAAATCCTCCAACCCTATCTCCAGCAAGCGCCGATGTGACCTACTTTTTCTCATGCACCTGCTATACAGTCTATACCACCCACTAGAACTTCTCGGCCCTGATTCGTAAATACCCAACTGGTCAGCATCCCACCAGTTGGGATCCTTAGCATGTTTCTGTTCTTTTGGCAATATTTGTTCTCATATCTAGCATCCTCCATTAGCACAGAAGTGCTAATGTGTAAACATTTAATTATAATTTTTTTTTTTTAATGTTTGATCATAACTTGCCCTTGGCTAGAAAAACATCCAAGGGGGTAGCAAAGTGTCTAGAGCCTTTTCATTTAGAAAACTAGACAAGCCCACCATTGTTTGATCGAAGCAAAAATTTGGCATGGCTATAAAAGCCAAAAAAACTAGCCTGCGAGCAGGCTCCCATGTGTTGCGGCAGGAGCATAGCTCAAGAGATGCATCAGCAAGTGAAGCGAGCTGGCTCAAGAAATGAGAGCCTGCACAGAAGGCATTGTTTTCCAAATACAATGCGTTCATTCTGATTGGTGAAAAATGACAGGTCCTATTAATATGGCCAAAACCAGCGGCATTTATCAAACACAAACATGGCTTGGCATCCGAGAAGCCAAGTATGGCATTTAAACTGGAGGCTTTTCGAAACCTTCCCATTGAAGCAAATTATCTGGTTGATCTAAAACACGGACAGGAAAAAGCTGTGGATTGCCTTTCAGAAGGGATGTTTTTGCAGTTATGCCAACTGGATGTGGTAAACATTTTATATTTCAACTATTTACAACTGCAGTGATGATCAAGAAAGTTCACAAAGAGCGACATTCCAATACTGTAGTGTTAGTGACTTGCTCACTAACCAGCTTAATTCAGGATCAGGTAAAGAAGGGAAAATCACTTGGCTTAAAGATGTCCAAGATTTGTCCAACGTTGTGGGCAGCAAAACACAAGCATCAACCCTTGAAGCAAAAGATCTCAAACAATACCATTTTGTGAAAACACCTCTCTCAACTTTGTATGACAACTCTGTGTCAATCAAAGATCTGAAGCACAAAATTGTACATTTATTTGGCCCTCCCTTCGATATCATGCACAAGTTGTTGTCAGTGAAATGTTCTAATTTATTATGACTTCTAAGTCTACCTTTAACATTGCTTGATGCATTTATCAAGACACACCAAACACAGACCAAAAGAACAACTTTATTCAACATGTGAAGGTGAATTAATCAACATGACACGAGCGTGGGACAAAGAAAAAGAAAAATTCTGAGTCCCTGACAGGAATCGAACCCATGACCTCCCGAACACCAGGCGGGCGCTCTATCCACTGAGCTACGAGAACTCATGGAGAGCAAGGTCATTTAACTGAGTTCATATATGATAGGTGTCCTGCATACTGCTAGGATCAACGCTATCGAATTCATCATGAGTAGTGATAAGTTAATAAAGATGGTGAATTTTAAGACCTTGCTCTCTATGAGTTCTCGTAGCTCAGTGGATAGAGCGCCCGCCCGGTGTTCAGGAGGTCATGGGTTCAATTCCTGTTGGGGACTCAGAATTTTTCTTTGTCTCACGCTCGTGTCATGTTGATTAATTCACCTTCACATTTCGTTACCGAGCTTAAAATTCACCATCTTTATTAACTTATCTTTATTCAACATGTTTGCAATAATTCTAACACCAAAAGGAATGATGACACCCATGAAGGTGTTTCAAATTTTAATAGTTTAAATAATAAAATACACTCTGCTGGCTGAGTCACTGACTCCCCAAAACACCTGACTAACTGATTTACTGTCTTTCTGTCTATCTGTCTACCTGCCCGCTTACCTGTCTGTATGTTGTCTGTCTGTCTGTTTGTTCGTCTGTCTGTCTGTCTGTCTGTCTGTCTGCTTGCTTGTCCATCTGTCTACCTGCCTGTCTATCACGGCCTGCCTGTCATTCAATCTGTCTGTCCATCTGTCGAAGGTTGTTTGGTCAGACAGGTGGCCGGCCGGTCTGTCTGCCTGAATTTCTCATTGCCCTTATTCCGCTGTATTTTTGGGTCTATCTGACCAGCTCCTATGACAACTTAAGGGTTTGCTAATTAACTAACTCACTCAATGACTAAACTGACTAAATGTACCAGAACCACTATGAATCTTCATCCAAATAATTATTTCAAAGAATTACCTTCTTTCTAGACAAGTTTACAAACCTTGCATTATAGTTAATTACAGAAGTCACAGTCAACTCCCGATAACTCGAACCTTCAAGAGAAATAAGGTTTGAGTTATCAGGAGTTCAAGTTATTGGAAGCTGAGAACAAATGACCAGAAATAAGGAAAAAAACATTGTTTAATGTTTTTCTATTCATGCAATATGTATTTTAATCAAATTTAATGCCATGTAAAAAAATTTAGTGTAATGCAAAAGAAAGGAAAAAGTTCACACAGCTGCTTCAAAATAAATTTAATGTTTTGGACTACAGTACACAGTTTGTTTTGACTTGTCACGTATTGACAGACATGGTTTGAGTTATCGAGGGTAAAATTAGATAGGAAATGACCTGAAGGGAAACAAAAATTGCTTCGAGTTAGCGGGAGGTTCGAGTTATCGAGGGTTCAAGTTACCAAGGGTAAAATATTATTACAGTAAATGTATGACAGAAATTCAGGGGAAATCGATTTTGGTTCAAGTTAGTAAGAGTTCGAGTTATCGGGAGTTGACTGTAGTTACTGACCAGGAGTTATTACTGAGACATGTAAATTTTGAACAATTGTGCCCTACCTCCATGCTTGACTCCAATAATTCTTCAAAGAAATAATCACCCTCTTCTCCTTGCTGGCTTTCAGGCAAAACAGATGTTGACAACATGGCATCTTCCTCTTCATCCTCTTCCAGTTCTTCACGGATGTCATCGGAGGTACATGCAATAGTATGATCAAAATGTTCTGTGTAGCTGATCATTAGTCTGTCTCTATCAGCTTCACTGTCACTGAAACGCCCATCAGCAATGTCATCTGAATCTTGGTAATTCATTTCCGGGTCTGAGTCCAAGTAGGGATTGTAGAGGGCTGCATCACTTGTGTAGGCACTGTCTAATTCATCATTAACTGATTACAAGAGGAGCACAAAAGATTAATTCTTTACTTACAATAATGAACAGAATAAACAAAACACTGATTAGCAAGCAGTATGTGCCAACTCCTAAAGGTTTTGAATGTGGCAGATTATGGCCAAAGGCTTTATGCATCCCCTTGGCTAAGAGACCAGCAAATAAATACAGGAGTTACTCTGAGCTAAATGGTGCTCCAGTCAGCCTATTAGCATAGTGGTTAGTTGAAACAGCAATTGATTGAGTCTGAACAGCATACCAATTAGCCTAAATAATGGTGAATAATGGTTAGCTCTGAAGTTATGGTTAGAATAACATAATATGATACATATAGTATTAGGCAGACATTTGGCACATATTCTGACTTAATGCTGGCTCAGATTTGACTTGACATTGATAAACTCTTATCAAACAGCTTTATATTCACACAAGCCGCTCTGATCTTTAGAAAGACCTTTATCACCTGTTGCAGGGATCCATATTTATAGTTTTCCGCTTGTCCATGACAATTAAAACATTGCAGGGACGACCAAAACAATACAAAAACTCGTCCACTGGACGAGTTTAGTTTGACTGTACCAGAAAAATAAAATTCTTAAATACACTTATGAGTTCCCTGCATTCTGACCACTTGTTATCCATTTGGAACTTTTAGAAAACCAAGAAAGATTTACAGCTTTCTTTCACGAAAAAAAATCATCATCTTGGTCCGCAATCTTGGATAATGTAATCAAAGTAAACAAGTTGTTTTTCTTTCTTTCATAGCGGTATTTTCTGAAACAAATAGAATGTGTAGTCACAAATGCAGATGGAGTATAGAAAATCAGCAGTTGACAAAATGAAAATTGAGCCTGCAATGATTTGATTCATGGAGAATACCACCTCACAAGTTATAAAAACATGATTTTAAACCAATCAACATGCATATTTTCTTTGGGCTATTTTCTAAATGGCATTTACTCATGTTAACACTCAACAAGCCAAATACGAACAGGAAGAGCAAAAGTGTTCCTTTCAGCCTTAATGCAAGTCAAAGAGGCCTTGGTTTTCATTTGTGCCTGGATTTTCTGTGTTCACCAACAGCAAGCACATTTTCATGCCAAAAAGGGAGTTATTGTATTTATATCAATCAGATATTCCCCAGTTTTAGCTGCGGCATGTCCAGAAATGTGACACATTTAGACCAATTGCATGAGAGTGAAAATATTTAATGGAAGTATAAGGACTAACTTCCTAGACAAAATGAAAACTCTCCTTGATACACACTGGTAAAGGGAAAACCTGCAACTTTGACAAAATCCTATCTGAAATTGAAACTTTAAGTTGGCATACTGTATAATAACATGAATAAATCAAAGCATGTCTAGCTAATGCACATGTTACCACTGAAAACAAACAATAATTGTCTTACGGTTCTTTAAATCCTTTTCTCTGTGTACTTTCCGGGATTGCTCCTTCAGAACTTCCATTTCCTGATTCATGATGGTGTAAAATGAATCCAGTTTATTTTGGAGTGCTAATGCCTCTTCTTCTGAAAGTCCTTCAGAAACAAGAAGAAAACATGTTTCTTCCATAGGTTATAAAACAAATGAGCTTATTGACTGCATGGTCAGGTAAGAAGGGAAAATACTTTGTTCAAGATAGTAGTTGCAAACTGAACACAGCAAAATATCTAAGAGCTAAAATATACTCTCTTGTTTGGCCCAATTCAATCTAGTATAATTTTATCACAACACATTCATCAAGCTTGATCTTGTGAGAAAGTTGTGAAAAACATCTAATAAATGTTCTGAAACACAATTAGTTTAATAAAAACTTGACATATAGAGGACCACTGAGCTTTTTCTAGACTCATTCTGACCCCATACATGTCAGCTTGCATTATGTTTTCTTAAGAGATTGAATCATCGGGGCTTGGCAGCAGTATGATTAAATAGCTTATCATCTCCTCTTAGCACTGTATGTTTGCCATACCTGACGGCAGTTCAAACCGAGTATCCACAAGTAATAAATGGCCTGAAGACACCAGACCTTTGGACGACTCATTACTCAGCTGCACCCATGCACCACTCCCCTCGGCATTTGAATGATGAATCTGCATCAGTGGAATCCAAGCACTTCCCAGCAGATTGTCCTTGAAGAATCCTTTCTCCCACAGTTGGAAACACAGTGTCTGGTCCAAGCGGTTTGTCTCACTGTGTGCAGTTATCAAAATTATGAAATAATATTTAATTTTACGGTTATTAAAACCTATCAGTCCAAGTCAAATTCGTCACTTCTTTAAGTGGTAAAAATACAATGTGTAATATACAAATGTATTTCAGGTAGACTAGTGAGGAGAATTAAGACAATGATCAACCAGGAAAAGTCATTTTAAAGTTTTGCCAAAGTTAAGGACTTAATTTTGAGTATTGTTGCCACAAGAATATGATCACCGAAACAAGTCAGAATAGTTAGTGCTGGGAACAGTATAAGATGCCTGGATCAACACCAAACCGAACAGAAAATAAATAGTGGAAAATCTGAGTGATTGCATAAGATCACCCGTCTGAAGTTATATTTTTGATAATTTACAAAGAAAAATATCTTGTAAAGTCATGATTTGACTAATCTGCTGTTTGAGCTACTTTGAATCAATTCAACACCCAGAAATGAGAATGCGCTCTCACTCAGCAGGGCTGTCATTAACTTTTGAGTCACCCCTTGCCCTGATCTTTGCACCCTTACCAATCTTGTTACTTTGTGGGTGAATTCTATCAATAACAGGTCCCATTACAATGCTACACACGCTGCCACTTTAAATTCTGCCATTTTTTCAACAACTTTTTGCTGGCTTCTAGTTGAACCAGCTAATCAAAACATGGGAACTGTTGAGGGCCAATATGTTAAATTGTCAAATTCATCAGTCACTCTCTTTGGATTTAATAAGTCGTGACCTGCAAACATTTGAAATCAGTGGTAAGTTGTTGCAGTTTGATTAGCCATTTGAAACAGAAGCCATCAGAGGATGTCAAAAAGTTGTCAAAAACTAATAAAAAACTTTTTAGTAGGTGGCAACAGTAAAGTGCGCAGTACTGTAAGCATACTCAGCTGAAACAGTTGCCAGGGGTTATCAGCCCTGTAGTTACTGATCAGAATCATACTGCTGACATCATGTCAGATCAGCCTTTGCATGTGTATGTGGGGGTTGGATAATTAGAGTCTAAGTTTTATTTACAAATAACTTACAAGACAAACTCTTGTTCATAAGTTGGAGACACTCCCTTTCCAACTTCTGTTTCCAGAGTGACATTTTGAAGAATCACACGGACAAATGAACTATGTTTTTCTGAATGAAATGGTAAAACCATACAAAAAGTCAGAGTTAATTAAGTCTTAAATATAAGAAGGAAAGAGTGATATATCACTCTAAATTAAAATTCGCATGGAATTTAATAATGTTAATGCTGGCCAAGGATTAGATTTTAGCACTTCAAATATAAGCTTAAGCTTAATCTTTCAGCACATGTAAACAAGTCACTGATTTGTTTCGTCGGGAAGCAAAGTTAGGAGCCTAACCAAATTTATATTTCTGAACGTCTAACAAATCATTTTCTGTACTTTCCCTAAAATTTCAACTTCGATTAAAATCTTTTCGATCGCAGCTTTTTCTCCCCTGCATGGAGTTCTTCACGCATTCACATGAATTTGTTGACCTAATGTTGTCAATTTGTCCAGAGTATGTACATGACTAAATGCCAGCATCAGGAAATGCATTTTCTTCCTCTTGGTTCGAAAGTACTTCAGGGCAACCTTCCGGTTTTCAGTCAAAATGAAAGCGTACGTAAAATACCTGAAGTGTCGAGTTTAGTCAGCTAAATACCAGTTTAATAGCACAATGTCTTACCGGAATGGCCTCTTAATTTCCCTTTTTTCACTGCTCATTTCGTTCATGGAATGTCGTTCAGATGCATGAAGGAAATAAGGACAAAACAGAGTTAGAACATGTTAAATTTACACTTATAACTGAACAAGCCGCGTAAACTTGGAACGCGAGAATGCTGAAAATATATCAAACACGCCTGGCTAATTACAAGAACGCTTCCACCTACCGAGTACACACAAAATTGGCATGACTCAAGCTTTTCTAATGTTCTGTCTATAGTTATCCTTTCCACAACGGTAAATTGATGTTTTTGATTGTAATATTCATCGTTTGTGATAGACTCAAGTGAAGTCAATAAAATGGACAGCCGACTACTGTAAACTTTGACGTCACTGGAGGCGGTCTTTCCCGATTTGCTGCGGGTATAAACTCAGAGGGTAGGGGTGAGTTTGATTTTAGTATTTCAAAGTCTTGTTTTTCTTTGCCCTCTCCCAACGATCTACTCCACTTCTAGCTAGCCTTGGCAAATATCATTTTCAAGGAAGATAAAGTGGTTATTAACGATATTGCACGCAGCAAACAGAGCAGCAGTATTCCTTAGGAATGCTCTAAGGCGGGCGAGTCAATAACTTTTATGAAATATTAGCACGTAAAAAGTGACGTATAAGTATTAAAAGCACTTCCGGAATGAAAAATTCATAACAAAAGTACGATACTTTTATTCAAATGCACACACGTTTGAAAAAATAAAATAGGTTTACAAATTCTAGCAAAGCCTATCTAAAACTTAGCTTGGGAATGACCTGAAATTATCAGACACGTCTATGATACGTGTACTTTAGTTAAAACCACTACTAACTGAAAGAACTACACAAGTACTCAATGACAAACCTGATAAGAAAAACCGAAGACAAGAAAAAGTAAGTCACTTAACAAATGCTTCGAGCAAATGTACATCGGGTTGTTTATTCCCGTTTTTTTATTATTATTATTTATTTTTTATTATTATTATTTATTTTTTATTTTTATTACTTTTGTTTTGTTTTTTGTTTTGTTTTTTTTTTGTTTTTTTTCATTTCAGCTTTTTACTTTAAACCAGAGCGCCAAAGCGGCAAAGCATTACCTCAATGCCGCCTTACATATGACAACAACTTTGAAATAATTTACAACAACAACAAAAGCATCGTTTTCTTTTATCGTTGGAGAACATGTCGCGAAGTTTGGCAAGAACAATATCAGTAATTCCAGCATATTAGTGTGCAATGCAGACCTGACATAATGCAAATGATTTCTGTCGAGTAATTTGAGAAATATTTCGCAGATAGCATTTCAGTTACCAATCAATAACGTCATAGAAAACTTTCGTGCCAGTTTTGGGCTGTATTTTCGGCTATTTTTTTTTCTTGCCAGTTGGAAATGCCAAAATATAGTTTCAGTTGGTCACAGCACTTATAATGAAGCCTACTTAAAGAGAGGGTGAAGTATAAGAGATTTGATCCCTCATATAGGCCTAATTCCTGAGGAAATCCCTCTTAAAATATTTTGATCACTCCCAAAGGAGGGTTTAGAAATAGTTGTCGAAATTAAGTCTCTAGGTCTGGGCAAGCTGAGCGGGTCTGCAGCGCGTTGTCGCAGAAGGGCAGGTGAATTTCCTCCCAGCTCTGTCAGGCTCCACTCGCCAATACTTATTTCTGTTTCCAAAGGAAATTAAATCATCGCACATCTTAATTATAAGGGAAACAACAGCTCAAGCATTTTTTTGGCAAAAACGATATGAAAATACACTCGATTTCCACCTGTCCGATCTTCTTTAATTAACTGTGGCTGGTGATCGAGCGTGGTATAAAAATAACGTTATTTGCATACAGAGCAGTAGTTAACAATGATTGAATTAAGGATCATTGAATTAGATGACTGATTGAAGTTTTGATATCAAACGATGCTGCTCTCATTGGTTGAAAATAAGAGATCATTTACTGAACTCTCAGAGATTTCCTGATACTGGACTATGCATAAGAGTGGCGACTTAATATGATGCGCAAGCAACCTGGCGAAAAATAAGGAGATCTGCATGAGCAATTTTTTGAAATTTGAAGCTTTTAAAACGCTAATATAAAGAGAACTAAGTCAAATTAAAACCAGTGGAGAAAACGCCAATTTAGTTTTGTGCCATTATTTTATAATTCATGTGGAGATTATCGGCTGATCATTTCAGTTCTAATATTATGCACGCTTTGAAAACAATCTTCAAACTTATAAGGTTTTCCTCGCCACCTTGCTGAGCTACTGATGATATTATGAGATATGATCCTTTTAACAGAGAAAAAGGTCACAGCCCTAGAGAAAATTGGGCGAGGACAACAACAATCGGGTTGATTGTCAGATTTTGTAGAAATCGCAGTTCAAAAGCAGGAAAACGGTGTATGATAATTTTGTATGTTTATACTAAACTCCTCGCCGGAAAACAGACACGCCGATGATGCAAATATTTCTTACATCATTGTTGATCTGTCCGCGAGCGATTTGTATCATCGAATTTGTAGTGCTGTTACAAAACTGAGCTAGTTAGATGATTCTCAACTAACCAATTCTTTTTAGAAATATTCTAAGTCTGTTTATACTTAAGAATATTGTTTTATATACAGTGGAACTGATATTGAAAAACAAACCGCTCGCGGCCAATGGGCTTCTTAGATCTTTTTAGCGCAAATTGGCGGTCATACGGCAGTCGTATAAACCTAACTCTATGAATTAGTTTCAGCTTTTCCTCTATCGCTGACTGCAACGCGAATCAGTTCCTGTTGTGAACCAGGTGGAAAAATATTCGCTTACGGAAGGGACATTACTGGAGAAGACTTCTGACGCCTCGAGGCAAAAGAAAATATATTCACTTGTCAGAACCGTACGAAGTTTTGATCAATTTTTGACTGCCGCACAAAAATCCATTTTAAGTTCGATTTCCAGCGCCCTACAGGCATCCGAATTTAGCTTGAACTGAACTAAAATTTAGTCGCTAATTGTTGTCCTTTACCTATGGAAAATGCTCGCATGCACCATTGTAGGTTTATGTACGTTTTCTCCCCGAGTAATATGATTAGAAATTTGCTGCACAAGCTTATTAATACCGAATGAAAATCCAAACACAATCAACTCTGTGTAGTCCTTGAACCATAGAGTGGGTTACGTTAGTTATATACGGTGTGTTTGCAATACATACAGTGTCTTTAGAATATACTTAGTGTAGTACTTTTGCCTGGGAAGTGTGTCATATTGACTATATTGATGTGACCTGCGCACCATGTAATATTTAATTAAAAAGGAAACTTAAGATGGCTAGTGAAAATTAAACGGTTGCCACAATGATCAAACCCTTGCATTTTGGGGCACAAATCTGAGGGTAACCTTGGGGACAGTTGTTACTTTCATTTCTAAGTGTGACAATTCTGGCAAGTACGAAACCTAACAAGAAAGTGCCGTGTCGTAAAAATCTGATTTTTGGCTGTACAAAATCGATTTTTTTTTGCTTACACCTAACTTACCTTTCCCCCGTATGTGCAGCGTTTCGCGAAATGCTCCCTTTCCGAAGAGAAGGTAAGCGTAGTTTAGGCATGCTTGAGGGATGTGGTGAGATTCCATGTCAAGCATGGATATCAAAGGAACTGCAGATAAGGAAAAACATTTGAAAACATACATTGTCTTGTGATACTCATTTGTAAATCAGTTGTTAGCCTGGAATAAAAATAAACACTGAAACATTACTGGGAAAATCATTTTATGATGTGATTATTACAAAAACACAGAGTCAAATTATTAATTTTCATACAGGAGTAGCTACCACAATGTCATGATAATAATACATGGAGAAAAATTGTTATATTACCTTTTCGGTGTATTACTGAGTATGCCCTGTGTGCATAATATATTTAAACAGAAGATTTTCCTCTCTAAAGCTCAGTCTTAGTTCAGTTTGTTTATACATATTCTAGACTAGTTTACCTTTGTTTCATTCGAGTGTCCTTTTGTCCTGTCAGTGAAATGTGATTTGTTAATTCTTCAATAGCTTGAAATAAGGTGAAGCCGTAACGTAATGTAGGCAAATGAAGGCAAAAGGAAAAAAATACCGGATGCAAAGCACGTAGTTCTTATTTAACCACCACCAGAATGGAATATGCCTTGTCGCAAGAAGACTATTAGTGAAAATAACCCGTGCAGAGGATAACCTTGTTGAGTTACATAACCGTCAGGTATTAACTCCAAATAACTGCTTCGGGAGATAAGTTCGGGAGTCCCCGTACTGATATTGAATGATAATGAACAGTGAGTGCAAATTTGCATATTCTCTTGTACATGAAACAGAATTTTTGATCAAACATTACCCCATTATCGCATAGGTTGCCTTGGTCGCCTGACAACCGCACAAAAATGGGAGTCAGCGAGCAGGTGAACAAATAGCTCCGTCACAAAACATTCAAAAACAAGATCGAAAATTCAATAACGGTGTAGAGAGCAGATTTAGAAATCTTAGCATCTCAGGACAATTTATTCTTTTTTCCTCTGCAATAAGCTTTGTGCTTGAATTGTATTCTCCGATCCCATCGACACACTTACGTAACAGAGGTGCCAAGTGTAGTTAGTTTCTGACGATAATGTGTGGGAGCTTTTACGTATGCATCCACACAAAAGATGAAGTAGACGTAAAACACGGCCAATCATGTCTAATGAAATCGCCGTGATTCAGCAGATACCGTGAACAAGAGCTTTTATTGAGTACAGAGAAGATTCGTACGTAATTTACAGGTCAAAAGCTATATCTACCTCGTTCGTTTTATAACAGAGTACCTTAAAAAAGTAGATAAAACTAAAAATAGGTCATTTATTTACAATTGATCTAATTTTTTCCTTGAGTCTCTCAATATACATAAATACTTATCACAAAGTCTAAAGATAAATTTTACAGTAGGCTGGAGAGATGGTTAGCTAGCGGGGAGGGGGTCGGGGGCGGTCGTCTCTGTTTATTAGGTGGTTGAAGACTCACTTCGTATTTCGCTACTAACTATTATAGTACCTCTTTGCTACAATGAAATAGGACTTACAGTTCTTTCATATTAAGAAATAGCAAAAAAATAAATAAAGTTTCAGGGAGCGAGTTAAAAACGTATTTTTTTTTCCTTCTGTGATAACTCAGAGAATTTTGTTTAAAAAACAGCGATTTTGAGATGAAGTTCGGGAATAGACGTTTTTAATAATCCCGAACATTTCTGAAAAAAGAAAAGAAATAGGAACGATAAAAAAATCAGCAACAAACAAAAAATCTCGCAGGAATTTGTCGGGGAGGATTCACTCTGGCCCGAAGCCAGATTGAGAGTATTCACTTGTTCGTTCCTCCATTGTATCCGTTGCCCGCCACTTTTACCGCTCGGCCACCCTGACATCCCTTGGAAATATTAGTTTAAATAGTCGGTAGGGATAGATATTGAAGTTTGAAGGTCCGACTGACAGTATGTGCATTGTCAGACAAGTTAAAATGTTAAAATTTGTGACACTGAAAGAGAAACTTCTAAGTTTCAAGGAAGTGATCGTACAAAAAATGCTTGTTTTTTCATTCAGAGAATTGATCGAGAAAAACAGCCGGCTCTGAGATGACGTTTGGGGATAGAAGGTTCTAAAAATACCGATGAAATAGAGATTAAGAAGATAAATCAAAGTGCTCTATGAGCAAGCCCAGACTTCATAACCACAGTTGCCAACGCTGTAAGACGATGTTGACAGATATAAGCGGATATAAGCCAACCTTTTCGTGACCCTTTCCCAGTCTCCTTCGCAGGATCTGCGTCACCGTTGCGTGATGTAAGGTGAGCCACGTGGCTCATCAGGCCGGAGCTTATCCCGGTTTCAGTAGCATGAAGCGATTTGGAGTATTTCTACTCCCCCTGGATGGGATGCTAGTCCATCGCAGGGTTACCCCCAGCACTAAATTCGCCGGTACCCATTTATACACCTGGGTGGAGAGAGGCATTGTGAGAGTAAAGTGCCTTGCCCAAGAACACAACACAATAATGTCCCCGGCCAAGGCTTGAATCCGGACCGCTCGCTCCGGAGTCAAGCGCACCAACCATGAGGCCACAGCGCCTCTACTCCTCCACTCCTCCACTCCACCGCGTGACGTACGCCTGAACAACAGCGTCTTGTCAATAGCTAAAATAGATTACATCACCAGAGACTCCTCACCCCTAGACTGTTCACACCCTCTTTATTTACGCACGCGAAGGAAAAAGCGAGCGAAGCGAGCGCGAAGCTACCCAGTCAAGTCTTCCGTTTTGGGCTGGCGTTCAGTTCTCTCGCGATTCTATCCGCGAGTACGATCAAATAAAACTACGAGAAAATAGAGGGCTGTGAACATTCTACCCCGCCCCCTGCATGACTCAAACAGGAATTACAGTCCGCGGTAAAGCGTTTTGTAGGAGCGCGTTGTATTCTAAACCAGAACATCAGGTGAAAAAGGAAAGACGGATGACCTACAATAGATTTGTGATAAGCTTAAATAATGTTAGAAATTACTGCTGCTTCACGTAATGTGAAACGGATTCAAGGTATGTAGAAAAGAGCCTACTGTCACAGTTAATTTCCTTGACGTTTCGTATGTACAACATACATCTTCAGAAGTGACCATTAACTAGATTACAATCGAAATTTAAACGCGAAGAAAAAGAAAAAGACTGGTGTCTAATAATATGTAACAAGACTAATAGTTAATAACAAACAGATGAGTCTGCGGGAGAAAAAAAAAATTACCATAATAATAATAACAATACAAAATGCTAGTAAAGAAAAAGTTTTTCTTTACGAACAGTTCCGTTTTTCTTGTGCTTATGCTTATGCTTATGTCGAGCGCGTTACTAGTGAAAACTGCACAAGACAAATAAGTGGGTTCGTTCTTCTTATGTTTCCGCTTATGCTTATGTTTATGTCGCGGCTGTTTTCACTTGTGCTTATGCTTACGCTTGTGCTTGTGCTTATGCTCTAGTGAAAACCAGCCTTTATTTAGCTCCACTTGATGAAACTTATCATGTCATGTCACTTGACTTGACAATGACGTTCCGTCAAGGTGGAGACGTCGTCGATTTCCCAATTTTAAAACAGTTGTCAATGATCTTAGGCAACATTTCATCGCAGATCATTTAAAACAAAGGAAAACTTAGCACCATTTTCTGGCTCTTTTATTAGACTGCAGACATTCAACTTTATTTCACGTAAAAGTACAAAGAAAACAGCGTCACTTGTTATTGCGATAAACTTAATGGATAATTTTTTGTTCGTGACTTCACTAGCAGAGGAACATTCAACCTTTAAAGGCCTCATTTGAAGGGGGGGGGGGGGGACGGGGTCGAAGTATCCCACATCCCGTTAATTTTTGGCCTAAATATCCTGTATCCCGTGAATTTCAATTACAGAATCAATGGTTTTCCTGCTGTATATCCCATCTATCTGGTCTGAATATCCCACATCCCATTCATTTTCCCTCCGAACATTCTGTATTCCGTTAATTTTCACCTAAATGTCCCGTATCGTAAAAACCTCTGATAGGGGATCATTCCTTGTGACCCTGAAGTCGGCAATTTTACTTGTTGCCAGCAAGCTTGAGGAACTGGCAGAACATTTTTTGGGGGTCAAAACTGTTTTGATGAACGGTAACGTCCGTCACGTGTGGGATGCGTTCAGTTGTAAAGCCTCTTTTAATTTTATTGGTAGACCCTTGTAGTTCTAACAAGCCAACGCAAAGGCAAATGCAGTCTGTGTAAGAGCAAATGTGAGGAAGAACTTGAACTTTTTAACTGAAATGCAAGCACAACTGCAATTTTGCAAAGAAATAGGAATATTTTCCATTGTTTGCGCTTCAATTTTTACTATGCTTCATCCGCAATGTCCCCCCGCCCCTCCCCCCTGGGTATATGACGCTTTGAATTTTCAGTCGGTCAAATTCCCATCCTCCGAGAGTAATTTTCACGAGGCAAAATTTTATATTTACCTTCATACACAGCAAACAGCTTTAGAAGGCTTTTTATTTCAATCCACAACATATATAAAGAGTGTTGTCTCTTGATACAATCTAGCTTCACCATGATCTTAATGGAAACAGGAATATAGAATTTGCACTTTCTAAATTTATTATTACTTAACGTTACAATAATACTATATCATATACTTGGCTGGCTTGTTCCAAACCCAATAAAGTTAACCCAGGATTAGCTACGATTTTTATTTCAGTTTCTGTTTCTGTTATTTCAGTTTCTATTTATATTGTTTGTCCTTCAGTTTTGAGTTTGACTAATCTCGAACTACACAAAACATAAGCAGTGAAAAACATTGTTATACAAGAAATATTAACACTTTGGTTAGCTTTTAATCAAACAAACAAGCCCTGTAATATATAAAAACCTAGGCTACAATAATATTATTAACAATCGTTATTGATATTGTAATATCAATTTTTTTTATCTCTTTTCTGGTTTTTAATTTTTATTATGATTTGCAGGGCCCCACTGAAAACCGCCAAGGCGAGTGGGCTCCCTGGATAAATATCATCATCGTCGTCGTCGTCGTCATCATCATCATCATCATCAATATTATTATTATTATTTATATAATAATCAAATGAATGCGTGCGCTTTGATTGGTCAATCAGCTATGGTTTATTGTGTCAGTAAACTCATGAAAATTTCACATGTGTTCTGAATTATTATAAAAAGCAATAGACAACAAGTTTTTATGGTTTAGAGGCATGATAAACCACTTGGGAGTTGAAAGAACACTCGAAGAATTCGTAAATCACTTGCCTGCCGCTCGTGATTTATGATTTCTTCTCGTGTTCTTCCAACATCCCGCGTGGTTTTATCAGCCTATAAACCATAAAGACTTGTAGTCTATTGCTTAAATAACCATTGCGCATATCCAGTCTAAAAACATGTCAAAAGATACATTGCATAAGTTTAAAGGGACACTATCACATTGATTTTGCAGTAGCTTTCATCCAAGCAGTGCTAACTATTGAACTAGCAAAGCAGTAATAAAGCACAGATTCTTAAAAACTGAATCAAAAATAACCTAATTATTGTTAAAATGGCAAATATACAGCTGCAAATATCAGTATGAAGTAAAAACATTGACCTATTAAAATGAATAATAAAAAAATTCCATGTTTTATTACACTCAACGTTCCCATCATGCACTGCATTGACTCTATTGGCCACTGTGTTTTCTATTTTGTATTTTTTTGTATAAAATAATTACACTTTCTCATGGTATACTAAGGAATGTACACACTTGGCTTAAGAGCCAGTGTGACTATAACAAGAAAATACCAGTCACTTGTTGGATATTCCAAGTTATCATATGACCCATACAGCCCTGTGCTCCATTTTCTTGGATAACCATAAGAACAAAGTCAGACGTTGTGTTCTTAAGGCATCTGTCAGCTGAGTATTGAACAAGACTATCAGTTGACTGTCTGCCAAGTTTCAGGCAACATATCGACTGAGTATTGGCCAATATGTCAACCAACACTCGGCGACATGTCGACTGATGGTGTTGCATTCGATAAAGGTTACAAAAAGTGCTTATGTTTGGTATTTTTCAGAGAGGTTTCCAGAAAAACCCCTTCATCAGTTGCCGATAGTGTTGTTCAATACTCGGTCAACAAGTGGCTGATACTTTACCAACACTCAGCCAAAACTTGGCCAATACTTTACCTACACTGGGCCAACACTACTGTCACATATCTTTTGCATTAGGTAATGTATTTGAAATGATAGCTGTTTGAGCTGTATCTTCACGCTATCAACATATGGGCATTAAGGCGATAGACTCTTCTTTCGTGACCCCTGTGGGTAAGAGCAAGAGGCTAGGAGATGGCTGTCATTTCAGCAAAAAAAGGTTAACAATACACATATACCACCAACAGTCAACCGATATGCTGGCGACTGTTGATCACAACATAACGGTCGAGGTGTCAGCTACGTGTTGACTGACATACTGACCAAGTGTCGACCAACAGTGGCGAACAGCACTGGGCAGACTCTTGGTTGACACATCAACCAG